>NW_028276422.1:0-300000 GCF_052056855.1 Sturnus vulgaris
CTAAGCACGAAGTCAAGAAGCGAGACGTGTCCCTGCAACGCGGTGCTAAGAGCAGCTTCCTCGCGGCGGGGGCGAGCTCCGGCCACAAGACAGTCTCGTCCTAGCAACGGATCTCTGTGAAGGGCGTAGGCGAAAAGCTTTCGATTTCCATTCGAACTGCGAGAAAGGCAGACTGTTACACGGAGCTCTGAGAACAAAGGTGCACGCCCTAGGCGGGCTTGGGCAGAAGCAGCGTTCTCGAGCTCTTGGCTGCCCGCACACTGCTGGGTATGTGGCGCCCCTGCGGCGGCTTCTGGCCGCCGACAAGTGAAAGCGGAGCAAGGCGTGGGCGAGGGCGAGGGCGGTGAACGAAGCGGCTATGTGCCGTGCTTGTGTGCACCACGTTAGAGGCTACTAGGAGAGGAAGGTGGTTGACTCTCGCTTGCCTTCCCAAGTGCCCTTAGCAGTCGGAAGGAGCAAGCTGAAGCACTGCTGCTTGTGCTGCTCCTTGGTTCCCTTGCAGCCCGCTCTGAAAGCATTGGCGGTCACTTCTAGGCGCCGAGTTGCACACACACAGCACCACGCTAAGTGCCGCGGAGAAGGGAAATCCAGAGTGCAGCGAGGAGCTGGACGTGGCTTACGTGCAGTAAGGAGAAGGTGAACCTAAGCACAGCCTCTTCAATCTGGCCGCCTCTGCTCTGGTAGCAACTTTTGCAAGACGGCAAAGGGAGACGCGAGTATGTAGAACGGAGGGCAGCGAGACGCCGTGTGTTATGCGCCCTTTCAGGGCTGCTGACAAGGGGCTACTTTAAGAACGCCTTCTTCGTCCTCGCGTCCTTCTCGCTTCGCTCTAGCTGCAAGGAGTACAGCACAGCGAAGGAGTGAGGACGGGCACTGCCCCAGCTTTTGCCCTGGCGTGCAACGGCTGTGTGCTGCTTTTCCAAGCAGCAAGAGCACTGAGAAGTGAAAGCGATTGTGAAGGAGCTCTTTGGCTGCTCGTGTGCTCTTCGCTGCACTGCGCCGCTCGCAAGCGGCTTCGTTCTTCGGCGTCTGCCGTCCGGAGAGAGCTGAACTGCAGCGGTCAGTTTCAGCTCTGCCCAACAGCGTGCTCTCAGTTCTGCGGACAAGCACGCCCTGTTGCCTTGGCTCCGAGTGCAAAGTCCCTAGCGAGCACTCACTCAGTGCAATGCACCCAGAAAGACGCTCTCGCTCGTCTTTCAAGGAGCGATTCCTAACAGCAGAAGCAGCAGAGGCACAAACTGGATGACGAGAAGGGACAATGTAGAACACGTCTCTGTCCTGGCACATTGTCGTGTGCGATACGTCCCTCCGGGTCTTCGGTCCTTGCGAAGCTCTATGTACTGCGAGCGCAGCTACTTGAAGCTGAGACGGACCGCGGAGCTAGCAGCGAATTCGGAGAGCGCTAAGCACGAAGTCAAGAAGCGAGACGTGTCCCTGCAACGCGGTGCTAAGAGCAGCTTCCTCGCGGCGGGGGCGAGCTCCGGCCACAAGACCTTCTCGTCCTAGCAACGGATCTCTGTGAAGGGCGTAGGCGAAAAGCTTTCGATTTCCATTCGAACTGCGAGAAAGGCAGACTGTTACACGGAGCTCTGAGAACAAAGGTGCACGCCCTAGGCGGGCTTGGGCAGAAGCAGCGTTCTCGAGCTCTTGGCTGCCCGCACACTGCTGGGTATGTGGCGCCCCTGCGGCGGCTTCTGGCCGCCGGCAAGTGAAAGCGGAGCCAGGCGTGGGCGAGGGCGGTGAACGAAGCGGCTATGTGCCGTCCTTGTGTGCACCACGTTAGAGGCTACTAGGAGAGGAAGGTGGTTGACTCTCGCTTGCCTTCCCAAGTGCCCTTAGCAGTCGGAAGGAGCAAGCTGAAGCACTGCTGCTTGTGCTGCTCCTTGGTTCCCTTGCAGCCCGCTCTGAAAGCATTGGCAGTCGCTTCTAGGCGCCGAGTTGCACACACACAGCACCACGCTAAGTGCCGCGGAGAAGGGAAATCCAGAGTGCAGCGAGGAGCTGGACGTGGCTTACGTGCAGTAAGGAGAAGGTGAACCTAAGCACAGCCTCTTCAATCGGGCCGCCTCTGCTCTGGTAGCAACTTTTGCAAGTCGGCAAAGGGAGACGCGAGTATGTAGAACGGAGGGCAGCGAGACGCCGTGTGTTATGCGCCCTTTCAGGGCTGCTGACAAGGGGCTACTTTAAGAAGGCCTTCTACTTCCTCGCGTCCTTCTCGCTTCGCTCTAGCTGCAAGGAGTACAGCACAGCGAAGGAGTGAGGACGGGCACTGCCCCAGCTTTTGCCCTGGCGTGCAACGGCTGTGTGCTGCTTTTCCAAGCAGCAAGAGCACTGAGAAGTGAAAGCGATTGTGAAGGAGCTCTTTGGCTGCTCGTGTGCTCTTCGCTGCACTGCGCCGCTCGCAAGCGGCTTCGTTCTTCGGCGTCTGCCGTCCGGAGAGAGCTGAACTGCAGCGGTCAGTTTCAGCTCTGCCCAACAGCGTGCTCTCAGTTCTGCGGACAAGCACGCCCTGTTGCCTTGGCTCCGAGTGCAAAGTCCTTAGCGAGCACTCACTCAGTGCAATGCACCCAGAAAGACGCTCTCGCTCGTCTTTCAAGGAGCGATTCCTAACAGCAGAAGCAGCAGAGG
Source organism: Sturnus vulgaris (assembly GCF_052056855.1). NCBI lineage: Eukaryota > Metazoa > Chordata > Aves > Passeriformes > Sturnidae > Sturnus > Sturnus vulgaris. The sequence continues at coordinate 2,629 of NW_028276422.1, forward strand.
CACAAACTGGATGACGAGAAGGGACAATGTAGAACACGTCTCTGTCCTGGCACATTGTCGTGTGCGATACGTCCCTCCGGGTCTTCGGTCCTTGCGAAGCTCTATGTACTGCGAGCGCAGCTACTTGAAGCTGAGACGGACCGCGGAGCTAGCAGCGAATTCGGAGAGCGCTAAGCACGAAGTCAAGAAGCGAGACGTGTCCCTGCAACGCGGTGCTAAGAGCAGCTTCCTCGCGGCGGGGGCGAGCTCCGGCCACAAGACATTCTCGTCCTAGCAACGGATCTCTGTGAAGGGCGTAGGCGAAAAGCTTTCGATTTCCATTCGAACTGCGAGAAAGGCAGACTGTTACACGGAGCTCTGAGAACAAAGGTGCACGCCCTAGGCGGGCTTGGGCAGAAGCAGCGTTCTCGAGCTCTTGGCTGCCCGCACACTGCTGGGTATGTGGCGCCCCTGCGGCGGCTTCTGGCCGCCGACAAGTGAAAGCGGAGCAAGGCGTGGGCGAGGGCGAGGGCGGTGAACGAAGCGGCTATGTGCCGTGCTTGTGTGCACCACGTTAGAGGCTACTAGGAGAGGAAGGTGGTTGACTCTCGCTTGCCTTCCCAAGTGCCCTTAGCAGTCGGAAGGAGCAAGCTGAAGCACTGCTGCTTGTGCTGCTCCTTGGTTCCCTTGCAGCCCGCTCTGAAAGCATTGGCGGTCACTTCTAGGCGCCGAGTTGCACACACACAGCACCACGCTAAGTGCCGCGGAGAAGGGAAATCCAGAGTGCAGCGAGGAGCTGGACGTGGCTTAAGTGCAGTAAGGAGAAGGTGAACCTAAGCACAGCCTCTTCAATCTGGCCGCCTCTGCTCTGGTAGCAACTTTTGCAAGACGGCAAAGGGAGACGCGAGTATGTAGAACGGAGGGCAGCGAGACGCCGTGTGTTATGCGCCCTTTCAGGGCTGCTGACAAGGGGCTACTTTAAGAACGCCTTCTTCGTCCTCGCGTCCATCTGGCTTCGCTCTAGCTGCAAGGAGTACAGCACAGCGAAGGAGTGAGGACGGGCACTGCCCCAGCTTTTGCCCTGGCGTGCAACGGCTGTGTGCTGCTTTTCCAAGCAGCAAGAGCACTGAGAAGTGAAAGCGATTGTGAAGGAGCTCTTTGGCTGCTCGTGTGCTCTTCGCTGCACTGCGCCGCTCGCAAGCGGCTTCGTTCTTCGGCGTCTGCCGTCCGGAGAGAGCTGAACTGCAGCGGTCAGTTTCAGCTCTGCCCAACAGCGTGCTCTCAGTTCTGCGGACAAGCACGCCCTGTTGCCTTGGCTCCGAGTGCAAAGTCCCTAGCGAGCACTCACTCAGTGCAATGCACCCAGAAAGACGCTCTCGCTCGTCTTTCAAGGAGCGATTCCTAACAGCAGAAGCAGCAGAGGCACAAACTGGATGACGAGAAGGGACAATGTAGAACACGTCTCTGTCCTGGCACATTGTCGTGTGCGATACGTCCCTCCGGGTCTTCGGTCCTTGCGAAGCTCTATGTACTGCGAGCGCAGCTACTTGAAGCTGAGACGGACCGCGGAGCTAGCAGCGAATTCGGAGAGCGCTAAGCACGAAGTCAAGAAGCGAGACGTGTCCCTGCAACGCGGTGCTAAGAGCAGCTTCCTCGCGGCGGGGGCGAGCTCCGGCCACAAGACAGTCTCGTCCTAGCAACGGATCTCTGTGAAGGGCGTAGGCGAAAAGCTTTCGATTTCCATTCGAACTGCGAGAAAGGCAGACTGTTACACGGAGCTCTGAGAACAAAGGTGCACGCCCTAAGCGGGCTTGGGCAGAAGCAGCGTTCTCGAGCACTTGGCTGCCCGCACACTGCTGGGTATGTGGCGCCCCTGCGGCGGCTTCTGGCCGCCGGCAAGTGAAAGCGGAGCCAGGCGTGGGCGAGGGCGGTGAACGAAGCGGCTATGTGCCGTCCTTGTGTGCACCACGTTAGAGGCTACTAGGAGAGGAAGGTGGTTGACTCTCGCTTGCCTTCCCAAGTGCCCTTAGCAGTCGGAAGGAGCAAGCTGAAGCACTGCTGCTTGTGCTGCTCCTTGGTTCCCTTGCAGCCCGCTCTGAAAGCATTGGCAGTCGCTTCTAGGCGCCGAGTTGCACACACACAGCACCACGCTAAGTGCCGCGGAGAAGGGAAATCCAGAGTGCAGCGAGGAGCTGGACGTGGCTTACGTGCAGTAAGGAGAAGGTGAACCTAAGCACAGCCTCTTCAATCTGGCCGCCTCTGCTCTGGTAGCAACTTTTGCAAGACGGCAAAGGGAGACGCGAGTATGTAGAACGGAGGGCAGCGAGACGCCGTGTGTTATGCGCCCTTTCAGGGCTGCTGACAAGGGGCTACTTTAAGAACGCCTTCTTCGTCCTCGCGTCCTTCTCGCTTCGCTCTAGCTGCAAGGAGTACAGCACAGCGAAGGAGTGAGGACGGGCACTGCCCCAGCTTTTGCCCTGGCGTGCAACGGCTGTGTGCTGCTTTTCCAAGCAGCAAGAGCACTGAGAAGTGAAAGCGATTGTGAAGGAGCTCTTTGGCTGCTCGTGTGCTCTTCGCTGCACTGCGCCGCTCGCAAGCGGCTTCGTTCTTCGGCGTCTGCCGTCCGGAGAGAGCTGAACTGCAGCGGTCAGTTTCAGCTCTGCCCAACAGCGTGCTCTCAGTTCTGCGGACAAGCACGCCCTGTTGCCTTGGCTCCGAGTGCAAAGTCCCTAGCGAGCACTCACTCAGTGCAATGCACCCAGAAAGACGCTCTCGCTCGTCTTTCAAGGAGCGATTCCTAACAGCAGAAGCAGCAGAGGCACAAACTGGATGACGAGAAGGGACAATGTAGAACACGTCTCTGTCCTGGCACATTGTCGTGTGCGATACGTCCCTCCGGGTCTTCGGTCCTTGCGAAGCTCTATGTACTGCGAGCGCAGCTACTTGAAGCTGAGACGGACCGCGGAGCTAGCAGCGAATTCGGAGAGCGCTAAGCACGAAGTCAAGAAGCGAGACGTGTCCCTGCAACGCGGTGCTAAGAGCAGCTTCCTCGCGGCGGGGGCGAGCTCCGGCCACAAGACATTCTCGTCCTGGCAACGGATCTCTGTGAAGGGCGTAGGCGAAAAGCTTTCGATTTCCATTCGAACTGCGAGAAAGGCAGACTGTTACACGGAGCTCTGAGAACAAAGGTGCACGCCCTAAGCGGGCTTGGGCAGAAGCAGCGTTCTCGAGCTCTTGGCTGCCCGCACACTGCTGGGTATGTGGCGCCCCTGCGGCGGCTTCTGGCCGCCGGCAAGTGAAAGCGGAGCAAGGCGTGGGCGAGGGCGAGGGCGGTGAACGAAGCGGCTATGTGCCGTGCTTGTGTGCACCACGTTAGAGGCTACTAGGAGAGGAAGGTGGTTGACTCTCGCTTGCCTTCCCAAGTGCCCTTAGCAGTCGGAAGGAGCAAGCTGAAGCACTGCTGCTTGTGCTGCTCCTTGGTTCCCTTGCAGCCCGCTCTGAAAGCATTGGCGGTCACTTCTAGGCGCCGAGTTGCACACACACAGCACCACGCTAAGTGCCGCGGAGAAGGGAAATCCAGAGTGCAGCGAGGAGCTTGACGTGGCTTACGTGCAGTAAGGAGAAGGTGAACCTAAGCACAGCCTCTTCAATCTGGCCGCCTCTGCTCTGGTAGCAACTTTGGCAAGTCGGCAAAGGGAGACGCGAGTATGTAGAACGGAGGGCAGCGAGACGCCGTGTGTTATGCGCCCTTTCAGGGCTGCTGACAGGGGGCTACTTTAAGAACGCCTTCTTCGTCCTCGCGTCCTTCTCGCTTCGCTCTAGCTGCAAGGAGTACAGCACAGCGAAGGAGTGAGGACGGGCACTGCCCCAGCTTTTGCCCTGGCGTGCAACGGCTGTGTGCTGCTTTTCCAAGCAGCAAGAGCACTGAGAAGTGAAAGCGATTGTGAAGGAGCTCTTTGGCTGCTCGTGTGCTCTTCGCTGCACTGCGCCGCTCGCAAGCGGCTTCGTTCTTCGGCGTCTGCCGTCCGGAGAGAGCTGAACTGCAGCGGTCAGTTTCAGCTCTGCCCAACAGCGTGCTCTCAGTTCTGCGGACAAGCACGCCCTGTTGCCTTGGCTCCGAGTGCAAAGTCCCTAGCGAGCACTCACTCAGTGCAATGCACCCAGAAAGACGCTCTCGCTCGTCTTTCAAGGAGCGATTCCTAACAGCAGAAGCAGCAGAGGCACAAACTGGATGACGAGAAGGGACAATGTAGAACACGTCTCTGTCCTGGCACATTGTCGTGAGCGATATGTCCCTCCGGGTCTTCGGTCCTAGCGAAGCTCTATGTACTGCGAGCGCAGCTACTTGCAGCTGAGAAGGACCGCGGAGCTAGCAGCGAATTCGGAGAGCGCTAAGCACGAAGTCAAGAAGCGAGACGCGTCCCTGCAACGCGGTGCTAAGAGCAGCTTCCTCGCGGCGGGGGCGAGCCCCGGCCACAAGACATTCTCGTCCTGGCAACGGATCTCTGTGAAGGGCGTAGGCGAAAAGCTTTCGATTTCCATTCGAACTGCGAGAGAGGCAGACTGTTACACGGAGCTCTGAGAACAAAGGTGCACGCCCTAGGCTGGCTTGGGCAGAAGAAGCGTTCTCGAGCTCTTGGCTGCCCGCACACTGCTGGGTATGTGGCGCCCCTGCGGCGGCTTCTGGCCGCCGGCAAGTGAAAGCGGAGCCAGGCGTGGGCGAGGGCGGTGAACGAAGCGGCTATGTGCCGTGCTTGTGTGCACCACGTTAGAGGCTACTAGGAGAGGAAGGTGGTTGACTCTCGCTTGCCTTCCCAAGTGCCCTTAGCAGTCGGAAGGAGCAAGCTGAAGCACTGCTGCTTGTGCTGCTCCTTGGTTCCCTTGCAGCCCGCTCTGAAAGCATTGGCGGTCACTTCTAGGCGCCGAGTTGCACACACACAGCACCACGCTAAGTGCCGCGGAGAAGGGAAATCCAGAGTGCAGCGAGGAGCTGGACGTGGCTTACGTGCAGTAAGGAGAAGGTGAACCTAAGCACAGCCTCTTCAATCTGGCCGCCTCTGCTCTGGTAGCAACTTTTGCAAGACGGCAAAGGGAGACGCGAGTATGTAGAACGGAGGGCAGCGAGACGCCGTGTGTTATGCGCCCTTTCAGGGCTGCTGACAAGGGGCTACTTTAAGAACGCCTTCTTCGTCCTCGCGTCCTTCTCGCTTCGCTCTAGCTGCAAGGAGTACAGCACAGCGAAGGAGTGAGGACGGGCACTGCCCCAGCTTTTGCCCTGGCGTGCAACGGCTGTGTGCTGCTTTTCCAAGCAGCAAGAGCACTGAGAAGTGAAAGCGATTGTGAAGGAGCTCTTTGGCTGCTCGTGTGCTCTTCGCTGCACTGCGCCGCTCGCAAGCGGCTTCGTTCTTCGGCGTCTGCCGTCCGGAGAGAGCTGAACTGCAGCGGTCAGTTTCAGCTCTGCCCAACAGCGTGCTCTCAGTTCTGCGGACAAGCACGCCCTGTTGCCTTGGCTCCGAGTGCAAAGTCCTTAGCGAGCACTCACTCAGTGCAATGCACCCAGAAAGACGCTCTCGCTCGTCTTTCAAGGAGCGATTCCTAACAGCAGAAGCAGCAGAGGCACAAACTGGATGACGAGAAGGGACAATGTAGAACACGTCTCTGTCCTGGCACATTGTCGTGTGCGATACGTCCCTCCGGGTCTTCGGTCCTTGCGAAGCTCTATGTACTGCGAGCGCTGCTACTTGAAGCTGAGACGGACCGCGGAGCTAGCAGCGAATTCGGAGAGCGCTAAGCACGAAGTCAAGAAGCGAGACGTGTCCCTGCAACGCGGTGCTAAGAGCAGCTTCCTCGCGGCGGGGGCGAGCTCCGGCCACGAGACATTCTCGTCCTAGCAACGGATCTCTGTGAAGGGCGTAGGCGAAAAGCTTTCGATTTCCATTCGAACTGCGAGAAAGGCAGACTGTTACACGGAGCTCTGAGAACAAAGGTGCACGCCCTAGGCGGGCTTGGGCAGAAGCAGCGTTCTCGAGCGCTTGGCTGCCGGCACACTGCTGGGTATGTGGCGCCCCTGCGGCGGCTTCTGGCCGCCGGCAAGTGAAAGCGGAGCCAGGCGTGGGCGAGGGCGGTGAACGAAGCGGCTATGTGCCGTGCTTGTGTGCACCACGTTAGAGGCTACTAGGAGAGGAAGGTGGTTGACTCTCGCTTGCCTTCCCAAGTGCCCTTAGCAGTCGGAAGGAGCAAGCTGAAGCACTGCTGCTTGTGCTGCTCCTTGGTTCCCTTGCAGCCCGCTCTGAAAGCATTGGCGGTCACTTCTAGGCGCCGAGTTGCACACACACAGCACCACGCTAAGTGCCGCGGAGAAGGGAAATCCAGAGTGCAGCGAGGAGCTTGACGTGGCTTACGTGCAGTAAGGAGAAGGTGAACCTAAGCACAGCCTCTTCAATCTGGCCGCCTCTGCTCTGGTAGCAACTTTTGCAAGACGGCAAAGGGAGACGCGAGTATGTAGAACGGAGGGCAGCGAGACGCCGTGTGTTATGCGCCCTTTCAGGGCTGCTGACAAGGGGCTACTTTAAGAACGCCTTCTTCGTCCTCGCGTCCTTCTCGCTTCGCTCTAGCTGCAAGGAGTACAGCACAGCGAAGGAGTGAGGACGGGCACTGCCCCAGCTTTTGCCCTGGCGTGCAACGGCTGTGTGCTGCTTTTCCAAGCAGCAAGAGCACTGAGAAGTGAAAGCGATTGTGAAGGAGCTCTTTGGCTGCTCGTGTGCTCTTCGCTGCACTGCGCCGCTCGCAAGCGGCTTCGTTCTTCGGCGTCTGCCGTCCGGAGAGAGCTGAACTGCAGCGGTCAGTTTCAGCTCTGCCCAACAGCGTGCTCTCAGTTCTGCGGACAAGCACGCCCTGTTGCCTTGGCTCCGAGTGCAAAGTCCTTAGCGAGCACTCACTCAGTGCAATGCACCCAGAAAGACGCTCTCGCTCGTCTTTCAAGGAGCGATTCCTAACAGCAGAAGCAGCAGAGGCACAAACTGGATGACGAGAAGGGACAATGTAGAACACGTCTCTGTCCTGGCACATTGTCGTGTGCGATACGTCCCTCCGGGTCTTCGGTCCTTGCGAAGCTCTATGTACTGCGAGCGCAGCTACTTGAAGCTGAGACGGACCGCGGAGCTAGCAGCGAATTCGGAGAGCGCTAAGCACGAAGTCAAGAAGCGAGACGTGTCCCTGCAACGCGGTGCTAAGAGCAGCTTCCTCGCGGCGGGGGCGAGCTCCGGCCACAAGACAGTCTCGTCCTAGCAACGGATCTCTGTGAAGGGCGTAGGCGAAAAGCTTTCGATTTCCATTCGAACTGCGAGAAAGGCAGACTGTTACACGGAGCTCTGAGAACAAAGGTGCACGCCCTAGGCGGGCTTGGGCAGAAGCAGCGTTCTCGAGCTCTTGGCTGCCCGCACACTGCTGGGTATGTGGCGCCCCTGCGGCGGCTTCTGGCCGCCGACAAGTGAAAGCGGAGCAAGGCGTGGGCGAGGGCGAGGGCGGTGAACGAAGCGGCTATGTGCCGTGCTTGTGTGCACCACGTTAGAGGCTACTAGGAGAGGAAGGTGGTTGACTCTCGCTTGCCTTCCCAAGTGCCCTTAGCAGTCGGAAGGAGCAAGCTGAAGCACTGCTGCTTGTGCTGCTCCTTGGTTCCCTTGCAGCCCGCTCTGAAAGCATTGGCGGTCACTTCTAGGCGCCGAGTTGCACACACACAGCACCACGCTAAGTGCCGCGGAGAAGGGAAATCCAGAGTGCAGCGAGGAGCTGGACGTGGCTTACGTGCAGTAAGGAGAAGGTGAACCTAAGCACAGCCTCTTCAATCTGGCCGCCTCTGCTCTGGTAGCAACTTTTGCAAGACGGCAAAGGGAGACGCGAGTATGTAGAACGGAGGGCAGCGAGACGCCGTGTGTTATGCGCCCTTTCAGGGCTGCTGACAAGGGGCTACTTTAAGAACGCCTTCTTCGTCCTCGCGTCCTTCTCGCTTCGCTCTAGCTGCAAGGAGTACAGCACAGCGAAGGAGTGAGGACGGGCACTGCCCCAGCTTTTGCCCTGGCGTGCAACGGCTGTGTGCTGCTTTTCCAAGCAGCAAGAGCACTGAGAAGTGAAAGCGATTGTGAAGGAGCTCTTTGGCTGCTCGTGTGCTCTTCGCTGCACTGCGCCGCTCGCAAGCGGCTTCGTTCTTCGGCGTCTGCCGTCCGGAGAGAGCTGAACTGCAGCGGTCAGTTTCAGCTCTGCCCAACAGCGTGCTCTCAGTTCTGCGGACAAGCACGCCCTGTTGCCTTGGCTCCGAGTGCAAAGTCCTTAGCGAGCACTCACTCAGTGCAATGCACCCAGAAAGACGCTCTCGCTCGTCTTTCAAGGAGCGATTCCTAACAGCAGAAGCAGCAGAGGCACAAACTGGATGACGAGAAGGGACAATGTAGAACACGTCTCTGTCCTGGCACATTGTCGTGTGCGATACGTCCCTCCGGGTCTTCGGTCCTTGCGAAGCTCTATGTACTGCGAGCGCAGCTACTTGAAGCTGAGACGGACCGCGGAGCTAGCAGCGAATTCGGAGAGCGCTAAGCACGAAGTCAAGAAGCGAGACGTGTCCCTGCAACGCGGTGCTAAGAGCAGCTTCCTCGCGGCGGGGGCGAGCTCCGGCCACAAGACAGTCTCGTCCTAGCAACGGATCTCTGTGAAGGGCGTAGGCGAAAAGCTTTCGATTTCCATTCGAACTGCGAGAAAGGCAGACTGTTACACGGAGCTCTGAGAACAAAGGTGCACGCCCTAGGCGGGCTTGGGCAGAAGCAGCGTTCTCGAGCTCTTGGCTGCCCGCACACTGCTGGGTATGTGGCGCCCCTGCGGCGGCTTCTGGCCGCCGACAAGTGAAAGCGGAGCAAGGCGTGGGCGAGGGCGAGGGCGGTGAACGAAGCGGCTATGTGCCGTGCTTGTGTGCACCACGTTAGAGGCTACTAGGAGAGGAAGGTGGTTGACTCTCGCTTGCCTTCCCAAGTGCCCTTAGCAGTCGGAAGGAGCAAGCTGAAGCACTGCTGCTTGTGCTGCTCCTTGGTTCCCTTGCAGCCCGCTCTGAAAGCATTGGCGGTCACTTCTAGGCGCCGAGTTGCACACACACAGCACCACGCTAAGTGCCGCGGAGAAGGGAAATCCAGAGTGCAGCGAGGAGCTTGACGTGGCTTACGTGCAGTAAGGAGAAGGTGAACCTAAGCACAGCCTCTTCAATCTGGCCGCCTCTGCTCTGGTAGCAACTTTTGCAAGACGGCAAAGGGAGACGCGAGTATGTAGAACGGAGGGCAGCGAGACGCCGTGTGTTATGCGCCCTTTCAGGGCTGCTGACAAGGGGCTACTTTAAGAACGCCTTCTTCGTCCTCGCGTCCTTCTCGCTTCGCTCTAGCTGCAAGGAGTACAGCACAGCGAAGGAGTGAGGACGGGCACTGCCCCAGCTTTTGCCCTGGCGTGCAACGGCTGTGTGCTGCTTTTCCAAGCAGCAAGAGCACTGAGAAGTGAAAGCGATTGTGAAGGAGCTCTTTGGCTGCTCGTGTGCTCTTCGCTGCACTGCGCCGCTCGCAAGCGGCTTCGTTCTTCGGCGTCTGCCGTCCGGAGAGAGCTGAACTGCAGCGGTCAGTTTCAGCTCTGCCCAACAGCGTGCTCTCAGTTCTGCGGACAAGCACGCCCTGTTGCCTTGGCTCCGAGTGCAAAGTCCCTAGCGAGCACTCACTCAGTGCAATGCACCCAGAAAGACGCTCTCGCTCGTCTTTCAAGGAGCGATTCCTAACAGCAGAAGCAGCAGAGGCACAAACTGGATGACGAGAAGGGACAATGTAGAACACGTCTCTGTCCTGGCACATTGTCGTGTGCGATACGTCCCTCCGGGTCTTCGGTCCTTGCGAAGCTCTATGTACTGCGAGCGCAGCTACTTGAAGCTGAGACGGACCGCGGAGCTAGCAGCGAATTCGGAGAGCGCTAAGCACGAAGTCAAGAAGCGAGACGTGTCCCTGCAACGCGGTGCTAAGAGCAGCTTCCTCGCGGCGGGGGCGAGCTCCGGCCACAAGACCTTCTCGTCCTAGCAACGGATCTCTGTGAAGGGCGTAGGCGAAAAGCTTTCGATTTCCATTCGAACTGCGAGAAAGGCAGACTGTTACACGGAGCTCTGAGAACAAAGGTGCACGCCCTAGGCGGGCTTGGGCAGAAGCAGCGTTCTCGAGCTCTTGGCTGCCCGCACACTGCTGGGTATGTGGCGCCCCTGCGGCGGCTTCTGGCCGCCGGCAAGTGAAAGCGGAGCCAGGCGTGGGCGAGGGCGGTGAACGAAGCGGCTATGTGCCGTCCTTGTGTGCACCACGTTAGAGGCTACTAGGAGAGGAAGGTGGTTGACTCTCGCTTGCCTTCCCAAGTGCCCTTAGCAGTCGGAAGGAGCAAGCTGAAGCACTGCTGCTTGTGCTGCTCCTTGGTTCCCTTGCAGCCCGCTCTGAAAGCATTGGCAGTCGCTTCTAGGCGCCGAGTTGCACACACACAGCACCACGCTAAGTGCCGCGGAGAAGGGAAATCCAGAGTGCAGCGAGGAGCTGGACGTGGCTTACGTGCAGTAAGGAGAAGGTGAACCTAAGCACAGCCTCTTCAATCGGGCCGCCTCTGCTCTGGTAGCAACTTTTGCAAGTCGGCAAAGGGAGACGCGAGTATGTAGAACGGAGGGCAGCGAGACGCCGTGTGTTATGCGCCCTTTCAGGGCTGCTGACAAGGGGCTACTTTAAGAAGGCCTTCTACTTCCTCGCGTCCTTCTCGCTTCGCTCTAGCTGCAAGGAGTACAGCACAGCGAAGGAGTGAGGACGGGCACTGCCCCAGCTTTTGCCCTGGCGTGCAACGGCTGTGTGCTGCTTTTCCAAGCAGCAAGAGCACTGAGAAGTGAAAGCGATTGTGAAGGAGCTCTTTGGCTGCTCGTGTGCTCTTCGCTGCACTGCGCCGCTCGCAAGCGGCTTCGTTCTTCGGCGTCTGCCGTCCGGAGAGAGCTGAACTGCAGCGGTCAGTTTCAGCTCTGCCCAACAGCGTGCTCTCAGTTCTGCGGACAAGCACGCCCTGTTGCCTTGGCTCCGAGTGCAAAGTCCTTAGCGAGCACTCACTCAGTGCAATGCACCCAGAAAGACGCTCTCGCTCGTCTTTCAAGGAGCGATTCCTAACAGCAGAAGCAGCAGAGGCACAAACTGGATGACGAGAAGGGACAATGTAGAACACGTCTCTGTCCTGGCACATTGTCGTGTGCGATACGTCCCTCCGGGTCTTCGGTCCTTGCGAAGCTCTATGTACTGCGAGCGCAGCTACTTGAAGCTGAGACGGACCGCGGAGCTAGCAGCGAATTCGGAGAGCGCTAAGCACGAAGTCAAGAAGCGAGACGTGTCCCTGCAACGCGGTGCTAAGAGCAGCTTCCTCGCGGCGGGGGCGAGCTCCGGCCACAAGACATTCTCGTCCTAGCAACGGATCTCTGTGAAGGGCGTAGGCGAAAAGCTTTCGATTTCCATTCGAACTGCGAGAAAGGCAGACTGTTACACGGAGCTCTGAGAACAAAGGTGCACGCCCTAGGCGGGCTTGGGCAGAAGCAGCGTTCTCGAGCTCTTGGCTGCCCGCACACTGCTGGGTATGTGGCGCCCCTGCGGCGGCTTCTGGCCGCCGACAAGTGAAAGCGGAGCAAGGCGTGGGCGAGGGCGAGGGCGGTGAACGAAGCGGCTATGTGCCGTGCTTGTGTGCACCACGTTAGAGGCTACTAGGAGAGGAAGGTGGTTGACTCTCGCTTGCCTTCCCAAGTGCCCTTAGCAGTCGGAAGGAGCAAGCTGAAGCACTGCTGCTTGTGCTGCTCCTTGGTTCCCTTGCAGCCCGCTCTGAAAGCATTGGCGGTCACTTCTAGGCGCCGAGTTGCACACACACAGCACCACGCTAAGTGCCGCGGAGAAGGGAAATCCAGAGTGCAGCGAGGAGCTGGACGTGGCTTAAGTGCAGTAAGGAGAAGGTGAACCTAAGCACAGCCTCTTCAATCTGGCCGCCTCTGCTCTGGTAGCAACTTTTGCAAGACGGCAAAGGGAGACGCGAGTATGTAGAACGGAGGGCAGCGAGACGCCGTGTGTTATGCGCCCTTTCAGGGCTGCTGACAAGGGGCTACTTTAAGAACGCCTTCTTCGTCCTCGCGTCCATCTGGCTTCGCTCTAGCTGCAAGGAGTACAGCACAGCGAAGGAGTGAGGACGGGCACTGCCCCAGCTTTTGCCCTGGCGTGCAACGGCTGTGTGCTGCTTTTCCAAGCAGCAAGAGCACTGAGAAGTGAAAGCGATTGTGAAGGAGCTCTTTGGCTGCTCGTGTGCTCTTCGCTGCACTGCGCCGCTCGCAAGCGGCTTCGTTCTTCGGCGTCTGCCGTCCGGAGAGAGCTGAACTGCAGCGGTCAGTTTCAGCTCTGCCCAACAGCGTGCTCTCAGTTCTGCGGACAAGCACGCCCTGTTGCCTTGGCTCCGAGTGCAAAGTCCCTAGCGAGCACTCACTCAGTGCAATGCACCCAGAAAGACGCTCTCGCTCGTCTTTCAAGGAGCGATTCCTAACAGCAGAAGCAGCAGAGGCACAAACTGGATGACGAGAAGGGACAATGTAGAACACGTCTCTGTCCTGGCACATTGTCGTGTGCGATACGTCCCTCCGGGTCTTCGGTCCTTGCGAAGCTCTATGTACTGCGAGCGCAGCTACTTGAAGCTGAGACGGACCGCGGAGCTAGCAGCGAATTCGGAGAGCGCTAAGCACGAAGTCAAGAAGCGAGACGTGTCCCTGCAACGCGGTGCTAAGAGCAGCTTCCTCGCGGCGGGGGCGAGCTCCGGCCACAAGACAGTCTCGTCCTAGCAACGGATCTCTGTGAAGGGCGTAGGCGAAAAGCTTTCGATTTCCATTCGAACTGCGAGAAAGGCAGACTGTTACACGGAGCTCTGAGAACAAAGGTGCACGCCCTAGGCTGGCTTGGGCAGAAGCAGCGTTCTCGAGCTCTTGGCTGCCCGCACACTGCTGGGTATGTGGCGCCCCTGCGGCGGCTTCTGGCCGCCGGCAAGTGAAAGCGGAGCCAGGCGTGGGCGAGGGCGGTGAACGAAGCGGCTATGTGCCGTCCTTGTGTGCACCACGTTAGAGGCTACTAGGAGAGGAAGGTGGTTGACTCTCGCTTGCCTTCCCAAGTGCCCTTAGCAGTCGGAAGGAGCAAGCTGAAGCACTGCTGCTTGTGCTGCTCCTTGGTTCCCTTGCAGCCCGCTCTGAAAGCATTGGCAGTCGCTTCTAGGCGCCGAGTTGCACACACACAGCACCACGCTAAGTGCCGCGGAGAAGGGAAATCCAGAGTGCAGCGAGGAGCTGGACGTGGCTTACGTGCAGTAAGGAGAAGGTGAACCTAAGCACAGCCTCTTCAATCTGGCCGCCTCTGCTCTGGTAGCAACTTTTGCAAGACGGCAAAGGGAGACGCGAGTATGTAGAACGGAGGGCAGCGAGACGCCGTGTGTTATGCGCCCTTTCAGGGCTGCTGACAAGGGGCTACTTTAAGAACGCCTTCTTCGTCCTCGCGTCCTTCTCGCTTCGCTCTAGCTGCAAGGAGTACAGCACAGCGAAGGAGTGAGGACGGGCACTGCCCCAGCTTTTGCCCTGGCGTGCAACGGCTGTGTGCTGCTTTTCCAAGCAGCAAGAGCACTGAGAAGTGAAAGCGATTGTGAAGGAGCTCTTTGGCTGCTCGTGTGCTCTTCGCTGCACTGCGCCGCTCGCAAGCGGCTTCGTTCTTCGGCGTCTGCCGTCCGGAGAGAGCTGAACTGCAGCGGTCAGTTTCAGCTCTGCCCAACAGCGTGCTCTCAGTTCTGCGGACAAGCACGCCCTGTTGCCTTGGCTCCGAGTGCAAAGTCCCTAGCGAGCACTCACTCAGTGCAATGCACCCAGAAAGACGCTCTCGCTCGTCTTTCAAGGAGCGATTCCTAACAGCAGAAGCAGCAGAGGCACAAACTGGATGACGAGAAGGGACAATGTAGAACACGTCTCTGTCCTGGCACATTGTCGTGTGCGATACGTCCCTCCGGGTCTTCGGTCCTTGCGAAGCTCTATGTACTGCGAGCGCAGCTACTTGAAGCTGAGACGGACCGCGGAGCTAGCAGCGAATTCGGAGAGCGCTAAGCACGAAGTCAAGAAGCGAGACGTGTCCCTGCAACGCGGTGCTAAGAGCAGCTTCCTCGCGGCGGGGGCGAGCTCCGGCCACAAGACATTCTCGTCCTGGCAACGGATCTCTGTGAAGGGCGTAGGCGAAAAGCTTTCGATTTCCATTCGAACTGCGAGAAAGGCAGACTGTTACACGGAGCTCTGAGAACAAAGGTGCACGCCCTAAGCGGGCTTGGGCAGAAGCAGCGTTCTCGAGCTCTTGGCTGCCCGCACACTGCTGGGTATGTGGCGCCCCTGCGGCGGCTTCTGGCCGCCGGCAAGTGAAAGCGGAGCAAGGCGTGGGCGAGGGCGAGGGCGGTGAACGAAGCGGCTATGTGCCGTGCTTGTGTGCACCACGTTAGAGGCTACTAGGAGAGGAAGGTGGTTGACTCTCGCTTGCCTTCCCAAGTGCCCTTAGCAGTCGGAAGGAGCAAGCTGAAGCACTGCTGCTTGTGCTGCTCCTTGGTTCCCTTGCAGCCCGCTCTGAAAGCATTGGCGGTCACTTCTAGGCGCCGAGTTGCACACACACAGCACCACGCTAAGTGCCGCGGAGAAGGGAAATCCAGAGTGCAGCGAGGAGCTTGACGTGGCTTACGTGCAGTAAGGAGAAGGTGAACCTAAGCACAGCCTCTTCAATCTGGCCGCCTCTGCTCTGGTAGCAACTTTGGCAAGTCGGCAAAGGGAGACGCGAGTATGTAGAACGGAGGGCAGCGAGACGCCGTGTGTTATGCGCCCTTTCAGGGCTGCTGACAGGGGGCTACTTTAAGAACGCCTTCTTCGTCCTCGCGTCCTTCTCGCTTCGCTCTAGCTGCAAGGAGTACAGCACAGCGAAGGAGTGAGGACGGGCACTGCCCCAGCTTTTGCCCTGGCGTGCAACGGCTGTGTGCTGCTTTTCCAAGCAGCAAGAGCACTGAGAAGTGAAAGCGATTGTGAAGGAGCTCTTTGGCTGCTCGTGTGCTCTTCGCTGCACTGCGCCGCTCGCAAGCGGCTTCGTTCTTCGGCGTCTGCCGTCCGGAGAGAGCTGAACTGCAGCGGTCAGTTTCAGCTCTGCCCAACAGCGTGCTCTCAGTTCTGCGGACAAGCACGCCCTGTTGCCTTGGCTCCGAGTGCAAAGTCCCTAGCGAGCACTCACTCAGTGCAATGCACCCAGAAAGACGCTCTCGCTCGTCTTTCAAGGAGCGATTCCTAACAGCAGAAGCAGCAGAGGCACAAACTGGATGACGAGAAGGGACAATGTAGAACACGTCTCTGTCCTGGCACATTGTCGTGAGCGATATGTCCCTCCGGGTCTTCGGTCCTAGCGAAGCTCTATGTACTGCGAGCGCAGCTACTTGCAGCTGAGAAGGACCGCGGAGCTAGCAGCGAATTCGGAGAGCGCTAAGCACGAAGTCAAGAAGCGAGACGCGTCCCTGCAACGCGGTGCTAAGAGCAGCTTCCTCGCGGCGGGGGCGAGCCCCGGCCACAAGACATTCTCGTCCTGGCAACGGATCTCTGTGAAGGGCGTAGGCGAAAAGCTTTCGATTTCCATTCGAACTGCGAGAGAGGCAGACTGTTACACGGAGCTCTGAGAACAAAGGTGCACGCCCTAGGCTGGCTTGGGCAGAAGAAGCGTTCTCGAGCTCTTGGCTGCCCGCACACTGCTGGGTATGTGGCGCCCCTGCGGCGGCTTCTGGCCGCCGGCAAGTGAAAGCGGAGCCAGGCGTGGGCGAGGGCGGTGAACGAAGCGGCTATGTGCCGTCCTTGTGTGCACCACGTTAGAGGCTACTAGGAGAGGAAGGTGGTTGACTCTCGCTTGCCTTCCCAAGTGCCCTTAGCAGTCGGAAGGAGCAAGCTGAAGCACTGCTGCTTGTGCTGCTCCTTGGTTCCCTTGCAGCCCGCTCTGAAAGCATTGGCGGTCACTTCTAGGCGCCGAGTTGCACACACACAGCACCACGCTAAGTGCCGCGGAGAAGGGAAATCCAGAGTGCAGCGAGGAGCTGGACGTGGCTTACGTGCAGTAAGGAGAAGGTGAACCTAAGCACAGCCTCTTCAATCTGGCCGCCTCTGCTCTGGTAGCAACTTTTGCAAGACGGCAAAGGGAGACGCGAGTATGTAGAACGGAGGGCAGCGAGACGCCGTGTGTTATGCGCCCTTTCAGGGCTGCTGACAAGGGGCTACTTTAAGAACGCCTTCTTCGTCCTCGCGTCCTTCTCGCTTCGCTCTAGCTGCAAGGAGTACAGCACAGCGAAGGAGTGAGGACGGGCACTGCCCCAGCTTTTGCCCTGGCGTGCAACGGCTGTGTGCTGCTTTTCCAAGCAGCAAGAGCACTGAGAAGTGAAAGCGATTGTGAAGGAGCTCTTTGGCTGCTCGTGTGCTCTTCGCTGCACTGCGCCGCTCGCAAGCGGCTTCGTTCTTCGGCGTCTGCCGTCCGGAGAGAGCTGAACTGCAGCGGTCAGTTTCAGCTCTGCCCAACAGCGTGCTCTCAGTTCTGCGGACAAGCACGCCCTGTTGCCTTGGCTCCGAGTGCAAAGTCCTTAGCGAGCACTCACTCAGTGCAATGCACCCAGAAAGACGCTCTCGCTCGTCTTTCAAGGAGCGATTCCTAACAGCAGAAGCAGCAGAGGCACAAACTGGATGACGAGAAGGGACAATGTAGAACACGTCTCTGTCCTGGCACATTGTCGTGTGCGATACGTCCCTCCGGGTCTTCGGTCCTTGCGAAGCTCTATGTACTGCGAGCGCTGCTACTTGAAGCTGAGAAGGACCGCGGAGCTAGCGGCGAATTCGGAGAGCGCTAAGCACGAAGTCAAGAAGCGAGACGTGTCCCTGCAACGCGGTGCTAAGAGCAGCTTCCTCGCGGCGGGGGCGAGCTCCGGCCACGAGACATTCTCGTCCTAGCAACGGATCTCTGTGAAGGGCGTAGGCGAAAAGCTTTCGATTTCCATTCGAACTGCGAGAAAGGCAGACTGTTACACGGAGCTCTGAGAACAAAGGTGCACGCCCTAGGCGGGCTTGGGCAGAAGCAGCGTTCTCGAGCGCTTGGCTGCCGGCACACTGCTGGGTATGTGGCGCCCCTGCGGCGGCTTCTGGCCGCCGGCAAGTGAAAGCGGAGCCAGGCGTGGGCGAGGGCGGTGAACGAAGCGGCTATGTGCCGTGCTTGTGTGCACCACGTTAGAGGCTACTAGGAGAGGAAGGTGGTTGACTCTCGCTTGCCTTCCCAAGTGCCCTTAGCAGTCGGAAGGAGCAAGCTGAAGCACTGCTGCTTGTGCTGCTCCTTGGTTCCCTTGCAGCCCGCTCTGAAAGCATTGGCGGTCACTTCTAGGCGCCGAGTTGCACACACACAGCACCACGCTAAGTGCCGCGGAGAAGGGAAATCCAGAGTGCAGCGAGGAGCTGGACGTGGCTTACGTGCAGTAAGGAGAAGGTGAACCTAAGCACAGCCTCTTCAATCTGGCCGCCTCTGCTCTGGTAGCAACTTTTGCAAGACGGCAAAGGGAGACGCGAGTATGTAGAACGGAGGGCAGCGAGACGCCGTGTGTTATGCGCCCTTTCAGGGCTGCTGACAAGGGGCTACTTTAAGAACGCCTTCTTCGTCCTCGCGTCCTTCTCGCTTCGCTCTAGCTGCAAGGAGTACAGCACAGCGAAGGAGTGAGGACGGGCACTGCCCCAGCTTTTGCCCTGGCGTGCAACGGCTGTGTGCTGCTTTTCCAAGCAGCAAGAGCACTGAGAAGTGAAAGCGATTGTGAAGGAGCTCTTTGGCTGCTCGTGTGCTCTTCGCTGCACTGCGCCGCTCGCAAGCGGCTTCGTTCTTCGGCGTCTGCCGTCCGGAGAGAGCTGAACTGCAGCGGTCAGTTTCAGCTCTGCCCAACAGCGTGCTCTCAGTTCTGCGGACAAGCACGCCCTGTTGCCTTGGCTCCGAGTGCAAAGTCCTTAGCGAGCACTCACTCAGTGCAATGCACCCAGAAAGACGCTCTCGCTCGTCTTTCAAGGAGCGATTCCTAACAGCAGAAGCAGCAGAGGCACAAACTGGATGACGAGAAGGGACAATGTAGAACACGTCTCTGTCCTGGCACATTGTCGTGTGCGATACGTCCCTCCGGGTCTTCGGTCCTTGCGAAGCTCTATGTACTGCGAGCGCAGCTACTTGAAGCTGAGACGGACCGCGGAGCTAGCAGCGAATTCGGAGAGCGCTAAGCACGAAGTCAAGAAGCGAGACGTGTCCCTGCAACGCGGTGCTAAGAGCAGCTTCCTCGCGGCGGGGGCGAGCTCCGGCCACAAGACAGTCTCGTCCTAGCAACGGATCTCTGTGAAGGGCGTAGGCGAAAAGCTTTCGATTTCCATTCGAACTGCGAGAAAGGCAGACTGTTACACGGAGCTCTGAGAACAAAGGTGCACGCCCTAGGCGGGCTTGGGCAGAAGCAGCGTTCTCGAGCTCTTGGCTGCCCGCACACTGCTGGGTATGTGGCGCCCCTGCGGCGGCTTCTGGCCGCCGACAAGTGAAAGCGGAGCAAGGCGTGGGCGAGGGCGAGGGCGGTGAACGAAGCGGCTATGTGCCGTGCTTGTGTGCACCACGTTAGAGGCTACTAGGAGAGGAAGGTGGTTGACTCTCGCTTGCCTTCCCAAGTGCCCTTAGCAGTCGGAAGGAGCAAGCTGAAGCACTGCTGCTTGTGCTGCTCCTTGGTTCCCTTGCAGCCCGCTCTGAAAGCATTGGCGGTCACTTCTAGGCGCCGAGTTGCACACACACAGCACCACGCTAAGTGCCGCGGAGAAGGGAAATCCAGAGTGCAGCGAGGAGCTGGACGTGGCTTACGTGCAGTAAGGAGAAGGTGAACCTAAGCACAGCCTCTTCAATCTGGCCGCCTCTGCTCTGGTAGCAACTTTTGCAAGACGGCAAAGGGAGACGCGAGTATGTAGAACGGAGGGCAGCGAGACGCCGTGTGTTATGCGCCCTTTCAGGGCTGCTGACAAGGGGCTACTTTAAGAACGCCTTCTTCGTCCTCGCGTCCTTCTCGCTTCGCTCTAGCTGCAAGGAGTACAGCACAGCGAAGGAGTGAGGACGGGCACTGCCCCAGCTTTTGCCCTGGCGTGCAACGGCTGTGTGCTGCTTTTCCAAGCAGCAAGAGCACTGAGAAGTGAAAGCGATTGTGAAGGAGCTCTTTGGCTGCTCGTGTGCTCTTCGCTGCACTGCGCCGCTCGCAAGCGGCTTCGTTCTTCGGCGTCTGCCGTCCGGAGAGAGCTGAACTGCAGCGGTCAGTTTCAGCTCTGCCCAACAGCGTGCTCTCAGTTCTGCGGACAAGCACGCCCTGTTGCCTTGGCTCCGAGTGCAAAGTCCTTAGCGAGCACTCACTCAGTGCAATGCACCCAGAAAGACGCTCTCGCTCGTCTTTCAAGGAGCGATTCCTAACAGCAGAAGCAGCAGAGGCACAAACTGGATGACGAGAAGGGACAATGTAGAACACGTCTCTGTCCTGGCACATTGTCGTGTGCGATACGTCCCTCCGGGTCTTCGGTCCTTGCGAAGCTCTATGTACTGCGAGCGCAGCTACTTGAAGCTGAGACGGACCGCGGAGCTAGCAGCGAATTCGGAGAGCGCTAAGCACGAAGTCAAGAAGCGAGACGTGTCCCTGCAACGCGGTGCTAAGAGCAGCTTCCTCGCGGCGGGGGCGAGCTCCGGCCACAAGACAGTCTCGTCCTAGCAACGGATCTCTGTGAAGGGCGTAGGCGAAAAGCTTTCGATTTCCATTCGAACTGCGAGAAAGGCAGACTGTTACACGGAGCTCTGAGAACAAAGGTGCACGCCCTAGGCGGGCTTGGGCAGAAGCAGCGTTCTCGAGCTCTTGGCTGCCCGCACACTGCTGGGTATGTGGCGCCCCTGCGGCGGCTTCTGGCCGCCGACAAGTGAAAGCGGAGCAAGGCGTGGGCGAGGGCGAGGGCGGTGAACGAAGCGGCTATGTGCCGTGCTTGTGTGCACCACGTTAGAGGCTACTAGGAGAGGAAGGTGGTTGACTCTCGCTTGCCTTCCCAAGTGCCCTTAGCAGTCGGAAGGAGCAAGCTGAAGCACTGCTGCTTGTGCTGCTCCTTGGTTCCCTTGCAGCCCGCTCTGAAAGCATTGGCGGTCACTTCTAGGCGCCGAGTTGCACACACACAGCACCACGCTAAGTGCCGCGGAGAAGGGAAATCCAGAGTGCAGCGAGGAGCTTGACGTGGCTTACGTGCAGTAAGGAGAAGGTGAACCTAAGCACAGCCTCTTCAATCTGGCCGCCTCTGCTCTGGTAGCAACTTTTGCAAGACGGCAAAGGGAGACGCGAGTATGTAGAACGGAGGGCAGCGAGACGCCGTGTGTTATGCGCCCTTTCAGGGCTGCTGACAAGGGGCTACTTTAAGAACGCCTTCTTCGTCCTCGCGTCCTTCTCGCTTCGCTCTAGCTGCAAGGAGTACAGCACAGCGAAGGAGTGAGGACGGGCACTGCCCCAGCTTTTGCCCTGGCGTGCAACGGCTGTGTGCTGCTTTTCCAAGCAGCAAGAGCACTGAGAAGTGAAAGCGATTGTGAAGGAGCTCTTTGGCTGCTCGTGTGCTCTTCGCTGCACTGCGCCGCTCGCAAGCGGCTTCGTTCTTCGGCGTCTGCCGTCCGGAGAGAGCTGAACTGCAGCGGTCAGTTTCAGCTCTGCCCAACAGCGTGCTCTCAGTTCTGCGGACAAGCACGCCCTGTTGCCTTGGCTCCGAGTGCAAAGTCCTTAGCGAGCACTCACTCAGTGCAATGCACCCAGAAAGACGCTCTCGCTCGTCTTTCAAGGAGCGATTCCTAACAGCAGAAGCAGCAGAGGCACAAACTGGATGACGAGAAGGGACAATGTAGAACACGTCTCTGTCCTGGCACATTGTCGTGTGCGATACGTCCCTCCGGGTCTTCGGTCCTTGCGAAGCTCTATGTACTGCGAGCGCAGCTACTTGAAGCTGAGACGGACCGCGGAGCTAGCAGCGAATTCGGAGAGCGCTAAGCACGAAGTCAAGAAGCGAGACGTGTCCCTGCAACGCGGTGCTAAGAGCAGCTTCCTCGCGGCGGGGGCGAGCTCCGGCCACAAGACAGTCTCGTCCTAGCAACGGATCTCTGTGAAGGGCGTAGGCGAAAAGCTTTCGATTTCCATTCGAACTGCGAGAAAGGCAGACTGTTACACGGAGCTCTGAGAACAAAGGTGCACGCCCTAGGCGGGCTTGGGCAGAAGCAGCGTTCTCGAGCTCTTGGCTGCCCGCACACTGCTGGGTATGTGGCGCCCCTGCGGCGGCTTCTGGCCGCCGACAAGTGAAAGCGGAGCAAGGCGTGGGCGAGGGCGAGGGCGGTGAACGAAGCGGCTATGTGCCGTGCTTGTGTGCACCACGTTAGAGGCTACTAGGAGAGGAAGGTGGTTGACTCTCGCTTGCCTTCCCAAGTGCCCTTAGCAGTCGGAAGGAGCAAGCTGAAGCACTGCTGCTTGTGCTGCTCCTTGGTTCCCTTGCAGCCCGCTCTGAAAGCATTGGCGGTCACTTCTAGGCGCCGAGTTGCACACACACAGCACCACGCTAAGTGCCGCGGAGAAGGGAAATCCAGAGTGCAGCGAGGAGCTTGACGTGGCTTACGTGCAGTAAGGAGAAGGTGAACCTAAGCACAGCCTCTTCAATCTGGCCGCCTCTGCTCTGGTAGCAACTTTTGCAAGACGGCAAAGGGAGACGCGAGTATGTAGAACGGAGGGCAGCGAGACGCCGTGTGTTATGCGCCCTTTCAGGGCTGCTGACAAGGGGCTACTTTAAGAACGCCTTCTTCGTCCTCGCGTCCTTCTCGCTTCGCTCTAGCTGCAAGGAGTACAGCACAGCGAAGGAGTGAGGACGGGCACTGCCCCAGCTTTTGCCCTGGCGTGCAACGGCTGTGTGCTGCTTTTCCAAGCAGCAAGAGCACTGAGAAGTGAAAGCGATTGTGAAGGAGCTCTTTGGCTGCTCGTGTGCTCTTCGCTGCACTGCGCCGCTCGCAAGCGGCTTCGTTCTTCGGCGTCTGCCGTCCGGA
This sequence comes from Sturnus vulgaris, assembly GCF_052056855.1. Classification (NCBI taxonomy): domain Eukaryota; kingdom Metazoa; phylum Chordata; class Aves; order Passeriformes; family Sturnidae; genus Sturnus; species Sturnus vulgaris. Next base: position 24,828 of record NW_028276422.1, read on the forward strand.
GAGAGCTGAACTGCAGCGGTCAGTTTCAGCTCTGCCCAACAGCGTGCTCTCAGTTCTGCGGACAAGCACGCCCTGTTGCCTTGGCTCCGAGTGCAAAGTCCTTAGCGAGCACTCACTCAGTGCAATGCACCCAGAAAGACGCTCTCGCTCGTCTTTCAAGGAGCGATTCCTAACAGCAGAAGCAGCAGAGGCACAAACTGGATGACGAGAAGGGACAATGTAGAACACGTCTCTGTCCTGGCACATTGTCGTGTGCGATACGTCCCTCCGGGTCTTCGGTCCTTGCGAAGCTCTATGTACTGCGAGCGCTGCTACTTGAAGCTGAGAAGGACCGCGGAGCTAGCGGCGAATTCGGAGAGCGCTAAGCACGAAGTCAAGAAGCGAGACGTGTCCCTGCAACGCGGTGCTAAGAGCAGCTTCCTCGCGGCGGGGGCGAGCTCCGGCCACGAGACATTCTCGTCCTAGCAACGGATCTCTGTGAAGGGCGTAGGCGAAAAGCTTTCGATTTCCATTCGAACTGCGAGAAAGGCAGACTGTTACACGGAGCTCTGAGAACAAAGGTGCACGCCCTAGGCGGGCTTGGGCAGAAGCAGCGTTCTCGAGCGCTTGGCTGCCGGCACACTGCTGGGTATGTGGCGCCCCTGCGGCGGCTTCTGGCCGCCGGCAAGTGAAAGCGGAGCCAGGCGTGGGCGAGGGCGGTGAACGAAGCGGCTATGTGCCGTGCTTGTGTGCACCACGTTAGAGGCTACTAGGAGAGGAAGGTGGTTGACTCTCGCTTGCCTTCCCAAGTGCCCTTAGCAGTCGGAAGGAGCAAGCTGAAGCACTGCTGCTTGTGCTGCTCCTTGGTTCCCTTGCAGCCCGCTCTGAAAGCATTGGCGGTCACTTCTAGGCGCCGAGTTGCACACACACAGCACCACGCTAAGTGCCGCGGAGAAGGGAAATCCAGAGTGCAGCGAGGAGCTTGACGTGGCTTACGTGCAGTAAGGAGAAGGTGAACCTAAGCACAGCCTCTTCAATCTGGCCGCCTCTGCTCTGGTAGCAACTTTTGCAAGACGGCAAAGGGAGACGCGAGTATGTAGAACGGAGGGCAGCGAGACGCCGTGTGTTATGCGCCCTTTCAGGGCTGCTGACAAGGGGCTACTTTAAGAACGCCTTCTTCGTCCTCGCGTCCTTCTCGCTTCGCTCTAGCTGCAAGGAGTACAGCACAGCGAAGGAGTGAGGACGGGCACTGCCCCAGCTTTTGCCCTGGCGTGCAACGGCTGTGTGCTGCTTTTCCAAGCAGCAAGAGCACTGAGAAGTGAAAGCGATTGTGAAGGAGCTCTTTGGCTGCTCGTGTGCTCTTCGCTGCACTGCGCCGCTCGCAAGCGGCTTCGTTCTTCGGCGTCTGCCGTCCGGAGAGAGCTGAACTGCAGCGGTCAGTTTCAGCTCTGCCCAACAGCGTGCTCTCAGTTCTGCGGACAAGCACGCCCTGTTGCCTTGGCTCCGAGTGCAAAGTCCTTAGCGAGCACTCACTCAGTGCAATGCACCCAGAAAGACGCTCTCGCTCGTCTTTCAAGGAGCGATTCCTAACAGCAGAAGCAGCAGAGGCACAAACTGGATGACGAGAAGGGACAATGTAGAACACGTCTCTGTCCTGGCACATTGTCGTGTGCGATACGTCCCTCCGGGTCTTCGGTCCTTGCGAAGCTCTATGTACTGCGAGCGCTGCTACTTGAAGCTGAGAAGGACCGCGGAGCTAGCGGCGAATTCGGAGAGCGCTAAGCACGAAGTCAAGAAGCGAGACGTGTCCCTGCAACGCGGTGCTAAGAGCAGCTTCCTCGCGGCGGGGGCGAGCTCCGGCCACGAGACATTCTCGTCCTAGCAACGGATCTCTGTGAAGGGCGTAGGCGAAAAGCTTTCGATTTCCATTCGAACTGCGAGAAAGGCAGACTGTTACACGGAGCTCTGAGAACAAAGGTGCACGCCCTAGGCGGGCTTGGGCAGAAGCAGCGTTCTCGAGCGCTTGGCTGCCGGCACACTGCTGGGTATGTGGCGCCCCTGCGGCGGCTTCTGGCCGCCGGCAAGTGAAAGCGGAGCCAGGCGTGGGCGAGGGCGGTGAACGAAGCGGCTATGTGCCGTGCTTGTGTGCACCACGTTAGAGGCTACTAGGAGAGGAAGGTGGTTGACTCTCGCTTGCCTTCCCAAGTGCCCTTAGCAGTCGGAAGGAGCAAGCTGAAGCACTGCTGCTTGTGCTGCTCCTTGGTTCCCTTGCAGCCCGCTCTGAAAGCATTGGCGGTCACTTCTAGGCGCCGAGTTGCACACACACAGCACCACGCTAAGTGCCGCGGAGAAGGGAAATCCAGAGTGCAGCGAGGAGCTTGACGTGGCTTACGTGCAGTAAGGAGAAGGTGAACCTAAGCACAGCCTCTTCAATCTGGCCGCCTCTGCTCTGGTAGCAACTTTTGCAAGACGGCAAAGGGAGACGCGAGTATGTAGAACGGAGGGCAGCGAGACGCCGTGTGTTATGCGCCCTTTCAGGGCTGCTGACAAGGGGCTACTTTAAGAACGCCTTCTTCGTCCTCGCGTCCTTCTCGCTTCGCTCTAGCTGCAAGGAGTACAGCACAGCGAAGGAGTGAGGACGGGCACTGCCCCAGCTTTTGCCCTGGCGTGCAACGGCTGTGTGCTGCTTTTCCAAGCAGCAAGAGCACTGAGAAGTGAAAGCGATTGTGAAGGAGCTCTTTGGCTGCTCGTGTGCTCTTCGCTGCACTGCGCCGCTCGCAAGCGGCTTCGTTCTTCGGCGTCTGCCGTCCGGAGAGAGCTGAACTGCAGCGGTCAGTTTCAGCTCTGCCCAACAGCGTGCTCTCAGTTCTGCGGACAAGCACGCCCTGTTGCCTTGGCTCCGAGTGCAAAGTCCTTAGCGAGCACTCACTCAGTGCAATGCACCCAGAAAGACGCTCTCGCTCGTCTTTCAAGGAGCGATTCCTAACAGCAGAAGCAGCAGAGGCACAAACTGGATGACGAGAAGGGACAATGTAGAACACGTCTCTGTCCTGGCACATTGTCGTGTGCGATACGTCCCTCCGGGTCTTCGGTCCTTGCGAAGCTCTATGTACTGCGAGCGCTGCTACTTGAAGCTGAGAAGGACCGCGGAGCTAGCGGCGAATTCGGAGAGCGCTAAGCACGAAGTCAAGAAGCGAGACGTGTCCCTGCAACGCGGTGCTAAGAGCAGCTTCCTCGCGGCGGGGGCGAGCTCCGGCCACGAGACATTCTCGTCCTAGCAACGGATCTCTGTGAAGGGCGTAGGCGAAAAGCTTTCGATTTCCATTCGAACTGCGAGAAAGGCAGACTGTTACACGGAGCTCTGAGAACAAAGGTGCACGCCCTAGGCGGGCTTGGGCAGAAGCAGCGTTCTCGAGCGCTTGGCTGCCGGCACACTGCTGGGTATGTGGCGCCCCTGCGGCGGCTTCTGGCCGCCGGCAAGTGAAAGCGGAGCCAGGCGTGGGCGAGGGCGGTGAACGAAGCGGCTATGTGCCGTGCTTGTGTGCACCACGTTAGAGGCTACTAGGAGAGGAAGGTGGTTGACTCTCGCTTGCCTTCCCAAGTGCCCTTAGCAGTCGGAAGGAGCAAGCTGAAGCACTGCTGCTTGTGCTGCTCCTTGGTTCCCTTGCAGCCCGCTCTGAAAGCATTGGCGGTCACTTCTAGGCGCCGAGTTGCACACACACAGCACCACGCTAAGTGCCGCGGAGAAGGGAAATCCAGAGTGCAGCGAGGAGCTGGACGTGGCTTACGTGCAGTAAGGAGAAGGTGAACCTAAGCACAGCCTCTTCAATCTGGCCGCCTCTGCTCTGGTAGCAACTTTTGCAAGACGGCAAAGGGAGACGCGAGTATGTAGAACGGAGGGCAGCGAGACGCCGTGTGTTATGCGCCCTTTCAGGGCTGCTGACAAGGGGCTACTTTAAGAACGCCTTCTTCGTCCTCGCGTCCTTCTCGCTTCGCTCTAGCTGCAAGGAGTACAGCACAGCGAAGGAGTGAGGACGGGCACTGCCCCAGCTTTTGCCCTGGCGTGCAACGGCTGTGTGCTGCTTTTCCAAGCAGCAAGAGCACTGAGAAGTGAAAGCGATTGTGAAGGAGCTCTTTGGCTGCTCGTGTGCTCTTCGCTGCACTGCGCCGCTCGCAAGCGGCTTCGTTCTTCGGCGTCTGCCGTCCGGAGAGAGCTGAACTGCAGCGGTCAGTTTCAGCTCTGCCCAACAGCGTGCTCTCAGTTCTGCGGACAAGCACGCCCTGTTGCCTTGGCTCCGAGTGCAAAGTCCTTAGCGAGCACTCACTCAGTGCAATGCACCCAGAAAGACGCTCTCGCTCGTCTTTCAAGGAGCGATTCCTAACAGCAGAAGCAGCAGAGGCACAAACTGGATGACGAGAAGGGACAATGTAGAACACGTCTCTGTCCTGGCACATTGTCGTGTGCGATACGTCCCTCCGGGTCTTCGGTCCTTGCGAAGCTCTATGTACTGCGAGCGCAGCTACTTGAAGCTGAGACGGACCGCGGAGCTAGCGGCGAATTCGGAGAGCGCTAAGCACGAAGTCAAGAAGCGAGACGTGTCCCTGCAACGCGGTGCTAAGAGCAGCTTCCTCGCGGCGGGGGCGAGCTCCGGCCACAAGACAGTCTCGTCCTAGCAACGGATCTCTGTGAAGGGCGTAGGCGAAAAGCTTTCGATTTCCATTCGAACTGCGAGAAAGGCAGACTGTTACACGGAGCTCTGAGAACAAAGGTGCACGCCCTAGGCGGGCTTGGGCAGAAGCAGCGTTCTCGAGCTCTTGGCTGCCCGCACACTGCTGGGTATGTGGCGCCCCTGCGGCGGCTTCTGGCCGCCGACAAGTGAAAGCGGAGCAAGGCGTGGGCGAGGGCGAGGGCGGTGAACGAAGCGGCTATGTGCCGTGCTTGTGTGCACCACGTTAGAGGCTACTAGGAGAGGAAGGTGGTTGACTCTCGCTTGCCTTCCCAAGTGCCCTTAGCAGTCGGAAGGAGCAAGCTGAAGCACTGCTGCTTGTGCTGCTCCTTGGTTCCCTTGCAGCCCGCTCTGAAAGCATTGGCGGTCACTTCTAGGCGCCGAGTTGCACACACACAGCACCACGCTAAGTGCCGCGGAGAAGGGAAATCCAGAGTGCAGCGAGGAGCTTGACGTGGCTTACGTGCAGTAAGGAGAAGGTGAACCTAAGCACAGCCTCTTCAATCTGGCCGCCTCTGCTCTGGTAGCAACTTTTGCAAGACGGCAAAGGGAGACGCGAGTATGTAGAACGGAGGGCAGCGAGACGCCGTGTGTTATGCGCCCTTTCAGGGCTGCTGACAAGGGGCTACTTTAAGAACGCCTTCTTCGTCCTCGCGTCCTTCTCGCTTCGCTCTAGCTGCAAGGAGTACAGCACAGCGAAGGAGTGAGGACGGGCACTGCCCCAGCTTTTGCCCTGGCGTGCAACGGCTGTGTGCTGCTTTTCCAAGCAGCAAGAGCACTGAGAAGTGAAAGCGATTGTGAAGGAGCTCTTTGGCTGCTCGTGTGCTCTTCGCTGCACTGCGCCGCTCGCAAGCGGCTTCGTTCTTCGGCGTCTGCCGTCCGGAGAGAGCTGAACTGCAGCGGTCAGTTTCAGCTCTGCCCAACAGCGTGCTCTCAGTTCTGCGGACAAGCACGCCCTGTTGCCTTGGCTCCGAGTGCAAAGTCCTTAGCGAGCACTCACTCAGTGCAATGCACCCAGAAAGACGCTCTCGCTCGTCTTTCAAGGAGCGATTCCTAACAGCAGAAGCAGCAGAGGCACAAACTGGATGACGAGAAGGGACAATGTAGAACACGTCTCTGTCCTGGCACATTGTCGTGTGCGATACGTCCCTCCGGGTCTTCGGTCCTTGCGAAGCTCTATGTACTGCGAGCGCTGCTACTTGAAGCTGAGAAGGACCGCGGAGCTAGCGGCGAATTCGGAGAGCGCTAAGCACGAAGTCAAGAAGCGAGACGTGTCCCTGCAACGCGGTGCTAAGAGCAGCTTCCTCGCGGCGGGGGCGAGCTCCGGCCACGAGACATTCTCGTCCTAGCAACGGATCTCTGTGAAGGGCGTAGGCGAAAAGCTTTCGATTTCCATTCGAACTGCGAGAAAGGCAGACTGTTACACGGAGCTCTGAGAACAAAGGTGCACGCCCTAGGCGGGCTTGGGCAGAAGCAGCGTTCTCGAGCGCTTGGCTGCCGGCACACTGCTGGGTATGTGGCGCCCCTGCGGCGGCTTCTGGCCGCCGGCAAGTGAAAGCGGAGCCAGGCGTGGGCGAGGGCGGTGAACGAAGCGGCTATGTGCCGTGCTTGTGTGCACCACGTTAGAGGCTACTAGGAGAGGAAGGTGGTTGACTCTCGCTTGCCTTCCCAAGTGCCCTTAGCAGTCGGAAGGAGCAAGCTGAAGCACTGCTGCTTGTGCTGCTCCTTGGTTCCCTTGCAGCCCGCTCTGAAAGCATTGGCGGTCACTTCTAGGCGCCGAGTTGCACACACACAGCACCACGCTAAGTGCCGCGGAGAAGGGAAATCCAGAGTGCAGCGAGGAGCTGGACGTGGCTTACGTGCAGTAAGGAGAAGGTGAACCTAAGCACAGCCTCTTCAATCTGGCCGCCTCTGCTCTGGTAGCAACTTTTGCAAGACGGCAAAGGGAGACGCGAGTATGTAGAACGGAGGGCAGCGAGACGCCGTGTGTTATGCGCCCTTTCAGGGCTGCTGACAAGGGGCTACTTTAAGAACGCCTTCTTCGTCCTCGCGTCCTTCTCGCTTCGCTCTAGCTGCAAGGAGTACAGCACAGCGAAGGAGTGAGGACGGGCACTGCCCCAGCTTTTGCCCTGGCGTGCAACGGCTGTGTGCTGCTTTTCCAAGCAGCAAGAGCACTGAGAAGTGAAAGCGATTGTGAAGGAGCTCTTTGGCTGCTCGTGTGCTCTTCGCTGCACTGCGCCGCTCGCAAGCGGCTTCGTTCTTCGGCGTCTGCCGTCCGGAGAGAGCTGAACTGCAGCGGTCAGTTTCAGCTCTGCCCAACAGCGTGCTCTCAGTTCTGCGGACAAGCACGCCCTGTTGCCTTGGCTCCGAGTGCAAAGTCCTTAGCGAGCACTCACTCAGTGCAATGCACCCAGAAAGACGCTCTCGCTCGTCTTTCAAGGAGCGATTCCTAACAGCAGAAGCAGCAGAGGCACAAACTGGATGACGAGAAGGGACAATGTAGAACACGTCTCTGTCCTGGCACATTGTCGTGTGCGATACGTCCCTCCGGGTCTTCGGTCCTTGCGAAGCTCTATGTACTGCGAGCGCAGCTACTTGAAGCTGAGACGGACCGCGGAGCTAGCAGCGAATTCGGAGAGCGCTAAGCACGAAGTCAAGAAGCGAGACGTGTCCCTGCAACGCGGTGCTAAGAGCAGCTTCCTCGCGGCGGGGGCGAGCTCCGGCCACAAGACAGTCTCGTCCTAGCAACGGATCTCTGTGAAGGGCGTAGGCGAAAAGCTTTCGATTTCCATTCGAACTGCGAGAAAGGCAGACTGTTACACGGAGCTCTGAGAACAAAGGTGCACGCCCTAGGCGGGCTTGGGCAGAAGCAGCGTTCTCGAGCTCTTGGCTGCCCGCACACTGCTGGGTATGTGGCGCCCCTGCGGCGGCTTCTGGCCGCCGACAAGTGAAAGCGGAGCAAGGCGTGGGCGAGGGCGAGGGCGGTGAACGAAGCGGCTATGTGCCGTGCTTGTGTGCACCACGTTAGAGGCTACTAGGAGAGGAAGGTGGTTGACTCTCGCTTGCCTTCCCAAGTGCCCTTAGCAGTCGGAAGGAGCAAGCTGAAGCACTGCTGCTTGTGCTGCTCCTTGGTTCCCTTGCAGCCCGCTCTGAAAGCATTGGCGGTCACTTCTAGGCGCCGAGTTGCACACACACAGCACCACGCTAAGTGCCGCGGAGAAGGGAAATCCAGAGTGCAGCGAGGAGCTGGACGTGGCTTACGTGCAGTAAGGAGAAGGTGAACCTAAGCACAGCCTCTTCAATCTGGCCGCCTCTGCTCTGGTAGCAACTTTTGCAAGACGGCAAAGGGAGACGCGAGTATGTAGAACGGAGGGCAGCGAGACGCCGTGTGTTATGCGCCCTTTCAGGGCTGCTGACAAGGGGCTACTTTAAGAACGCCTTCTTCGTCCTCGCGTCCTTCTCGCTTCGCTCTAGCTGCAAGGAGTACAGCACAGCGAAGGAGTGAGGACGGGCACTGCCCCAGCTTTTGCCCTGGCGTGCAACGGCTGTGTGCTGCTTTTCCAAGCAGCAAGAGCACTGAGAAGTGAAAGCGATTGTGAAGGAGCTCTTTGGCTGCTCGTGTGCTCTTCGCTGCACTGCGCCGCTCGCAAGCGGCTTCGTTCTTCGGCGTCTGCCGTCCGGAGAGAGCTGAACTGCAGCGGTCAGTTTCAGCTCTGCCCAACAGCGTGCTCTCAGTTCTGCGGACAAGCACGCCCTGTTGCCTTGGCTCCGAGTGCAAAGTCCTTAGCGAGCACTCACTCAGTGCAATGCACCCAGAAAGACGCTCTCGCTCGTCTTTCAAGGAGCGATTCCTAACAGCAGAAGCAGCAGAGGCACAAACTGGATGACGAGAAGGGACAATGTAGAACACGTCTCTGTCCTGGCACATTGTCGTGTGCGATACGTCCCTCCGGGTCTTCGGTCCTTGCGAAGCTCTATGTACTGCGAGCGCAGCTACTTGAAGCTGAGACGGACCGCGGAGCTAGCAGCGAATTCGGAGAGCGCTAAGCACGAAGTCAAGAAGCGAGACGTGTCCCTGCAACGCGGTGCTAAGAGCAGCTTCCTCGCGGCGGGGGCGAGCTCCGGCCACAAGACAGTCTCGTCCTAGCAACGGATCTCTGTGAAGGGCGTAGGCGAAAAGCTTTCGATTTCCATTCGAACTGCGAGAAAGGCAGACTGTTACACGGAGCTCTGAGAACAAAGGTGCACGCCCTAGGCGGGCTTGGGCAGAAGCAGCGTTCTCGAGCTCTTGGCTGCCCGCACACTGCTGGGTATGTGGCGCCCCTGCGGCGGCTTCTGGCCGCCGACAAGTGAAAGCGGAGCAAGGCGTGGGCGAGGGCGAGGGCGGTGAACGAAGCGGCTATGTGCCGTGCTTGTGTGCACCACGTTAGAGGCTACTAGGAGAGGAAGGTGGTTGACTCTCGCTTGCCTTCCCAAGTGCCCTTAGCAGTCGGAAGGAGCAAGCTGAAGCACTGCTGCTTGTGCTGCTCCTTGGTTCCCTTGCAGCCCGCTCTGAAAGCATTGGCGGTCACTTCTAGGCGCCGAGTTGCACACACACAGCACCACGCTAAGTGCCGCGGAGAAGGGAAATCCAGAGTGCAGCGAGGAGCTTGACGTGGCTTACGTGCAGTAAGGAGAAGGTGAACCTAAGCACAGCCTCTTCAATCTGGCCGCCTCTGCTCTGGTAGCAACTTTTGCAAGACGGCAAAGGGAGACGCGAGTATGTAGAACGGAGGGCAGCGAGACGCTGTGTGTTATGCGCCCTTTCAGGGCTGCTGACAAGGGGCTACTTTAAGAACGCCTTCTTCGTCCTCGCGTCCTTCTCGCTTCGCTCTAGCTGCAAGGAGTACAGCACAGCGAAGGAGTGAGGACGGGCACTGCCCCAGCTTTTGCCCTGGCGTGCAACGGCTGTGTGCTGCTTTTCCAAGCAGCAAGAGCACTGAGAAGTGAAAGCGATTGTGAAGGAGCTCTTTGGCTGCTCGTGTGCTCTTCGCTGCACTGCGCCGCTCGCAAGCGGCTTCGTTCTTCGGCGTCTGCCGTCCGGAGAGAGCTGAACTGCAGCGGTCAGTTTCAGCTCTGCCCAACAGCGTGCTCTCAGTTCTGCGGACAAGCACGCCCTGTTGCCTTGGCTCCGAGTGCAAAGTCCTTAGCGAGCACTCACTCAGTGCAATGCACCCAGAAAGACGCTCTCGCTCGTCTTTCAAGGAGCGATTCCTAACAGCAGAAGCAGCAGAGGCACAAACTGGATGACGAGAAGGGACAATGTAGAACACGTCTCTGTCCTGGCACATTGTCGTGTGCGATACGTCCCTCCGGGTCTTCGGTCCTTGCGAAGCTCTATGTACTGCGAGCGCTGCTACTTGAAGCTGAGAAGGACCGCGGAGCTAGCGGCGAATTCGGAGAGCGCTAAGCACGAAGTCAAGAAGCGAGACGTGTCCCTGCAACGCGGTGCTAAGAGCAGCTTCCTCGCGGCGGGGGCGAGCTCCGGCCACGAGACATTCTCGTCCTAGCAACGGATCTCTGTGAAGGGCGTAGGCGAAAAGCTTTCGATTTCCATTCGAACTGCGAGAAAGGCAGACTGTTACACGACGGATCTCTGTGAAGGGCGTAGGCGAAAAGCTTTCGATTTCCATTCGAACTGCGAGAAAGGCAGACTGTTACACGGAGCTCTGAGAACAAAGGTGCACGCCCTAGGCGGGCTTGGGCAGAAGCAGCGTTCTCGAGCTCTTGGCTGCCCGCACACTGCTGGGTATGTGGCGCCCCTGCGGCGGCTTCTGGCCGCCGACAAGTGAAAGCGGAGCAAGGCGTGGGCGAGGGCGAGGGCGGTGAACGAAGCGGCTATGTGCCGTGCTTGTGTGCACCACGTTAGAGGCTACTAGGAGAGGAAGGTGGTTGACTCTCGCTTGCCTTCCCAAGTGCCCTTAGCAGTCGGAAGGAGCAAGCTGAAGCACTGCTGCTTGTGCTGCTCCTTGGTTCCCTTGCAGCCCGCTCTGAAAGCATTGGCGGTCACTTCTAGGCGCCGAGTTGCACACACACAGCACCACGCTAAGTGCCGCGGAGAAGGGAAATCCAGAGTGCAGCGAGGAGCTTGACGTGGCTTACGTGCAGTAAGGAGAAGGTGAACCTAAGCACAGCCTCTTCAATCTGGCCGCCTCTGCTCTGGTAGCAACTTTTGCAAGACGGCAAAGGGAGACGCGAGTATGTAGAACGGAGGGCAGCGAGACGCCGTGTGTTATGCGCCCTTTCAGGGCTGCTGACAAGGGGCTACTTTAAGAACGCCTTCTTCGTCCTCGCGTCCTTCTCGCTTCGCTCTAGCTGCAAGGAGTACAGCACAGCGAAGGAGTGAGGACGGGCACTGCCCCAGCTTTTGCCCTGGCGTGCAACGGCTGTGTGCTGCTTTTCCAAGCAGCAAGAGCACTGAGAAGTGAAAGCGATTGTGAAGGAGCTCTTTGGCTGCTCGTGTGCTCTTCGCTGCACTGCGCCGCTCGCAAGCGGCTTCGTTCTTCGGCGTCTGCCGTCCGGAGAGAGCTGAACTGCAGCGGTCAGTTTCAGCTCTGCCCAACAGCGTGCTCTCAGTTCTGCGGACAAGCACGCCCTGTTGCCTTGGCTCCGAGTGCAAAGTCCTTAGCGAGCACTCACTCAGTGCAATGCACCCAGAAAGACGCTCTCGCTCGTCTTTCAAGGAGCGATTCCTAACAGCAGAAGCAGCAGAGGCACAAACTGGATGACGAGAAGGGACAATGTAGAACACGTCTCTGTCCTGGCACATTGTCGTGTGCGATACGTCCCTCCGGGTCTTCGGTCCTTGCGAAGCTCTATGTACTGCGAGCGCAGCTACTTGAAGCTGAGACGGACCGCGGAGCTAGCAGCGAATTCGGAGAGCGCTAAGCACGAAGTCAAGAAGCGAGACGTGTCCCTGCAACGCGGTGCTAAGAGCAGCTTCCTCGCGGCGGGGGCGAGCTCCGGCCACAAGACAGTCTCGTCCTAGCAACGGATCTCTGTGAAGGGCGTAGGCGAAAAGCTTTCGATTTCCATTCGAACTGCGAGAAAGGCAGACTGTTACACGGAGCTCTGAGAACAAAGGTGCACGCCCTAGGCGGGCTTGGGCAGAAGCAGCGTTCTCGAGCTCTTGGCTGCCCGCACACTGCTGGGTATGTGGCGCCCCTGCGGCGGCTTCTGGCCGCCGACAAGTGAAAGCGGAGCAAGGCGTGGGCGAGGGCGAGGGCGGTGAACGAAGCGGCTATGTGCCGTGCTTGTGTGCACCACGTTAGAGGCTACTAGGAGAGGAAGGTGGTTGACTCTCGCTTGCCTTCCCAAGTGCCCTTAGCAGTCGGAAGGAGCAAGCTGAAGCACTGCTGCTTGTGCTGCTCCTTGGTTCCCTTGCAGCCCGCTCTGAAAGCATTGGCGGTCACTTCTAGGCGCCGAGTTGCACACACACAGCACCACGCTAAGTGCCGCGGAGAAGGGAAATCCAGAGTGCAGCGAGGAGCTTGACGTGGCTTACGTGCAGTAAGGAGAAGGTGAACCTAAGCACAGCCTCTTCAATCTGGCCGCCTCTGCTCTGGTAGCAACTTTTGCAAGACGGCAAAGGGAGACGCGAGTATGTAGAACGGAGGGCAGCGAGACGCCGTGTGTTATGCGCCCTTTCAGGGCTGCTGACAAGGGGCTACTTTAAGAACGCCTTCTTCGTCCTCGCGTCCATCTGGCTTCGCTCTAGCTGCAAGGAGTACAGCACAGCGAAGGAGTGAGGACGGGCACTGCCCCAGCTTTTGCCCTGGCGTGCAACGGCTGTGTGCTGCTTTTCCAAGCAGCAAGAGCACTGAGAAGTGAAAGCGATTGTGAAGGAGCTCTTTGGCTGCTCGTGTGCTCTTCGCTGCACTGCGCCGCTCGCAAGCGGCTTCGTTCTTCGGCGTCTGCCGTCCGGAGAGAGCTGAACTGCAGCGGTCAGTTTCAGCTCTGCCCAACAGCGTGCTCTCAGTTCTGCGGACAAGCACGCCCTGTTGCCTTGGCTCCGAGTGCAAAGTCCTTAGCGAGCACTCACTCAGTGCAATGCACCCAGAAAGACGCTCTCGCTCGTCTTTCAAGGAGCGATTCCTAACAGCAGAAGCAGCAGAGGCACAAACTGGATGACGAGAAGGGACAATGTAGAACACGTCTCTGTCCTGGCACATTGTCGTGTGCGATACGTCCCTCCGGGTCTTCGGTCCTTGCGAAGCTCTATGTACTGCGAGCGCAGCTACTTGAAGCTGAGACGGACCGCGGAGCTAGCAGCGAATTCGGAGAGCGCTAAGCACGAAGTCAAGAAGCGAGACGTGTCCCTGCAACGCGGTGCTAAGAGCAGCTTCCTCGCGGCGGGGGCGAGCTCCGGCCACAAGACAGTCTCGTCCTAGCAACGGATCTCTGTGAAGGGCGTAGGCGAAAAGCTTTCGATTTCCATTCGAACTGCGAGAAAGGCAGACTGTTACACGGAGCTCTGAGAACAAAGGTGCACGCCCTAGGCGGGCTTGGGCAGAAGCAGCGTTCTCGAGCTCTTGGCTGCCCGCACACTGCTGGGTATGTGGCGCCCCTGCGGCGGCTTCTGGCCGCCGACAAGTGAAAGCGGAGCAAGGCGTGGGCGAGGGCGAGGGCGGTGAACGAAGCGGCTATGTGCCGTGCTTGTGTGCACCACGTTAGAGGCTACTAGGAGAGGAAGGTGGTTGACTCTCGCTTGCCTTCCCAAGTGCCCTTAGCAGTCGGAAGGAGCAAGCTGAAGCACTGCTGCTTGTGCTGCTCCTTGGTTCCCTTGCAGCCCGCTCTGAAAGCATTGGCGGTCACTTCTAGGCGCCGAGTTGCACACACACAGCACCACGCTAAGTGCCGCGGAGAAGGGAAATCCAGAGTGCAGCGAGGAGCTTGACGTGGCTTACGTGCAGTAAGGAGAAGGTGAACCTAAGCACAGCCTCTTCAATCTGGCCGCCTCTGCTCTGGTAGCAACTTTTGCAAGACGGCAAAGGGAGACGCGAGTATGTAGAACGGAGGGCAGCGAGACGCTGTGTGTTATGCGCCCTTTCAGGGCTGCTGACAAGGGGCTACTTTAAGAACGCCTTCTTCGTCCTCGCGTCCTTCTCGCTTCGCTCTAGCTGCAAGGAGTACAGCACAGCGAAGGAGTGAGGACGGGCACTGCCCCAGCTTTTGCCCTGGCGTGCAACGGCTGTGTGCTGCTTTTCCAAGCAGCAAGAGCACTGAGAAGTGAAAGCGATTGTGAAGGAGCTCTTTGGCTGCTCGTGTGCTCTTCGCTGCACTGCGCCGCTCGCAAGCGGCTTCGTTCTTCGGCGTCTGCCGTCCGGAGAGAGCTGAACTGCAGCGGTCAGTTTCAGCTCTGCCCAACAGCGTGCTCTCAGTTCTGCGGACAAGCACGCCCTGTTGCCTTGGCTCCGAGTGCAAAGTCCTTAGCGAGCACTCACTCAGTGCAATGCACCCAGAAAGACGCTCTCGCTCGTCTTTCAAGGAGCGATTCCTAACAGCAGAAGCAGCAGAGGCACAAACTGGATGACGAGAAGGGACAATGTAGAACACGTCTCTGTCCTGGCACATTGTCGTGTGCGATACGTCCCTCCGGGTCTTCGGTCCTTGCGAAGCTCTATGTACTGCGAGCGCTGCTACTTGAAGCTGAGAAGGACCGCGGAGCTAGCGGCGAATTCGGAGAGCGCTAAGCACGAAGTCAAGAAGCGAGACGTGTCCCTGCAACGCGGTGCTAAGAGCAGCTTCCTCGCGGCGGGGGCGAGCTCCGGCCACGAGACATTCTCGTCCTAGCAACGGATCTCTGTGAAGGGCGTAGGCGAAAAGCTTTCGATTTCCATTCGAACTGCGAGAAAGGCAGACTGTTACACGGAGCTCTGAGAACAAAGGTGCACGCCCTAGGCGGGCTTGGGCAGAAGCAGCGTTCTCGAGCGCTTGGCTGCCGGCACACTGCTGGGTATGTGGCGCCCCTGCGGCGGCTTCTGGCCGCCGGCAAGTGAAAGCGGAGCCAGGCGTGGGCGAGGGCGGTGAACGAAGCGGCTATGTGCCGTGCTTGTGTGCACCACGTTAGAGGCTACTAGGAGAGGAAGGTGGTTGACTCTCGCTTGCCTTCCCAAGTGCCCTTAGCAGTCGGAAGGAGCAAGCTGAAGCACTGCTGCTTGTGCTGCTCCTTGGTTCCCTTGCAGCCCGCTCTGAAAGCATTGGCGGTCACTTCTAGGCGCCGAGTTGCACACACACAGCACCACGCTAAGTGCCGCGGAGAAGGGAAATCCAGAGTGCAGCGAGGAGCTTGACGTGGCTTACGTGCAGTAAGGAGAAGGTGAACCTAAGCACAGCCTCTTCAATCTGGCCGCCTCTGCTCTGGTAGCAACTTTTGCAAGACGGCAAAGGGAGACGCGAGTATGTAGAACGGAGGGCAGCGAGACGCCGTGTGTTATGCGCCCTTTCAGGGCTGCTGACAAGGGGCTACTTTAAGAACGCCTTCTTCGTCCTCGCGTCCTTCTCGCTTCGCTCTAGCTGCAAGGAGTACAGCACAGCGAAGGAGTGAGGACGGGCACTGCCCCAGCTTTTGCCCTGGCGTGCAACGGCTGTGTGCTGCTTTTCCAAGCAGCAAGAGCACTGAGAAGTGAAAGCGATTGTGAAGGAGCTCTTTGGCTGCTCGTGTGCTCTTCGCTGCACTGCGCTGCTCGCAAGCGGCTTCGTTCTTCGGCGTCTGCCGTCCGGAGAGAGCTGAACTGCAGCGGTCAGTTTCAGCTCTGCCCAACAGCGTGCTCTCAGTTCTGCGGACAAGCACGCCCTGTTGCCTTGGCTCCGAGTGCAAAGTCCTTAGCGAGCACTCACTCAGTGCAATGCACCCAGAAAGACGCTCTCGCTCGTCTTTCAAGGAGCGATTCCTAACAGCAGAAGCAGCAGAGGCACAAACTGGATGACGAGAAGGGACAATGTAGAACACGTCTCTGTCCTGGCACATTGTCGTGTGCGATACGTCCCTCCGGGTCTTCGGTCCTTGCGAAGCTCTATGTACTGCGAGCGCAGCTACTTGAAGCTGAGACGGACCGCGGAGCTAGCAGCGAATTCGGAGAGCGCTAAGCACGAAGTCAAGAAGCGAGACGTGTCCCTGCAACGCGGTGCTAAGAGCAGCTTCCTCGCGGCGGGGGCGAGCTCCGGCCACAAGACAGTCTCGTCCTAGCAACGGATCTCTGTGAAGGGCGTAGGCGAAAAGCTTTCGATTTCCATTCGAACTGCGAGAAAGGCAGACTGTTACACGACGGATCTCTGTGAAGGGCGTAGGCGAAAAGCTTTCGATTTCCATTCGAACTGCGAGAAAGGCAGACTGTTACACGGAGCTCTGAGAACAAAGGTGCACGCCCTAGGCGGGCTTGGGCAGAAGCAGCGTTCTCGAGCTCTTGGCTGCCCGCACACTGCTGGGTATGTGGCGCCCCTGCGGCGGCTTCTGGCCGCCGACAAGTGAAAGCGGAGCAAGGCGTGGGCGAGGGCGAGGGCGGTGAACGAAGCGGCTATGTGCCGTGCTTGTGTGCACCACGTTAGAGGCTACTAGGAGAGGAAGGTGGTTGACTCTCGCTTGCCTTCCCAAGTGCCCTTAGCAGTCGGAAGGAGCAAGCTGAAGCACTGCTGCTTGTGCTGCTCCTTGGTTCCCTTGCAGCCCGCTCTGAAAGCATTGGCGGTCACTTCTAGGCGCCGAGTTGCACACACACAGCACCACGCTAAGTGCCGCGGAGAAGGGAAATCCAGAGTGCAGCGAGGAGCTTGACGTGGCTTACGTGCAGTAAGGAGAAGGTGAACCTAAGCACAGCCTCTTCAATCTGGCCGCCTCTGCTCTGGTAGCAACTTTTGCAAGACGGCAAAGGGAGACGCGAGTATGTAGAACGGAGGGCAGCGAGACGCCGTGTGTTATGCGCCCTTTCAGGGCTGCTGACAAGGGGCTACTTTAAGAACGCCTTCTTCGTCCTCGCGTCCTTCTCGCTTCGCTCTAGCTGCAAGGAGTACAGCACAGCGAAGGAGTGAGGACGGGCACTGCCCCAGCTTTTGCCCTGGCGTGCAACGGCTGTGTGCTGCTTTTCCAAGCAGCAAGAGCACTGAGAAGTGAAAGCGATTGTGAAGGAGCTCTTTGGCTGCTCGTGTGCTCTTCGCTGCACTGCGCCGCTCGCAAGCGGCTTCGTTCTTCGGCGTCTGCCGTCCGGAGAGAGCTGAACTGCAGCGGTCAGTTTCAGCTCTGCCCAACAGCGTGCTCTCAGTTCTGCGGACAAGCACGCCCTGTTGCCTTGGCTCCGAGTGCAAAGTCCTTAGCGAGCACTCACTCAGTGCAATGCACCCAGAAAGACGCTCTCGCTCGTCTTTCAAGGAGCGATTCCTAACAGCAGAAGCAGCAGAGGCACAAACTGGATGACGAGAAGGGACAATGTAGAACACGTCTCTGTCCTGGCACATTGTCGTGTGCGATACGTCCCTCCGGGTCTTCGGTCCTTGCGAAGCTCTATGTACTGCGAGCGCAGCTACTTGAAGCTGAGACGGACCGCGGAGCTAGCAGCGAATTCGGAGAGCGCTAAGCACGAAGTCAAGAAGCGAGACGTGTCCCTGCAACGCGGTGCTAAGAGCAGCTTCCTCGCGGCGGGGGCGAGCTCCGGCCACAAGACAGTCTCGTCCTAGCAACGGATCTCTGTGAAGGGCGTAGGCGAAAAGCTTTCGATTTCCATTCGAACTGCGAGAAAGGCAGACTGTTACACGGAGCTCTGAGAACAAAGGTGCACGCCCTAGGCGGGCTTGGGCAGAAGCAGCGTTCTCGAGCTCTTGGCTGCCCGCACACTGCTGGGTATGTGGCGCCCCTGCGGCGGCTTCTGGCCGCCGACAAGTGAAAGCGGAGCAAGGCGTGGGCGAGGGCGAGGGCGGTGAACGAAGCGGCTATGTGCCGTGCTTGTGTGCACCACGTTAGAGGCTACTAGGAGAGGAAGGTGGTTGACTCTCGCTTGCCTTCCCAAGTGCCCTTAGCAGTCGGAAGGAGCAAGCTGAAGCACTGCTGCTTGTGCTGCTCCTTGGTTCCCTTGCAGCCCGCTCTGAAAGCATTGGCGGTCACTTCTAGGCGCCGAGTTGCACACACACAGCACCACGCTAAGTGCCGCGGAGAAGGGAAATCCAGAGTGCAGCGAGGAGCTTGACGTGGCTTACGTGCAGTAAGGAGAAGGTGAACCTAAGCACAGCCTCTTCAATCTGGCCGCCTCTGCTCTGGTAGCAACTTTTGCAAGACGGCAAAGGGAGACGCGAGTATGTAGAACGGAGGGCAGCGAGACGCCGTGTGTTATGCGCCCTTTCAGGGCTGCTGACAAGGGGCTACTTTAAGAACGCCTTCTTCGTCCTCGCGTCCTTCTCGCTTCGCTCTAGCTGCAAGGAGTACAGCACAGCGAAGGAGTGAGGACGGGCACTGCCCCAGCTTTTGCCCTGGCGTGCAACGGCTGTGTGCTGCTTTTCCAAGCAGCAAGAGCACTGAGAAGTGAAAGCGATTGTGAAGGAGCTCTTTGGCTGCTCGTGTGCTCTTCGCTGCACTGCGCCGCTCGCAAGCGGCTTCGTTCTTCGGCGTCTGCCGTCCGGAGAGAGCTGAACTGCAGCGGTCAGTTTCAGCTCTGCCCAACAGCGTGCTCTCAGTTCTGCGGACAAGCACGCCCTGTTGCCTTGGCTCCGAGTGCAAAGTCCTTAGCGAGCACTCACTCAGTGCAATGCACCCAGAAAGACGCTCTCGCTCGTCTTTCAAGGAGCGATTCCTAACAGCAGAAGCAGCAGAGGCACAAACTGGATGACGAGAAGGGACAATGTAGAACACGTCTCTGTCCTGGCACATTGTCGTGTGCGATACGTCCCTCCGGGTCTTCGGTCCTTGCGAAGCTCTATGTACTGCGAGCGCAGCTACTTGAAGCTGAGACGGACCGCGGAGCTAGCAGCGAATTCGGAGAGCGCTAAGCACGAAGTCAAGAAGCGAGACGTGTCCCTGCAACGCGGTGCTAAGAGCAGCTTCCTCGCGGCGGGGGCGAGCTCCGGCCACAAGACAGTCTCGTCCTAGCAACGGATCTCTGTGAAGGGCGTAGGCGAAAAGCTTTCGATTTCCATTCGAACTGCGAGAAAGGCAGACTGTTACACGGAGCTCTGAGAACAAAGGTGCACGCCCTAGGCGGGCTTGGGCAGAAGCAGCGTTCTCGAGCTCTTGGCTGCCCGCACACTGCTGGGTATGTGGCGCCCCTGCGGCGGCTTCTGGCCGCCGACAAGTGAAAGCGGAGCAAGGCGTGGGCGAGGGCGAGGGCGGTGAACGAAGCGGCTATGTGCCGTGCTTGTGTGCACCACGTTAGAGGCTACTAGGAGAGGAAGGTGGTTGACTCTCGCTTGCCTTCCCAAGTGCCCTTAGCAGTCGGAAGGAGCAAGCTGAAGCACTGCTGCTTGTGCTGCTCCTTGGTTCCCTTGCAGCCCGCTCTGAAAGCATTGGCGGTCACTTCTAGGCGCCGAGTTGCACACACACAGCACCACGCTAAGTGCCGCGGAGAAGGGAAATCCAGAGTGCAGCGAGGAGCTTGACGTGGCTTACGTGCAGTAAGGAGAAGGTGAACCTAAGCACAGCCTCTTCAATCTGGCCGCCTCTGCTCTGGTAGCAACTTTTGCAAGACGGCAAAGGGAGACGCGAGTATGTAGAACGGAGGGCAGCGAGACGCTGTGTGTTATGCGCCCTTTCAGGGCTGCTGACAAGGGGCTACTTTAAGAACGCCTTCTTCGTCCTCGCGTCCTTCTCGCTTCGCTCTAGCTGCAAGGAGTACAGCACAGCGAAGGAGTGAGGACGGGCACTGCCCCAGCTTTTGCCCTGGCGTGCAACGGCTGTGTGCTGCTTTTCCAAGCAGCAAGAGCACTGAGAAGTGAAAGCGATTGTGAAGGAGCTCTTTGGCTGCTCGTGTGCTCTTCGCTGCACTGCGCCGCTCGCAAGCGGCTTCGTTCTTCGGCGTCTGCCGTCCGGAGAGAGCTGAACTGCAGCGGTCAGTTTCAGCTCTGCCCAACAGCGTGCTCTCAGTTCTGCGGACAAGCACGCCCTGTTGCCTTGGCTCCGAGTGCAAAGTCCTTAGCGAGCACTCACTCAGTGCAATGCACCCAGAAAGACGCTCTCGCTCGTCTTTCAAGGAGCGATTCCTAACAGCAGAAGCAGCAGAGGCACAAACTGGATGACGAGAAGGGACAATGTAGAACACGTCTCTGTCCTGGCACATTGTCGTGTGCGATACGTCCCTCCGGGTCTTCGGTCCTTGCGAAGCTCTATGTACTGCGAGCGCTGCTACTTGAAGCTGAGAAGGACCGCGGAGCTAGCGGCGAATTCGGAGAGCGCTAAGCACGAAGTCAAGAAGCGAGACGTGTCCCTGCAACGCGGTGCTAAGAGCAGCTTCCTCGCGGCGGGGGCGAGCTCCGGCCACGAGACATTCTCGTCCTAGCAACGGATCTCTGTGAAGGGCGTAGGCGAAAAGCTTTCGATTTCCATTCGAACTGCGAGAAAGGCAGACTGTTACACGGAGCTCTGAGAACAAAGGTGCACGCCCTAGGCGGGCTTGGGCAGAAGCAGCGTTCTCGAGCGCTTGGCTGCCGGCACACTGCTGGGTATGTGGCGCCCCTGCGGCGGCTTCTGGCCGCCGGCAAGTGAAAGCGGAGCCAGGCGTGGGCGAGGGCGGTGAACGAAGCGGCTATGTGCCGTGCTTGTGTGCACCACGTTAGAGGCTACTAGGAGAGGAAGGTGGTTGACTCTCGCTTGCCTTCCCAAGTGCCCTTAGCAGTCGGAAGGAGCAAGCTGAAGCACTGCTGCTTGTGCTGCTCCTTGGTTCCCTTGCAGCCCGCTCTGAAAGCATTGGCGGTCACTTCTAGGCGCCGAGTTGCACACACACAGCACCACGCTAAGTGCCGCGGAGAAGGGAAATCCAGAGTGCAGCGAGGAGCTTGACGTGGCTTACGTGCAGTAAGGAGAAGGTGAACCTAAGCACAGCCTCTTCAATCTGGCCGCCTCTGCTCTGGTAGCAACTTTTGCAAGACGGCAAAGGGAGACGCGAGTATGTAGAACGGAGGGCAGCGAGACGCCGTGTGTTATGCGCCCTTTCAGGGCTGCTGACAAGGGGCTACTTTAAGAACGCCTTCTTCGTCCTCGCGTCCTTCTCGCTTCGCTCTAGCTGCAAGGAGTACAGCACAGCGAAGGAGTGAGGACGGGCACTGCCCCAGCTTTTGCCCTGGCGTGCAACGGCTGTGTGCTGCTTTTCCAAGCAGCAAGAGCACTGAGAAGTGAAAGCGATTGTGAAGGAGCTCTTTGGCTGCTCGTGTGCTCTTCGCTGCACTGCGCTGCTCGCAAGCGGCTTCGTTCTTCGGCGTCTGCCGTCCGGAGAGAGCTGAACTGCAGCGGTCAGTTTCAGCTCTGCCCAACAGCGTGCTCTCAGTTCTGCGGACAAGCACGCCCTGTTGCCTTGGCTCCGAGTGCAAAGTCCTTAGCGAGCACTCACTCAGTGCAATGCACCCAGAAAGACGCTCTCGCTCGTCTTTCAAGGAGCGATTCCTAACAGCAGAAGCAGCAGAGGCACAAACTGGATGACGAGAAGGGACAATGTAGAACACGTCTCTGTCCTGGCACATTGTCGTGTGCGATACGTCCCTCCGGGTCTTCGGTCCTTGCGAAGCTCTATGTACTGCGAGCGCAGCTACTTGAAGCTGTGACGGACCGCGGAGCTAGCAGCGAATTCGGAGAGCGCTAAGCACGAAGTCAAGAAGCGAGACGTGTCCCTGCAACGCGGTGCTAAGAGCAGCTTCCTCGCGGCGGGGGCGAGCTCCGGCCACAAGACAGTCTCGTCCTAGCAACGGATCTCTGTGAAGGGCGTAGGCGAAAAGCTTTCGATTTCCATTCGAACTGCGAGAAAGGCAGACTGTTACACGACGGATCTCTGTGAAGGGCGTAGGCGAAAAGCTTTCGATTTCCATTCGAACTGCGAGAAAGGCAGACTGTTACACGGAGCTCTGAGAACAAAGGTGCACGCCCTAGGCGGGCTTGGGCAGAAGCAGCGTTCTCGAGCTCTTGGCTGCCCGCACACTGCTGGGTATGTGGCGCCCCTGCGGCGGCTTCTGGCCGCCGACAAGTGAAAGCGGAGCAAGGCGTGGGCGAGGGCGAGGGCGGTGAACGAAGCGGCTATGTGCCGTGCTTGTGTGCACCACGTTAGAGGCTACTAGGAGAGGAAGGTGGTTGACTCTCGCTTGCCTTCCCAAGTGCCCTTAGCAGTCGGAAGGAGCAAGCTGAAGCACTGCTGCTTGTGCTGCTCCTTGGTTCCCTTGCAGCCCGCTCTGAAAGCATTGGCGGTCACTTCTAGGCGCCGAGTTGCACACACACAGCACCACGCTAAGTGCCGCGGAGAAGGGAAATCCAGAGTGCAGCGAGGAGCTTGACGTGGCTTACGTGCAGTAAGGAGAAGGTGAACCTAAGCACAGCCTCTTCAATCTGGCCGCCTCTGCTCTGGTAGCAACTTTTGCAAGACGGCAAAGGGAGACGCGAGTATGTAGAACGGAGGGCAGCGAGACGCCGTGTGTTATGCGCCCTTTCAGGGCTGCTGACAAGGGGCTACTTTAAGAACGCCTTCTTCGTCCTCGCGTCCTTCTCGCTTCGCTCTAGCTGCAAGGAGTACAGCACAGCGAAGGAGTGAGGACGGGCACTGCCCCAGCTTTTGCCCTGGCGTGCAACGGCTGTGTGCTGCTTTTCCAAGCAGCAAGAGCACTGAGAAGTGAAAGCGATTGTGAAGGAGCTCTTTGGCTGCTCGTGTGCTCTTCGCTGCACTGCGCCGCTCGCAAGCGGCTTCGTTCTTCGGCGTCTGCCGTCCGGAGAGAGCTGAACTGCAGCGGTCAGTTTCAGCTCTGCCCAACAGCGTGCTCTCAGTTCTGCGGACAAGCACGCCCTGTTGCCTTGGCTCCGAGTGCAAAGTCCTTAGCGAGCACTCACTCAGTGCAATGCACCCAGAAAGACGCTCTCGCTCGTCTTTCAAGGAGCGATTCCTAACAGCAGAAGCAGCAGAGGCACAAACTGGATGACGAGAAGGGACAATGTAGAACACGTCTCTGTCCTGGCACATTGTCGTGTGCGATACGTCCCTCCGGGTCTTCGGTCCTTGCGAAGCTCTATGTACTGCGAGCGCAGCTACTTGAAGCTGAGACGGACCGCGGAGCTAGCAGCGAATTCGGAGAGCGCTAAGCACGAAGTCAAGAAGCGAGACGTGTCCCTGCAACGCGGTGCTAAGAGCAGCTTCCTCGCGGCGGGGGCGAGCTCCGGCCACAAGACAGTCTCGTCCTAGCAACGGATCTCTGTGAAGGGCGTAGGCGAAAAGCTTTCGATTTCCATTCGAACTGCGAGAAAGGCAGACTGTTACACGGAGCTCTGAGAACAAAGGTGCACGCCCTAGGCGGGCTTGGGCAGAAGCAGCGTTCTCGAGCTCTTGGCTGCCCGCACACTGCTGGGTATGTGGCGCCCCTGCGGCGGCTTCTGGCCGCCGACAAGTGAAAGCGGAGCAAGGCGTGGGCGAGGGCGAGGGCGGTGAACGAAGCGGCTATGTGCCGTGCTTGTGTGCACCACGTTAGAGGCTACTAGGAGAGGAAGGTGGTTGACTCTCGCTTGCCTTCCCAAGTGCCCTTAGCAGTCGGAAGGAGCAAGCTGAAGCACTGCTGCTTGTGCTGCTCCTTGGTTCCCTTGCAGCCCGCTCTGAAAGCATTGGCGGTCACTTCTAGGCGCCGAGTTGCACACACACAGCACCACGCTAAGTGCCGCGGAGAAGGGAAATCCAGAGTGCAGCGAGGAGCTGGACGTGGCTTACGTGCAGTAAGGAGAAGGTGAACCTAAGCACAGCCTCTTCAATCTGGCCGCCTCTGCTCTGGTAGCAACTTTTGCAAGACGGCAAAGGGAGACGCGAGTATGTAGAACGGAGGGCAGCGAGACGCCGTGTGTTATGCGCCCTTTCAGGGCTGCTGACAAGGGGCTACTTTAAGAACGCCTTCTTCGTCCTCGCGTCCTTCTCGCTTCGCTCTAGCTGCAAGGAGTACAGCACAGCGAAGGAGTGAGGACGGGCACTGCCCCAGCTTTTGCCCTGGCGTGCAACGGCTGTGTGCTGCTTTTCCAAGCAGCAAGAGCACTGAGAAGTGAAAGCGATTGTGAAGGAGCTCTTTGGCTGCTCGTGTGCTCTTCGCTGCACTGCGCCGCTCGCAAGCGGCTTCGTTCTTCGGCGTCTGCCGTCCGGAGAGAGCTGAACTGCAGCGGTCAGTTTCAGCTCTGCCCAACAGCGTGCTCTCAGTTCTGCGGACAAGCACGCCCTGTTGCCTTGGCTCCGAGTGCAAAGTCCTTAGCGAGCACTCACTCAGTGCAATGCACCCAGAAAGACGCTCTCGCTCGTCTTTCAAGGAGCGATTCCTAACAGCAGAAGCAGCAGAGGCACAAACTGGATGACGAGAAGGGACAATGTAGAACACGTCTCTGTCCTGGCACATTGTCGTGTGCGATACGTCCCTCCGGGTCTTCGGTCCTTGCGAAGCTCTATGTACTGCGAGCGCTGCTACTTGAAGCTGAGACGGACCGCGGAGCTAGCAGCGAATTCGGAGAGCGCTAAGCACGAAGTCAAGAAGCGAGACGTGTCCCTGCAACGCGGTGCTAAGAGCAGCTTCCTCGCGGCGGGGGCGAGCTCCGGCCACGAGACATTCTCGTCCTAGCAACGGATCTCTGTGAAGGGCGTAGGCGAAAAGCTTTCGATTTCCATTCGAACTGCGAGAAAGGCAGACTGTTACACGGAGCTCTGAGAACAAAGGTGCACGCCCTAGGCGGGCTTGGGCAGAAGCAGCGTTCTCGAGCGCTTGGCTGCCGGCACACTGCTGGGTATGTGGCGCCCCTGCGGCGGCTTCTGGCCGCCGGCAAGTGAAAGCGGAGCCAGGCGTGGGCGAGGGCGGTGAACGAAGCGGCTATGTGCCGTGCTTGTGTGCACCACGTTAGAGGCTACTAGGAGAGGAAGGTGGTTGACTCTCGCTTGCCTTCCCAAGTGCCCTTAGCAGTCGGAAGGAGCAAGCTGAAGCACTGCTGCTTGTGCTGCTCCTTGGTTCCCTTGCAGCCCGCTCTGAAAGCATTGGCGGTCACTTCTAGGCGCCGAGTTGCACACACACAGCACCACGCTAAGTGCCGCGGAGAAGGGAAATCCAGAGTGCAGCGAGGAGCTGGACGTGGCTTACGTGCAGTAAGGAGAAGGTGAACCTAAGCACAGCCTCTTCAATCTGGCCGCCTCTGCTCTGGTAGCAACTTTTGCAAGACGGCAAAGGGAGACGCGAGTATGTAGAACGGAGGGCAGCGAGACGCCGTGTGTTATGCGCCCTTTCAGGGCTGCTGACAAGGGGCTACTTTAAGAACGCCTTCTTCGTCCTCGCGTCCTTCTCGCTTCGCTCTAGCTGCAAGGAGTACAGCACAGCGAAGGAGTGAGGACGGGCACTGCCCCAGCTTTTGCCCTGGCGTGCAACGGCTGTGTGCTGCTTTTCCAAGCAGCAAGAGCACTGAGAAGTGAAAGCGATTGTGAAGGAGCTCTTTGGCTGCTCGTGTGCTCTTCGCTGCACTGCGCCGCTCGCAAGCGGCTTCGTTCTTCGGCGTCTGCCGTCCGGAGAGAGCTGAACTGCAGCGGTCAGTTTCAGCTCTGCCCAACAGCGTGCTCTCAGTTCTGCGGACAAGCACGCCCTGTTGCCTTGGCTCCGAGTGCAAAGTCCTTAGCGAGCACTCACTCAGTGCAATGCACCCAGAAAGACGCTCTCGCTCGTCTTTCAAGGAGCGATTCCTAACAGCAGAAGCAGCAGAGGCACAAACTGGATGACGAGAAGGGACAATGTAGAACACGTCTCTGTCCTGGCACATTGTCGTGTGCGATACGTCCCTCCGGGTCTTCGGTCCTTGCGAAGCTCTATGTACTGCGAGCGCAGCTACTTGAAGCTGAGACGGACCGCGGAGCTAGCAGCGAATTCGGAGAGCGCTAAGCACGAAGTCAAGAAGCGAGACGTGTCCCTGCAACGCGGTGCTAAGAGCAGCTTCCTCGCGGCGGGGGCGAGCTCCGGCCACAAGACAGTCTCGTCCTAGCAACGGATCTCTGTGAAGGGCGTAGGCGAAAAGCTTTCGATTTCCATTCGAACTGCGAGAAAGGCAGACTGTTACACGGAGCTCTGAGAACAAAGGTGCACGCCCTAGGCGGGCTTGGGCAGAAGCAGCGTTCTCGAGCTCTTGGCTGCCCGCACACTGCTGGGTATGTGGCGCCCCTGCGGCGGCTTCTGGCCGCCGACAAGTGAAAGCGGAGCAAGGCGTGGGCGAGGGCGAGGGCGGTGAACGAAGCGGCTATGTGCCGTGCTTGTGTGCACCACGTTAGAGGCTACTAGGAGAGGAAGGTGGTTGACTCTCGCTTGCCTTCCCAAGTGCCCTTAGCAGTCGGAAGGAGCAAGCTGAAGCACTGCTGCTTGTGCTGCTCCTTGGTTCCCTTGCAGCCCGCTCTGAAAGCATTGGCGGTCACTTCTAGGCGCCGAGTTGCACACACACAGCACCACGCTAAGTGCCGCGGAGAAGGGAAATCCAGAGTGCAGCGAGGAGCTGGACGTGGCTTACGTGCAGTAAGGAGAAGGTGAACCTAAGCACAGCCTCTTCAATCTGGCCGCCTCTGCTCTGGTAGCAACTTTTGCAAGACGGCAAAGGGAGACGCGAGTATGTAGAACGGAGGGCAGCGAGACGCCGTGTGTTATGCGCCCTTTCAGGGCTGCTGACAAGGGGCTACTTTAAGAACGCCTTCTTCGTCCTCGCGTCCTTCTCGCTTCGCTCTAGCTGCAAGGAGTACAGCACAGCGAAGGAGTGAGGACGGGCACTGCCCCAGCTTTTGCCCTGGCGTGCAACGGCTGTGTGCTGCTTTTCCAAGCAGCAAGAGCACTGAGAAGTGAAAGCGATTGTGAAGGAGCTCTTTGGCTGCTCGTGTGCTCTTCGCTGCACTGCGCCGCTCGCAAGCGGCTTCGTTCTTCGGCGTCTGCCGTCCGGAGAGAGCTGAACTGCAGCGGTCAGTTTCAGCTCTGCCCAACAGCGTGCTCTCAGTTCTGCGGACAAGCACGCCCTGTTGCCTTGGCTCCGAGTGCAAAGTCCTTAGCGAGCACTCACTCAGTGCAATGCACCCAGAAAGACGCTCTCGCTCGTCTTTCAAGGAGCGATTCCTAACAGCAGAAGCAGCAGAGGCACAAACTGGATGACGAGAAGGGACAATGTAGAACACGTCTCTGTCCTGGCACATTGTCGTGTGCGATACGTCCCTCCGGGTCTTCGGTCCTTGCGAAGCTCTATGTACTGCGAGCGCAGCTACTTGAAGCTGAGACGGACCGCGGAGCTAGCAGCGAATTCGGAGAGCGCTAAGCACGAAGTCAAGAAGCGAGACGTGTCCCTGCAACGCGGTGCTAAGAGCAGCTTCCTCGCGGCGGGGGCGAGCTCCGGCCACAAGACAGTCTCGTCCTAGCAACGGATCTCTGTGAAGGGCGTAGGCGAAAAGCTTTCGATTTCCATTCGAACTGCGAGAAAGGCAGACTGTTACACGGAGCTCTGAGAACAAAGGTGCACGCCCTAGGCGGGCTTGGGCAGAAGCAGCGTTCTCGAGCTCTTGGCTGCCCGCACACTGCTGGGTATGTGGCGCCCCTGCGGCGGCTTCTGGCCGCCGACAAGTGAAAGCGGAGCAAGGCGTGGGCGAGGGCGAGGGCGGTGAACGAAGCGGCTATGTGCCGTGCTTGTGTGCACCACGTTAGAGGCTACTAGGAGAGGAAGGTGGTTGACTCTCGCTTGCCTTCCCAAGTGCCCTTAGCAGTCGGAAGGAGCAAGCTGAAGCACTGCTGCTTGTGCTGCTCCTTGGTTCCCTTGCAGCCCGCTCTGAAAGCATTGGCGGTCACTTCTAGGCGCCGAGTTGCACACACACAGCACCACGCTAAGTGCCGCGGAGAAGGGAAATCCAGAGTGCAGCGAGGAGCTTGACGTGGCTTACGTGCAGTAAGGAGAAGGTGAACCTAAGCACAGCCTCTTCAATCTGGCCGCCTCTGCTCTGGTAGCAACTTTTGCAAGACGGCAAAGGGAGACGCGAGTATGTAGAACGGAGGGCAGCGAGACGCCGTGTGTTATGCGCCCTTTCAGGGCTGCTGACAAGGGGCTACTTTAAGAACGCCTTCTTCGTCCTCGCGTCCTTCTCGCTTCGCTCTAGCTGCAAGGAGTACAGCACAGCGAAGGAGTGAGGACGGGCACTGCCCCAGCTTTTGCCCTGGCGTGCAACGGCTGTGTGCTGCTTTTCCAAGCAGCAAGAGCACTGAGAAGTGAAAGCGATTGTGAAGGAGCTCTTTGGCTGCTCGTGTGCTCTTCGCTGCACTGCGCCGCTCGCAAGCGGCTTCGTTCTTCGGCGTCTGCCGTCCGGAGAGAGCTGAACTGCAGCGGTCAGTTTCAGCTCTGCCCAACAGCGTGCTCTCAGTTCTGCGGACAAGCACGCCCTGTTGCCTTGGCTCCGAGTGCAAAGTCCCTAGCGAGCACTCACTCAGTGCAATGCACCCAGAAAGACGCTCTCGCTCGTCTTTCAAGGAGCGATTCCTAACAGCAGAAGCAGCAGAGGCACAAACTGGATGACGAGAAGGGACAATGTAGAACACGTCTCTGTCCTGGCACAT
The DNA here is from genome assembly GCF_052056855.1 of Sturnus vulgaris. Classification (NCBI taxonomy): domain Eukaryota; kingdom Metazoa; phylum Chordata; class Aves; order Passeriformes; family Sturnidae; genus Sturnus; species Sturnus vulgaris. The sequence continues at coordinate 53,300 of NW_028276422.1, forward strand.
TGTCGTGTGCGATACGTCCCTCCGGGTCTTCGGTCCTTGCGAAGCTCTATGTACTGCGAGCGCAGCTACTTGAAGCTGAGACGGACCGCGGAGCTAGCAGCGAATTCGGAGAGCGCTAAGCACGAAGTCAAGAAGCGAGACGTGTCCCTGCAACGCGGTGCTAAGAGCAGCTTCCTCGCGGCGGGGGCGAGCTCCGGCCACAAGACCTTCTCGTCCTAGCAACGGATCTCTGTGAAGGGCGTAGGCGAAAAGCTTTCGATTTCCATTCGAACTGCGAGAAAGGCAGACTGTTACACGGAGCTCTGAGAACAAAGGTGCACGCCCTAGGCGGGCTTGGGCAGAAGCAGCGTTCTCGAGCTCTTGGCTGCCCGCACACTGCTGGGTATGTGGCGCCCCTGCGGCGGCTTCTGGCCGCCGGCAAGTGAAAGCGGAGCCAGGCGTGGGCGAGGGCGGTGAACGAAGCGGCTATGTGCCGTCCTTGTGTGCACCACGTTAGAGGCTACTAGGAGAGGAAGGTGGTTGACTCTCGCTTGCCTTCCCAAGTGCCCTTAGCAGTCGGAAGGAGCAAGCTGAAGCACTGCTGCTTGTGCTGCTCCTTGGTTCCCTTGCAGCCCGCTCTGAAAGCATTGGCAGTCGCTTCTAGGCGCCGAGTTGCACACACACAGCACCACGCTAAGTGCCGCGGAGAAGGGAAATCCAGAGTGCAGCGAGGAGCTGGACGTGGCTTACGTGCAGTAAGGAGAAGGTGAACCTAAGCACAGCCTCTTCAATCGGGCCGCCTCTGCTCTGGTAGCAACTTTTGCAAGTCGGCAAAGGGAGACGCGAGTATGTAGAACGGAGGGCAGCGAGACGCCGTGTGTTATGCGCCCTTTCAGGGCTGCTGACAAGGGGCTACTTTAAGAAGGCCTTCTACTTCCTCGCGTCCTTCTCGCTTCGCTCTAGCTGCAAGGAGTACAGCACAGCGAAGGAGTGAGGACGGGCACTGCCCCAGCTTTTGCCCTGGCGTGCAACGGCTGTGTGCTGCTTTTCCAAGCAGCAAGAGCACTGAGAAGTGAAAGCGATTGTGAAGGAGCTCTTTGGCTGCTCGTGTGCTCTTCGCTGCACTGCGCCGCTCGCAAGCGGCTTCGTTCTTCGGCGTCTGCCGTCCGGAGAGAGCTGAACTGCAGCGGTCAGTTTCAGCTCTGCCCAACAGCGTGCTCTCAGTTCTGCGGACAAGCACGCCCTGTTGCCTTGGCTCCGAGTGCAAAGTCCTTAGCGAGCACTCACTCAGTGCAATGCACCCAGAAAGACGCTCTCGCTCGTCTTTCAAGGAGCGATTCCTAACAGCAGAAGCAGCAGAGGCACAAACTGGATGACGAGAAGGGACAATGTAGAACACGTCTCTGTCCTGGCACATTGTCGTGTGCGATACGTCCCTCCGGGTCTTCGGTCCTTGCGAAGCTCTATGTACTGCGAGCGCAGCTACTTGAAGCTGAGACGGACCGCGGAGCTAGCAGCGAATTCGGAGAGCGCTAAGCACGAAGTCAAGAAGCGAGACGTGTCCCTGCAACGCGGTGCTAAGAGCAGCTTCCTCGCGGCGGGGGCGAGCTCCGGCCACAAGACATTCTCGTCCTAGCAACGGATCTCTGTGAAGGGCGTAGGCGAAAAGCTTTCGATTTCCATTCGAACTGCGAGAAAGGCAGACTGTTACACGGAGCTCTGAGAACAAAGGTGCACGCCCTAGGCGGGCTTGGGCAGAAGCAGCGTTCTCGAGCTCTTGGCTGCCCGCACACTGCTGGGTATGTGGCGCCCCTGCGGCGGCTTCTGGCCGCCGACAAGTGAAAGCGGAGCAAGGCGTGGGCGAGGGCGAGGGCGGTGAACGAAGCGGCTATGTGCCGTGCTTGTGTGCACCACGTTAGAGGCTACTAGGAGAGGAAGGTGGTTGACTCTCGCTTGCCTTCCCAAGTGCCCTTAGCAGTCGGAAGGAGCAAGCTGAAGCACTGCTGCTTGTGCTGCTCCTTGGTTCCCTTGCAGCCCGCTCTGAAAGCATTGGCGGTCACTTCTAGGCGCCGAGTTGCACACACACAGCACCACGCTAAGTGCCGCGGAGAAGGGAAATCCAGAGTGCAGCGAGGAGCTGGACGTGGCTTAAGTGCAGTAAGGAGAAGGTGAACCTAAGCACAGCCTCTTCAATCTGGCCGCCTCTGCTCTGGTAGCAACTTTTGCAAGACGGCAAAGGGAGACGCGAGTATGTAGAACGGAGGGCAGCGAGACGCCGTGTGTTATGCGCCCTTTCAGGGCTGCTGACAAGGGGCTACTTTAAGAACGCCTTCTTCGTCCTCGCGTCCATCTGGCTTCGCTCTAGCTGCAAGGAGTACAGCACAGCGAAGGAGTGAGGACGGGCACTGCCCCAGCTTTTGCCCTGGCGTGCAACGGCTGTGTGCTGCTTTTCCAAGCAGCAAGAGCACTGAGAAGTGAAAGCGATTGTGAAGGAGCTCTTTGGCTGCTCGTGTGCTCTTCGCTGCACTGCGCCGCTCGCAAGCGGCTTCGTTCTTCGGCGTCTGCCGTCCGGAGAGAGCTGAACTGCAGCGGTCAGTTTCAGCTCTGCCCAACAGCGTGCTCTCAGTTCTGCGGACAAGCACGCCCTGTTGCCTTGGCTCCGAGTGCAAAGTCCCTAGCGAGCACTCACTCAGTGCAATGCACCCAGAAAGACGCTCTCGCTCGTCTTTCAAGGAGCGATTCCTAACAGCAGAAGCAGCAGAGGCACAAACTGGATGACGAGAAGGGACAATGTAGAACACGTCTCTGTCCTGGCACATTGTCGTGTGCGATACGTCCCTCCGGGTCTTCGGTCCTTGCGAAGCTCTATGTACTGCGAGCGCAGCTACTTGAAGCTGAGACGGACCGCGGAGCTAGCAGCGAATTCGGAGAGCGCTAAGCACGAAGTCAAGAAGCGAGACGTGTCCCTGCAACGCGGTGCTAAGAGCAGCTTCCTCGCGGCGGGGGCGAGCTCCGGCCACAAGACAGTCTCGTCCTAGCAACGGATCTCTGTGAAGGGCGTAGGCGAAAAGCTTTCGATTTCCATTCGAACTGCGAGAAAGGCAGACTGTTACACGGAGCTCTGAGAACAAAGGTGCACGCCCTAGGCTGGCTTGGGCAGAAGCAGCGTTCTCGAGCTCTTGGCTGCCCGCACACTGCTGGGTATGTGGCGCCCCTGCGGCGGCTTCTGGCCGCCGGCAAGTGAAAGCGGAGCCAGGCGTGGGCGAGGGCGGTGAACGAAGCGGCTATGTGCCGTCCTTGTGTGCACCACGTTAGAGGCTACTAGGAGAGGAAGGTGGTTGACTCTCGCTTGCCTTCCCAAGTGCCCTTAGCAGTCGGAAGGAGCAAGCTGAAGCACTGCTGCTTGTGCTGCTCCTTGGTTCCCTTGCAGCCCGCTCTGAAAGCATTGGCAGTCGCTTCTAGGCGCCGAGTTGCACACACACAGCACCACGCTAAGTGCCGCGGAGAAGGGAAATCCAGAGTGCAGCGAGGAGCTGGACGTGGCTTACGTGCAGTAAGGAGAAGGTGAACCTAAGCACAGCCTCTTCAATCTGGCCGCCTCTGCTCTGGTAGCAACTTTTGCAAGACGGCAAAGGGAGACGCGAGTATGTAGAACGGAGGGCAGCGAGACGCCGTGTGTTATGCGCCCTTTCAGGGCTGCTGACAAGGGGCTACTTTAAGAACGCCTTCTTCGTCCTCGCGTCCTTCTCGCTTCGCTCTAGCTGCAAGGAGTACAGCACAGCGAAGGAGTGAGGACGGGCACTGCCCCAGCTTTTGCCCTGGCGTGCAACGGCTGTGTGCTGCTTTTCCAAGCAGCAAGAGCACTGAGAAGTGAAAGCGATTGTGAAGGAGCTCTTTGGCTGCTCGTGTGCTCTTCGCTGCACTGCGCCGCTCGCAAGCGGCTTCGTTCTTCGGCGTCTGCCGTCCGGAGAGAGCTGAACTGCAGCGGTCAGTTTCAGCTCTGCCCAACAGCGTGCTCTCAGTTCTGCGGACAAGCACGCCCTGTTGCCTTGGCTCCGAGTGCAAAGTCCCTAGCGAGCACTCACTCAGTGCAATGCACCCAGAAAGACGCTCTCGCTCGTCTTTCAAGGAGCGATTCCTAACAGCAGAAGCAGCAGAGGCACAAACTGGATGACGAGAAGGGACAATGTAGAACACGTCTCTGTCCTGGCACATTGTCGTGTGCGATACGTCCCTCCGGGTCTTCGGTCCTTGCGAAGCTCTATGTACTGCGAGCGCAGCTACTTGAAGCTGAGACGGACCGCGGAGCTAGCAGCGAATTCGGAGAGCGCTAAGCACGAAGTCAAGAAGCGAGACGTGTCCCTGCAACGCGGTGCTAAGAGCAGCTTCCTCGCGGCGGGGGCGAGCTCCGGCCACAAGACATTCTCGTCCTGGCAACGGATCTCTGTGAAGGGCGTAGGCGAAAAGCTTTCGATTTCCATTCGAACTGCGAGAAAGGCAGACTGTTACACGGAGCTCTGAGAACAAAGGTGCACGCCCTAAGCGGGCTTGGGCAGAAGCAGCGTTCTCGAGCTCTTGGCTGCCCGCACACTGCTGGGTATGTGGCGCCCCTGCGGCGGCTTCTGGCCGCCGGCAAGTGAAAGCGGAGCAAGGCGTGGGCGAGGGCGAGGGCGGTGAACGAAGCGGCTATGTGCCGTGCTTGTGTGCACCACGTTAGAGGCTACTAGGAGAGGAAGGTGGTTGACTCTCGCTTGCCTTCCCAAGTGCCCTTAGCAGTCGGAAGGAGCAAGCTGAAGCACTGCTGCTTGTGCTGCTCCTTGGTTCCCTTGCAGCCCGCTCTGAAAGCATTGGCGGTCACTTCTAGGCGCCGAGTTGCACACACACAGCACCACGCTAAGTGCCGCGGAGAAGGGAAATCCAGAGTGCAGCGAGGAGCTTGACGTGGCTTACGTGCAGTAAGGAGAAGGTGAACCTAAGCACAGCCTCTTCAATCTGGCCGCCTCTGCTCTGGTAGCAACTTTGGCAAGTCGGCAAAGGGAGACGCGAGTATGTAGAACGGAGGGCAGCGAGACGCCGTGTGTTATGCGCCCTTTCAGGGCTGCTGACAGGGGGCTACTTTAAGAACGCCTTCTTCGTCCTCGCGTCCTTCTCGCTTCGCTCTAGCTGCAAGGAGTACAGCACAGCGAAGGAGTGAGGACGGGCACTGCCCCAGCTTTTGCCCTGGCGTGCAACGGCTGTGTGCTGCTTTTCCAAGCAGCAAGAGCACTGAGAAGTGAAAGCGATTGTGAAGGAGCTCTTTGGCTGCTCGTGTGCTCTTCGCTGCACTGCGCCGCTCGCAAGCGGCTTCGTTCTTCGGCGTCTGCCGTCCGGAGAGAGCTGAACTGCAGCGGTCAGTTTCAGCTCTGCCCAACAGCGTGCTCTCAGTTCTGCGGACAAGCACGCCCTGTTGCCTTGGCTCCGAGTGCAAAGTCCCTAGCGAGCACTCACTCAGTGCAATGCACCCAGAAAGACGCTCTCGCTCGTCTTTCAAGGAGCGATTCCTAACAGCAGAAGCAGCAGAGGCACAAACTGGATGACGAGAAGGGACAATGTAGAACACGTCTCTGTCCTGGCACATTGTCGTGAGCGATATGTCCCTCCGGGTCTTCGGTCCTAGCGAAGCTCTATGTACTGCGAGCGCAGCTACTTGCAGCTGAGAAGGACCGCGGAGCTAGCAGCGAATTCGGAGAGCGCTAAGCACGAAGTCAAGAAGCGAGACGCGTCCCTGCAACGCGGTGCTAAGAGCAGCTTCCTCGCGGCGGGGGCGAGCCCCGGCCACAAGACATTCTCGTCCTGGCAACGGATCTCTGTGAAGGGCGTAGGCGAAAAGCTTTCGATTTCCATTCGAACTGCGAGAGAGGCAGACTGTTACACGGAGCTCTGAGAACAAAGGTGCACGCCCTAGGCTGGCTTGGGCAGAAGAAGCGTTCTCGAGCGCTTGGCTGCCGGCACACTGCTGGGTATGTGGCGCCCCTGCGGCGGCTTCTGGCCGCCGGCAAGTGAAAGCGGAGCCAGGCGTGGGCGAGGGCGGTGAACGAAGCGGCTATGTGCCGTGCTTGTGTGCACCACGTTAGAGGCTACTAGGAGAGGAAGGTGGTTGACTCTCGCTTGCCTTCCCAAGTGCCCTTAGCAGTCGGAAGGAGCAAGCTGAAGCACTGCTGCTTGTGCTGCTCCTTGGTTCCCTTGCAGCCCGCTCTGAAAGCATTGGCGGTCACTTCTAGGCGCCGAGTTGCACACACACAGCACCACGCTAAGTGCCGCGGAGAAGGGAAATCCAGAGTGCAGCGAGGAGCTGGACGTGGCTTACGTGCAGTAAGGAGAAGGTGAACCTAAGCACAGCCTCTTCAATCTGGCCGCCTCTGCTCTGGTAGCAACTTTTGCAAGACGGCAAAGGGAGACGCGAGTATGTAGAACGGAGGGCAGCGAGACGCCGTGTGTTATGCGCCCTTTCAGGGCTGCTGACAAGGGGCTACTTTAAGAACGCCTTCTTCGTCCTCGCGTCCTTCTCGCTTCGCTCTAGCTGCAAGGAGTACAGCACAGCGAAGGAGTGAGGACGGGCACTGCCCCAGCTTTTGCCCTGGCGTGCAACGGCTGTGTGCTGCTTTTCCAAGCAGCAAGAGCACTGAGAAGTGAAAGCGATTGTGAAGGAGCTCTTTGGCTGCTCGTGTGCTCTTCGCTGCACTGCGCCGCTCGCAAGCGGCTTCGTTCTTCGGCGTCTGCCGTCCGGAGAGAGCTGAACTGCAGCGGTCAGTTTCAGCTCTGCCCAACAGCGTGCTCTCAGTTCTGCGGACAAGCACGCCCTGTTGCCTTGGCTCCGAGTGCAAAGTCCTTAGCGAGCACTCACTCAGTGCAATGCACCCAGAAAGACGCTCTCGCTCGTCTTTCAAGGAGCGATTCCTAACAGCAGAAGCAGCAGAGGCACAAACTGGATGACGAGAAGGGACAATGTAGAACACGTCTCTGTCCTGGCACATTGTCGTGTGCGATACGTCCCTCCGGGTCTTCGGTCCTTGCGAAGCTCTATGTACTGCGAGCGCTGCTACTTGAAGCTGAGAAGGACCGCGGAGCTAGCGGCGAATTCGGAGAGCGCTAAGCACGAAGTCAAGAAGCGAGACGTGTCCCTGCAACGCGGTGCTAAGAGCAGCTTCCTCGCGGCGGGGGCGAGCTCCGGCCACGAGACATTCTCGTCCTAGCAACGGATCTCTGTGAAGGGCGTAGGCGAAAAGCTTTCGATTTCCATTCGAACTGCGAGAAAGGCAGACTGTTACACGGAGCTCTGAGAACAAAGGTGCACGCCCTAGGCGGGCTTGGGCAGAAGCAGCGTTCTCGAGCGCTTGGCTGCCGGCACACTGCTGGGTATGTGGCGCCCCTGCGGCGGCTTCTGGCCGCCGGCAAGTGAAAGCGGAGCCAGGCGTGGGCGAGGGCGGTGAACGAAGCGGCTATGTGCCGTGCTTGTGTGCACCACGTTAGAGGCTACTAGGAGAGGAAGGTGGTTGACTCTCGCTTGCCTTCCCAAGTGCCCTTAGCAGTCGGAAGGAGCAAGCTGAAGCACTGCTGCTTGTGCTGCTCCTTGGTTCCCTTGCAGCCCGCTCTGAAAGCATTGGCGGTCACTTCTAGGCGCCGAGTTGCACACACACAGCACCACGCTAAGTGCCGCGGAGAAGGGAAATCCAGAGTGCAGCGAGGAGCTTGACGTGGCTTACGTGCAGTAAGGAGAAGGTGAACCTAAGCACAGCCTCTTCAATCTGGCCGCCTCTGCTCTGGTAGCAACTTTTGCAAGACGGCAAAGGGAGACGCGAGTATGTAGAACGGAGGGCAGCGAGACGCCGTGTGTTATGCGCCCTTTCAGGGCTGCTGACAAGGGGCTACTTTAAGAACGCCTTCTTCGTCCTCGCGTCCTTCTCGCTTCGCTCTAGCTGCAAGGAGTACAGCACAGCGAAGGAGTGAGGACGGGCACTGCCCCAGCTTTTGCCCTGGCGTGCAACGGCTGTGTGCTGCTTTTCCAAGCAGCAAGAGCACTGAGAAGTGAAAGCGATTGTGAAGGAGCTCTTTGGCTGCTCGTGTGCTCTTCGCTGCACTGCGCCGCTCGCAAGCGGCTTCGTTCTTCGGCGTCTGCCGTCCGGAGAGAGCTGAACTGCAGCGGTCAGTTTCAGCTCTGCCCAACAGCGTGCTCTCAGTTCTGCGGACAAGCACGCCCTGTTGCCTTGGCTCCGAGTGCAAAGTCCTTAGCGAGCACTCACTCAGTGCAATGCACCCAGAAAGACGCTCTCGCTCGTCTTTCAAGGAGCGATTCCTAACAGCAGAAGCAGCAGAGGCACAAACTGGATGACGAGAAGGGACAATGTAGAACACGTCTCTGTCCTGGCACATTGTCGTGTGCGATACGTCCCTCCGGGTCTTCGGTCCTTGCGAAGCTCTATGTACTGCGAGCGCTGCTACTTGAAGCTGAGAAGGACCGCGGAGCTAGCGGCGAATTCGGAGAGCGCTAAGCACGAAGTCAAGAAGCGAGACGTGTCCCTGCAACGCGGTGCTAAGAGCAGCTTCCTCGCGGCGGGGGCGAGCTCCGGCCACGAGACATTCTCGTCCTAGCAACGGATCTCTGTGAAGGGCGTAGGCGAAAAGCTTTCGATTTCCATTCGAACTGCGAGAAAGGCAGACTGTTACACGGAGCTCTGAGAACAAAGGTGCACGCCCTAGGCGGGCTTGGGCAGAAGCAGCGTTCTCGAGCGCTTGGCTGCCGGCACACTGCTGGGTATGTGGCGCCCCTGCGGCGGCTTCTGGCCGCCGGCAAGTGAAAGCGGAGCCAGGCGTGGGCGAGGGCGGTGAACGAAGCGGCTATGTGCCGTGCTTGTGTGCACCACGTTAGAGGCTACTAGGAGAGGAAGGTGGTTGACTCTCGCTTGCCTTCCCAAGTGCCCTTAGCAGTCGGAAGGAGCAAGCTGAAGCACTGCTGCTTGTGCTGCTCCTTGGTTCCCTTGCAGCCCGCTCTGAAAGCATTGGCGGTCACTTCTAGGCGCCGAGTTGCACACACACAGCACCACGCTAAGTGCCGCGGAGAAGGGAAATCCAGAGTGCAGCGAGGAGCTTGACGTGGCTTACGTGCAGTAAGGAGAAGGTGAACCTAAGCACAGCCTCTTCAATCTGGCCGCCTCTGCTCTGGTAGCAACTTTTGCAAGACGGCAAAGGGAGACGCGAGTATGTAGAACGGAGGGCAGCGAGACGCCGTGTGTTATGCGCCCTTTCAGGGCTGCTGACAAGGGGCTACTTTAAGAACGCCTTCTTCGTCCTCGCGTCCTTCTCGCTTCGCTCTAGCTGCAAGGAGTACAGCACAGCGAAGGAGTGAGGACGGGCACTGCCCCAGCTTTTGCCCTGGCGTGCAACGGCTGTGTGCTGCTTTTCCAAGCAGCAAGAGCACTGAGAAGTGAAAGCGATTGTGAAGGAGCTCTTTGGCTGCTCGTGTGCTCTTCGCTGCACTGCGCCGCTCGCAAGCGGCTTCGTTCTTCGGCGTCTGCCGTCCGGAGAGAGCTGAACTGCAGCGGTCAGTTTCAGCTCTGCCCAACAGCGTGCTCTCAGTTCTGCGGACAAGCACGCCCTGTTGCCTTGGCTCCGAGTGCAAAGTCCTTAGCGAGCACTCACTCAGTGCAATGCACCCAGAAAGACGCTCTCGCTCGTCTTTCAAGGAGCGATTCCTAACAGCAGAAGCAGCAGAGGCACAAACTGGATGACGAGAAGGGACAATGTAGAACACGTCTCTGTCCTGGCACATTGTCGTGTGCGATACGTCCCTCCGGGTCTTCGGTCCTTGCGAAGCTCTATGTACTGCGAGCGCTGCTACTTGAAGCTGAGAAGGACCGCGGAGCTAGCGGCGAATTCGGAGAGCGCTAAGCACGAAGTCAAGAAGCGAGACGTGTCCCTGCAACGCGGTGCTAAGAGCAGCTTCCTCGCGGCGGGGGCGAGCTCCGGCCACGAGACATTCTCGTCCTAGCAACGGATCTCTGTGAAGGGCGTAGGCGAAAAGCTTTCGATTTCCATTCGAACTGCGAGAAAGGCAGACTGTTACACGGAGCTCTGAGAACAAAGGTGCACGCCCTAGGCGGGCTTGGGCAGAAGCAGCGTTCTCGAGCGCTTGGCTGCCGGCACACTGCTGGGTATGTGGCGCCCCTGCGGCGGCTTCTGGCCGCCGGCAAGTGAAAGCGGAGCCAGGCGTGGGCGAGGGCGGTGAACGAAGCGGCTATGTGCCGTGCTTGTGTGCACCACGTTAGAGGCTACTAGGAGAGGAAGGTGGTTGACTCTCGCTTGCCTTCCCAAGTGCCCTTAGCAGTCGGAAGGAGCAAGCTGAAGCACTGCTGCTTGTGCTGCTCCTTGGTTCCCTTGCAGCCCGCTCTGAAAGCATTGGCGGTCACTTCTAGGCGCCGAGTTGCACACACACAGCACCACGCTAAGTGCCGCGGAGAAGGGAAATCCAGAGTGCAGCGAGGAGCTGGACGTGGCTTACGTGCAGTAAGGAGAAGGTGAACCTAAGCACAGCCTCTTCAATCTGGCCGCCTCTGCTCTGGTAGCAACTTTTGCAAGACGGCAAAGGGAGACGCGAGTATGTAGAACGGAGGGCAGCGAGACGCCGTGTGTTATGCGCCCTTTCAGGGCTGCTGACAAGGGGCTACTTTAAGAACGCCTTCTTCGTCCTCGCGTCCTTCTCGCTTCGCTCTAGCTGCAAGGAGTACAGCACAGCGAAGGAGTGAGGACGGGCACTGCCCCAGCTTTTGCCCTGGCGTGCAACGGCTGTGTGCTGCTTTTCCAAGCAGCAAGAGCACTGAGAAGTGAAAGCGATTGTGAAGGAGCTCTTTGGCTGCTCGTGTGCTCTTCGCTGCACTGCGCCGCTCGCAAGCGGCTTCGTTCTTCGGCGTCTGCCGTCCGGAGAGAGCTGAACTGCAGCGGTCAGTTTCAGCTCTGCCCAACAGCGTGCTCTCAGTTCTGCGGACAAGCACGCCCTGTTGCCTTGGCTCCGAGTGCAAAGTCCTTAGCGAGCACTCACTCAGTGCAATGCACCCAGAAAGACGCTCTCGCTCGTCTTTCAAGGAGCGATTCCTAACAGCAGAAGCAGCAGAGGCACAAACTGGATGACGAGAAGGGACAATGTAGAACACGTCTCTGTCCTGGCACATTGTCGTGTGCGATACGTCCCTCCGGGTCTTCGGTCCTTGCGAAGCTCTATGTACTGCGAGCGCAGCTACTTGAAGCTGAGACGGACCGCGGAGCTAGCAGCGAATTCGGAGAGCGCTAAGCACGAAGTCAAGAAGCGAGACGTGTCCCTGCAACGCGGTGCTAAGAGCAGCTTCCTCGCGGCGGGGGCGAGCTCCGGCCACAAGACAGTCTCGTCCTAGCAACGGATCTCTGTGAAGGGCGTAGGCGAAAAGCTTTCGATTTCCATTCGAACTGCGAGAAAGGCAGACTGTTACACGGAGCTCTGAGAACAAAGGTGCACGCCCTAGGCGGGCTTGGGCAGAAGCAGCGTTCTCGAGCTCTTGGCTGCCCGCACACTGCTGGGTATGTGGCGCCCCTGCGGCGGCTTCTGGCCGCCGACAAGTGAAAGCGGAGCAAGGCGTGGGCGAGGGCGAGGGCGGTGAACGAAGCGGCTATGTGCCGTGCTTGTGTGCACCACGTTAGAGGCTACTAGGAGAGGAAGGTGGTTGACTCTCGCTTGCCTTCCCAAGTGCCCTTAGCAGTCGGAAGGAGCAAGCTGAAGCACTGCTGCTTGTGCTGCTCCTTGGTTCCCTTGCAGCCCGCTCTGAAAGCATTGGCGGTCACTTCTAGGCGCCGAGTTGCACACACACAGCACCACGCTAAGTGCCGCGGAGAAGGGAAATCCAGAGTGCAGCGAGGAGCTTGACGTGGCTTACGTGCAGTAAGGAGAAGGTGAACCTAAGCACAGCCTCTTCAATCTGGCCGCCTCTGCTCTGGTAGCAACTTTTGCAAGACGGCAAAGGGAGACGCGAGTATGTAGAACGGAGGGCAGCGAGACGCCGTGTGTTATGCGCCCTTTCAGGGCTGCTGACAAGGGGCTACTTTAAGAACGCCTTCTTCGTCCTCGCGTCCTTCTCGCTTCGCTCTAGCTGCAAGGAGTACAGCACAGCGAAGGAGTGAGGACGGGCACTGCCCCAGCTTTTGCCCTGGCGTGCAACGGCTGTGTGCTGCTTTTCCAAGCAGCAAGAGCACTGAGAAGTGAAAGCGATTGTGAAGGAGCTCTTTGGCTGCTCGTGTGCTCTTCGCTGCACTGCGCCGCTCGCAAGCGGCTTCGTTCTTCGGCGTCTGCCGTCCGGAGAGAGCTGAACTGCAGCGGTCAGTTTCAGCTCTGCCCAACAGCGTGCTCTCAGTTCTGCGGACAAGCACGCCCTGTTGCCTTGGCTCCGAGTGCAAAGTCCTTAGCGAGCACTCACTCAGTGCAATGCACCCAGAAAGACGCTCTCGCTCGTCTTTCAAGGAGCGATTCCTAACAGCAGAAGCAGCAGAGGCACAAACTGGATGACGAGAAGGGACAATGTAGAACACGTCTCTGTCCTGGCACATTGTCGTGTGCGATACGTCCCTCCGGGTCTTCGGTCCTTGCGAAGCTCTATGTACTGCGAGCGCTGCTACTTGAAGCTGAGAAGGACCGCGGAGCTAGCGGCGAATTCGGAGAGCGCTAAGCACGAAGTCAAGAAGCGAGACGTGTCCCTGCAACGCGGTGCTAAGAGCAGCTTCCTCGCGGCGGGGGCGAGCTCCGGCCACGAGACATTCTCGTCCTAGCAACGGATCTCTGTGAAGGGCGTAGGCGAAAAGCTTTCGATTTCCATTCGAACTGCGAGAAAGGCAGACTGTTACACGGAGCTCTGAGAACAAAGGTGCACGCCCTAGGCGGGCTTGGGCAGAAGCAGCGTTCTCGAGCGCTTGGCTGCCGGCACACTGCTGGGTATGTGGCGCCCCTGCGGCGGCTTCTGGCCGCCGGCAAGTGAAAGCGGAGCCAGGCGTGGGCGAGGGCGGTGAACGAAGCGGCTATGTGCCGTGCTTGTGTGCACCACGTTAGAGGCTACTAGGAGAGGAAGGTGGTTGACTCTCGCTTGCCTTCCCAAGTGCCCTTAGCAGTCGGAAGGAGCAAGCTGAAGCACTGCTGCTTGTGCTGCTCCTTGGTTCCCTTGCAGCCCGCTCTGAAAGCATTGGCGGTCACTTCTAGGCGCCGAGTTGCACACACACAGCACCACGCTAAGTGCCGCGGAGAAGGGAAATCCAGAGTGCAGCGAGGAGCTTGACGTGGCTTACGTGCAGTAAGGAGAAGGTGAACCTAAGCACAGCCTCTTCAATCTGGCCGCCTCTGCTCTGGTAGCAACTTTTGCAAGACGGCAAAGGGAGACGCGAGTATGTAGAACGGAGGGCAGCGAGACGCCGTGTGTTATGCGCCCTTTCAGGGCTGCTGACAAGGGGCTACTTTAAGAACGCCTTCTTCGTCCTCGCGTCCTTCTCGCTTCGCTCTAGCTGCAAGGAGTACAGCACAGCGAAGGAGTGAGGACGGGCACTGCCCCAGCTTTTGCCCTGGCGTGCAACGGCTGTGTGCTGCTTTTCCAAGCAGCAAGAGCACTGAGAAGTGAAAGCGATTGTGAAGGAGCTCTTTGGCTGCTCGTGTGCTCTTCGCTGCACTGCGCCGCTCGCAAGCGGCTTCGTTCTTCGGCGTCTGCCGTCCGGAGAGAGCTGAACTGCAGCGGTCAGTTTCAGCTCTGCCCAACAGCGTGCTCTCAGTTCTGCGGACAAGCACGCCCTGTTGCCTTGGCTCCGAGTGCAAAGTCCTTAGCGAGCACTCACTCAGTGCAATGCACCCAGAAAGACGCTCTCGCTCGTCTTTCAAGGAGCGATTCCTAACAGCAGAAGCAGCAGAGGCACAAACTGGATGACGAGAAGGGACAATGTAGAACACGTCTCTGTCCTGGCACATTGTCGTGTGCGATACGTCCCTCCGGGTCTTCGGTCCTTGCGAAGCTCTATGTACTGCGAGCGCAGCTACTTGAAGCTGAGACGGACCGCGGAGCTAGCAGCGAATTCGGAGAGCGCTAAGCACGAAGTCAAGAAGCGAGACGTGTCCCTGCAACGCGGTGCTAAGAGCAGCTTCCTCGCGGCGGGGGCGAGCTCCGGCCACAAGACAGTCTCGTCCTAGCAACGGATCTCTGTGAAGGGCGTAGGCGAAAAGCTTTCGATTTCCATTCGAACTGCGAGAAAGGCAGACTGTTACACGGAGCTCTGAGAACAAAGGTGCACGCCCTAGGCGGGCTTGGGCAGAAGCAGCGTTCTCGAGCTCTTGGCTGCCCGCACACTGCTGGGTATGTGGCGCCCCTGCGGCGGCTTCTGGCCGCCGACAAGTGAAAGCGGAGCAAGGCGTGGGCGAGGGCGAGGGCGGTGAACGAAGCGGCTATGTGCCGTGCTTGTGTGCACCACGTTAGAGGCTACTAGGAGAGGAAGGTGGTTGACTCTCGCTTGCCTTCCCAAGTGCCCTTAGCAGTCGGAAGGAGCAAGCTGAAGCACTGCTGCTTGTGCTGCTCCTTGGTTCCCTTGCAGCCCGCTCTGAAAGCATTGGCGGTCACTTCTAGGCGCCGAGTTGCACACACACAGCACCACGCTAAGTGCCGCGGAGAAGGGAAATCCAGAGTGCAGCGAGGAGCTGGACGTGGCTTACGTGCAGTAAGGAGAAGGTGAACCTAAGCACAGCCTCTTCAATCTGGCCGCCTCTGCTCTGGTAGCAACTTTTGCAAGACGGCAAAGGGAGACGCGAGTATGTAGAACGGAGGGCAGCGAGACGCCGTGTGTTATGCGCCCTTTCAGGGCTGCTGACAAGGGGCTACTTTAAGAACGCCTTCTTCGTCCTCGCGTCCTTCTCGCTTCGCTCTAGCTGCAAGGAGTACAGCACAGCGAAGGAGTGAGGACGGGCACTGCCCCAGCTTTTGCCCTGGCGTGCAACGGCTGTGTGCTGCTTTTCCAAGCAGCAAGAGCACTGAGAAGTGAAAGCGATTGTGAAGGAGCTCTTTGGCTGCTCGTGTGCTCTTCGCTGCACTGCGCCGCTCGCAAGCGGCTTCGTTCTTCGGCGTCTGCCGTCCGGAGAGAGCTGAACTGCAGCGGTCAGTTTCAGCTCTGCCCAACAGCGTGCTCTCAGTTCTGCGGACAAGCACGCCCTGTTGCCTTGGCTCCGAGTGCAAAGTCCTTAGCGAGCACTCACTCAGTGCAATGCACCCAGAAAGACGCTCTCGCTCGTCTTTCAAGGAGCGATTCCTAACAGCAGAAGCAGCAGAGGCACAAACTGGATGACGAGAAGGGACAATGTAGAACACGTCTCTGTCCTGGCACATTGTCGTGTGCGATACGTCCCTCCGGGTCTTCGGTCCTTGCGAAGCTCTATGTACTGCGAGCGCAGCTACTTGAAGCTGAGACGGACCGCGGAGCTAGCAGCGAATTCGGAGAGCGCTAAGCACGAAGTCAAGAAGCGAGACGTGTCCCTGCAACGCGGTGCTAAGAGCAGCTTCCTCGCGGCGGGGGCGAGCTCCGGCCACAAGACAGTCTCGTCCTAGCAACGGATCTCTGTGAAGGGCGTAGGCGAAAAGCTTTCGATTTCCATTCGAACTGCGAGAAAGGCAGACTGTTACACGGAGCTCTGAGAACAAAGGTGCACGCCCTAGGCGGGCTTGGGCAGAAGCAGCGTTCTCGAGCTCTTGGCTGCCCGCACACTGCTGGGTATGTGGCGCCCCTGCGGCGGCTTCTGGCCGCCGACAAGTGAAAGCGGAGCAAGGCGTGGGCGAGGGCGAGGGCGGTGAACGAAGCGGCTATGTGCCGTGCTTGTGTGCACCACGTTAGAGGCTACTAGGAGAGGAAGGTGGTTGACTCTCGCTTGCCTTCCCAAGTGCCCTTAGCAGTCGGAAGGAGCAAGCTGAAGCACTGCTGCTTGTGCTGCTCCTTGGTTCCCTTGCAGCCCGCTCTGAAAGCATTGGCGGTCACTTCTAGGCGCCGAGTTGCACACACACAGCACCACGCTAAGTGCCGCGGAGAAGGGAAATCCAGAGTGCAGCGAGGAGCTTGACGTGGCTTACGTGCAGTAAGGAGAAGGTGAACCTAAGCACAGCCTCTTCAATCTGGCCGCCTCTGCTCTGGTAGCAACTTTTGCAAGACGGCAAAGGGAGACGCGAGTATGTAGAACGGAGGGCAGCGAGACGCTGTGTGTTATGCGCCCTTTCAGGGCTGCTGACAAGGGGCTACTTTAAGAACGCCTTCTTCGTCCTCGCGTCCTTCTCGCTTCGCTCTAGCTGCAAGGAGTACAGCACAGCGAAGGAGTGAGGACGGGCACTGCCCCAGCTTTTGCCCTGGCGTGCAACGGCTGTGTGCTGCTTTTCCAAGCAGCAAGAGCACTGAGAAGTGAAAGCGATTGTGAAGGAGCTCTTTGGCTGCTCGTGTGCTCTTCGCTGCACTGCGCCGCTCGCAAGCGGCTTCGTTCTTCGGCGTCTGCCGTCCGGAGAGAGCTGAACTGCAGCGGTCAGTTTCAGCTCTGCCCAACAGCGTGCTCTCAGTTCTGCGGACAAGCACGCCCTGTTGCCTTGGCTCCGAGTGCAAAGTCCTTAGCGAGCACTCACTCAGTGCAATGCACCCAGAAAGACGCTCTCGCTCGTCTTTCAAGGAGCGATTCCTAACAGCAGAAGCAGCAGAGGCACAAACTGGATGACGAGAAGGGACAATGTAGAACACGTCTCTGTCCTGGCACATTGTCGTGTGCGATACGTCCCTCCGGGTCTTCGGTCCTTGCGAAGCTCTATGTACTGCGAGCGCTGCTACTTGAAGCTGAGAAGGACCGCGGAGCTAGCGGCGAATTCGGAGAGCGCTAAGCACGAAGTCAAGAAGCGAGACGTGTCCCTGCAACGCGGTGCTAAGAGCAGCTTCCTCGCGGCGGGGGCGAGCTCCGGCCACGAGACATTCTCGTCCTAGCAACGGATCTCTGTGAAGGGCGTAGGCGAAAAGCTTTCGATTTCCATTCGAACTGCGAGAAAGGCAGACTGTTACACGGAGCTCTGAGAACAAAGGTGCACGCCCTAGGCGGGCTTGGGCAGAAGCAGCGTTCTCGAGCGCTTGGCTGCCGGCACACTGCTGGGTATGTGGCGCCCCTGCGGCGGCTTCTGGCCGCCGGCAAGTGAAAGCGGAGCCAGGCGTGGGCGAGGGCGGTGAACGAAGCGGCTATGTGCCGTGCTTGTGTGCACCACGTTAGAGGCTACTAGGAGAGGAAGGTGGTTGACTCTCGCTTGCCTTCCCAAGTGCCCTTAGCAGTCGGAAGGAGCAAGCTGAAGCACTGCTGCTTGTGCTGCTCCTTGGTTCCCTTGCAGCCCGCTCTGAAAGCATTGGCGGTCACTTCTAGGCGCCGAGTTGCACACACACAGCACCACGCTAAGTGCCGCGGAGAAGGGAAATCCAGAGTGCAGCGAGGAGCTTGACGTGGCTTACGTGCAGTAAGGAGAAGGTGAACCTAAGCACAGCCTCTTCAATCTGGCCGCCTCTGCTCTGGTAGCAACTTTTGCAAGACGGCAAAGGGAGACGCGAGTATGTAGAACGGAGGGCAGCGAGACGCCGTGTGTTATGCGCCCTTTCAGGGCTGCTGACAAGGGGCTACTTTAAGAACGCCTTCTTCGTCCTCGCGTCCTTCTCGCTTCGCTCTAGCTGCAAGGAGTACAGCACAGCGAAGGAGTGAGGACGGGCACTGCCCCAGCTTTTGCCCTGGCGTGCAACGGCTGTGTGCTGCTTTTCCAAGCAGCAAGAGCACTGAGAAGTGAAAGCGATTGTGAAGGAGCTCTTTGGCTGCTCGTGTGCTCTTCGCTGCACTGCGCTGCTCGCAAGCGGCTTCGTTCTTCGGCGTCTGCCGTCCGGAGAGAGCTGAACTGCAGCGGTCAGTTTCAGCTCTGCCCAACAGCGTGCTCTCAGTTCTGCGGACAAGCACGCCCTGTTGCCTTGGCTCCGAGTGCAAAGTCCTTAGCGAGCACTCACTCAGTGCAATGCACCCAGAAAGACGCTCTCGCTCGTCTTTCAAGGAGCGATTCCTAACAGCAGAAGCAGCAGAGGCACAAACTGGATGACGAGAAGGGACAATGTAGAACACGTCTCTGTCCTGGCACATTGTCGTGTGCGATACGTCCCTCCGGGTCTTCGGTCCTTGCGAAGCTCTATGTACTGCGAGCGCAGCTACTTGAAGCTGTGACGGACCGCGGAGCTAGCAGCGAATTCGGAGAGCGCTAAGCACGAAGTCAAGAAGCGAGACGTGTCCCTGCAACGCGGTGCTAAGAGCAGCTTCCTCGCGGCGGGGGCGAGCTCCGGCCACAAGACAGTCTCGTCCTAGCAACGGATCTCTGTGAAGGGCGTAGGCGAAAAGCTTTCGATTTCCATTCGAACTGCGAGAAAGGCAGACTGTTACACGACGGATCTCTGTGAAGGGCGTAGGCGAAAAGCTTTCGATTTCCATTCGAACTGCGAGAAAGGCAGACTGTTACACGGAGCTCTGAGAACAAAGGTGCACGCCCTAGGCGGGCTTGGGCAGAAGCAGCGTTCTCGAGCTCTTGGCTGCCCGCACACTGCTGGGTATGTGGCGCCCCTGCGGCGGCTTCTGGCCGCCGACAAGTGAAAGCGGAGCAAGGCGTGGGCGAGGGCGAGGGCGGTGAACGAAGCGGCTATGTGCCGTGCTTGTGTGCACCACGTTAGAGGCTACTAGGAGAGGAAGGTGGTTGACTCTCGCTTGCCTTCCCAAGTGCCCTTAGCAGTCGGAAGGAGCAAGCTGAAGCACTGCTGCTTGTGCTGCTCCTTGGTTCCCTTGCAGCCCGCTCTGAAAGCATTGGCGGTCACTTCTAGGCGCCGAGTTGCACACACACAGCACCACGCTAAGTGCCGCGGAGAAGGGAAATCCAGAGTGCAGCGAGGAGCTTGACGTGGCTTACGTGCAGTAAGGAGAAGGTGAACCTAAGCACAGCCTCTTCAATCTGGCCGCCTCTGCTCTGGTAGCAACTTTTGCAAGACGGCAAAGGGAGACGCGAGTATGTAGAACGGAGGGCAGCGAGACGCCGTGTGTTATGCGCCCTTTCAGGGCTGCTGACAAGGGGCTACTTTAAGAACGCCTTCTTCGTCCTCGCGTCCTTCTCGCTTCGCTCTAGCTGCAAGGAGTACAGCACAGCGAAGGAGTGAGGACGGGCACTGCCCCAGCTTTTGCCCTGGCGTGCAACGGCTGTGTGCTGCTTTTCCAAGCAGCAAGAGCACTGAGAAGTGAAAGCGATTGTGAAGGAGCTCTTTGGCTGCTCGTGTGCTCTTCGCTGCACTGCGCCGCTCGCAAGCGGCTTCGTTCTTCGGCGTCTGCCGTCCGGAGAGAGCTGAACTGCAGCGGTCAGTTTCAGCTCTGCCCAACAGCGTGCTCTCAGTTCTGCGGACAAGCACGCCCTGTTGCCTTGGCTCCGAGTGCAAAGTCCTTAGCGAGCACTCACTCAGTGCAATGCACCCAGAAAGACGCTCTCGCTCGTCTTTCAAGGAGCGATTCCTAACAGCAGAAGCAGCAGAGGCACAAACTGGATGACGAGAAGGGACAATGTAGAACACGTCTCTGTCCTGGCACATTGTCGTGTGCGATACGTCCCTCCGGGTCTTCGGTCCTTGCGAAGCTCTATGTACTGCGAGCGCAGCTACTTGAAGCTGAGACGGACCGCGGAGCTAGCAGCGAATTCGGAGAGCGCTAAGCACGAAGTCAAGAAGCGAGACGTGTCCCTGCAACGCGGTGCTAAGAGCAGCTTCCTCGCGGCGGGGGCGAGCTCCGGCCACAAGACAGTCTCGTCCTAGCAACGGATCTCTGTGAAGGGCGTAGGCGAAAAGCTTTCGATTTCCATTCGAACTGCGAGAAAGGCAGACTGTTACACGGAGCTCTGAGAACAAAGGTGCACGCCCTAGGCGGGCTTGGGCAGAAGCAGCGTTCTCGAGCTCTTGGCTGCCCGCACACTGCTGGGTATGTGGCGCCCCTGCGGCGGCTTCTGGCCGCCGACAAGTGAAAGCGGAGCAAGGCGTGGGCGAGGGCGAGGGCGGTGAACGAAGCGGCTATGTGCCGTGCTTGTGTGCACCACGTTAGAGGCTACTAGGAGAGGAAGGTGGTTGACTCTCGCTTGCCTTCCCAAGTGCCCTTAGCAGTCGGAAGGAGCAAGCTGAAGCACTGCTGCTTGTGCTGCTCCTTGGTTCCCTTGCAGCCCGCTCTGAAAGCATTGGCGGTCACTTCTAGGCGCCGAGTTGCACACACACAGCACCACGCTAAGTGCCGCGGAGAAGGGAAATCCAGAGTGCAGCGAGGAGCTTGACGTGGCTTACGTGCAGTAAGGAGAAGGTGAACCTAAGCACAGCCTCTTCAATCTGGCCGCCTCTGCTCTGGTAGCAACTTTTGCAAGACGGCAAAGGGAGACGCGAGTATGTAGAACGGAGGGCAGCGAGACGCCGTGTGTTATGCGCCCTTTCAGGGCTGCTGACAAGGGGCTACTTTAAGAACGCCTTCTTCGTCCTCGCGTCCTTCTCGCTTCGCTCTAGCTGCAAGGAGTACAGCACAGCGAAGGAGTGAGGACGGGCACTGCCCCAGCTTTTGCCCTGGCGTGCAACGGCTGTGTGCTGCTTTTCCAAGCAGCAAGAGCACTGAGAAGTGAAAGCGATTGTGAAGGAGCTCTTTGGCTGCTCGTGTGCTCTTCGCTGCACTGCGCCGCTCGCAAGCGGCTTCGTTCTTCGGCGTCTGCCGTCCGGAGAGAGCTGAACTGCAGCGGTCAGTTTCAGCTCTGCCCAACAGCGTGCTCTCAGTTCTGCGGACAAGCACGCCCTGTTGCCTTGGCTCCGAGTGCAAAGTCCTTAGCGAGCACTCACTCAGTGCAATGCACCCAGAAAGACGCTCTCGCTCGTCTTTCAAGGAGCGATTCCTAACAGCAGAAGCAGCAGAGGCACAAACTGGATGACGAGAAGGGACAATGTAGAACACGTCTCTGTCCTGGCACATTGTCGTGTGCGATACGTCCCTCCGGGTCTTCGGTCCTTGCGAAGCTCTATGTACTGCGAGCGCAGCTACTTGAAGCTGAGACGGACCGCGGAGCTAGCAGCGAATTCGGAGAGCGCTAAGCACGAAGTCAAGAAGCGAGACGTGTCCCTGCAACGCGGTGCTAAGAGCAGCTTCCTCGCGGCGGGGGCGAGCTCCGGCCACAAGACAGTCTCGTCCTAGCAACGGATCTCTGTGAAGGGCGTAGGCGAAAAGCTTTCGATTTCCATTCGAACTGCGAGAAAGGCAGACTGTTACACGGAGCTCTGAGAACAAAGGTGCACGCCCTAGGCGGGCTTGGGCAGAAGCAGCGTTCTCGAGCTCTTGGCTGCCCGCACACTGCTGGGTATGTGGCGCCCCTGCGGCGGCTTCTGGCCGCCGACAAGTGAAAGCGGAGCAAGGCGTGGGCGAGGGCGAGGGCGGTGAACGAAGCGGCTATGTGCCGTGCTTGTGTGCACCACGTTAGAGGCTACTAGGAGAGGAAGGTGGTTGACTCTCGCTTGCCTTCCCAAGTGCCCTTAGCAGTCGGAAGGAGCAAGCTGAAGCACTGCTGCTTGTGCTGCTCCTTGGTTCCCTTGCAGCCCGCTCTGAAAGCATTGGCGGTCACTTCTAGGCGCCGAGTTGCACACACACAGCACCACGCTAAGTGCCGCGGAGAAGGGAAATCCAGAGTGCAGCGAGGAGCTTGACGTGGCTTACGTGCAGTAAGGAGAAGGTGAACCTAAGCACAGCCTCTTCAATCTGGCCGCCTCTGCTCTGGTAGCAACTTTTGCAAGACGGCAAAGGGAGACGCGAGTATGTAGAACGGAGGGCAGCGAGACGCTGTGTGTTATGCGCCCTTTCAGGGCTGCTGACAAGGGGCTACTTTAAGAACGCCTTCTTCGTCCTCGCGTCCTTCTCGCTTCGCTCTAGCTGCAAGGAGTACAGCACAGCGAAGGAGTGAGGACGGGCACTGCCCCAGCTTTTGCCCTGGCGTGCAACGGCTGTGTGCTGCTTTTCCAAGCAGCAAGAGCACTGAGAAGTGAAAGCGATTGTGAAGGAGCTCTTTGGCTGCTCGTGTGCTCTTCGCTGCACTGCGCCGCTCGCAAGCGGCTTCGTTCTTCGGCGTCTGCCGTCCGGAGAGAGCTGAACTGCAGCGGTCAGTTTCAGCTCTGCCCAACAGCGTGCTCTCAGTTCTGCGGACAAGCACGCCCTGTTGCCTTGGCTCCGAGTGCAAAGTCCTTAGCGAGCACTCACTCAGTGCAATGCACCCAGAAAGACGCTCTCGCTCGTCTTTCAAGGAGCGATTCCTAACAGCAGAAGCAGCAGAGGCACAAACTGGATGACGAGAAGGGACAATGTAGAACACGTCTCTGTCCTGGCACATTGTCGTGTGCGATACGTCCCTCCGGGTCTTCGGTCCTTGCGAAGCTCTATGTACTGCGAGCGCTGCTACTTGAAGCTGAGAAGGACCGCGGAGCTAGCGGCGAATTCGGAGAGCGCTAAGCACGAAGTCAAGAAGCGAGACGTGTCCCTGCAACGCGGTGCTAAGAGCAGCTTCCTCGCGGCGGGGGCGAGCTCCGGCCACGAGACATTCTCGTCCTAGCAACGGATCTCTGTGAAGGGCGTAGGCGAAAAGCTTTCGATTTCCATTCGAACTGCGAGAAAGGCAGACTGTTACACGGAGCTCTGAGAACAAAGGTGCACGCCCTAGGCGGGCTTGGGCAGAAGCAGCGTTCTCGAGCGCTTGGCTGCCGGCACACTGCTGGGTATGTGGCGCCCCTGCGGCGGCTTCTGGCCGCCGGCAAGTGAAAGCGGAGCCAGGCGTGGGCGAGGGCGGTGAACGAAGCGGCTATGTGCCGTGCTTGTGTGCACCACGTTAGAGGCTACTAGGAGAGGAAGGTGGTTGACTCTCGCTTGCCTTCCCAAGTGCCCTTAGCAGTCGGAAGGAGCAAGCTGAAGCACTGCTGCTTGTGCTGCTCCTTGGTTCCCTTGCAGCCCGCTCTGAAAGCATTGGCGGTCACTTCTAGGCGCCGAGTTGCACACACACAGCACCACGCTAAGTGCCGCGGAGAAGGGAAATCCAGAGTGCAGCGAGGAGCTGGACGTGGCTTACGTGCAGTAAGGAGAAGGTGAACCTAAGCACAGCCTCTTCAATCTGGCCGCCTCTGCTCTGGTAGCAACTTTTGCAAGACGGCAAAGGGAGACGCGAGTATGTAGAACGGAGGGCAGCGAGACGCCGTGTGTTATGCGCCCTTTCAGGGCTGCTGACAAGGGGCTACTTTAAGAACGCCTTCTTCGTCCTCGCGTCCTTCTCGCTTCGCTCTAGCTGCAAGGAGTACAGCACAGCGAAGGAGTGAGGACGGGCACTGCCCCAGCTTTTGCCCTGGCGTGCAACGGCTGTGTGCTGCTTTTCCAAGCAGCAAGAGCACTGAGAAGTGAAAGCGATTGTGAAGGAGCTCTTTGGCTGCTCGTGTGCTCTTCGCTGCACTGCGCTGCTCGCAAGCGGCTTCGTTCTTCGGCGTCTGCCGTCCGGAGAGAGCTGAACTGCAGCGGTCAGTTTCAGCTCTGCCCAACAGCGTGCTCTCAGTTCTGCGGACAAGCACGCCCTGTTGCCTTGGCTCCGAGTGCAAAGTCCTTAGCGAGCACTCACTCAGTGCAATGCACCCAGAAAGACGCTCTCGCTCGTCTTTCAAGGAGCGATTCCTAACAGCAGAAGCAGCAGAGGCACAAACTGGATGACGAGAAGGGACAATGTAGAACACGTCTCTGTCCTGGCACATTGTCGTGTGCGATACGTCCCTCCGGGTCTTCGGTCCTTGCGAAGCTCTATGTACTGCGAGCGCAGCTACTTGAAGCTGTGACGGACCGCGGAGCTAGCAGCGAATTCGGAGAGCGCTAAGCACGAAGTCAAGAAGCGAGACGTGTCCCTGCAACGCGGTGCTAAGAGCAGCTTCCTCGCGGCGGGGGCGAGCTCCGGCCACAAGACAGTCTCGTCCTAGCAACGGATCTCTGTGAAGGGCGTAGGCGAAAAGCTTTCGATTTCCATTCGAACTGCGAGAAAGGCAGACTGTTACACGACGGATCTCTGTGAAGGGCGTAGGCGAAAAGCTTTCGATTTCCATTCGAACTGCGAGAAAGGCAGACTGTTACACGGAGCTCTGAGAACAAAGGTGCACGCCCTAGGCGGGCTTGGGCAGAAGCAGCGTTCTCGAGCTCTTGGCTGCCCGCACACTGCTGGGTATGTGGCGCCCCTGCGGCGGCTTCTGGCCGCCGACAAGTGAAAGCGGAGCAAGGCGTGGGCGAGGGCGAGGGCGGTGAACGAAGCGGCTATGTGCCGTGCTTGTGTGCACCACGTTAGAGGCTACTAGGAGAGGAAGGTGGTTGACTCTCGCTTGCCTTCCCAAGTGCCCTTAGCAGTCGGAAGGAGCAAGCTGAAGCACTGCTGCTTGTGCTGCTCCTTGGTTCCCTTGCAGCCCGCTCTGAAAGCATTGGCGGTCACTTCTAGGCGCCGAGTTGCACACACACAGCACCACGCTAAGTGCCGCGGAGAAGGGAAATCCAGAGTGCAGCGAGGAGCTTGACGTGGCTTACGTGCAGTAAGGAGAAGGTGAACCTAAGCACAGCCTCTTCAATCTGGCCGCCTCTGCTCTGGTAGCAACTTTTGCAAGACGGCAAAGGGAGACGCGAGTATGTAGAACGGAGGGCAGCGAGACGCCGTGTGTTATGCGCCCTTTCAGGGCTGCTGACAAGGGGCTACTTTAAGAACGCCTTCTTCGTCCTCGCGTCCTTCTCGCTTCGCTCTAGCTGCAAGGAGTACAGCACAGCGAAGGAGTGAGGACGGGCACTGCCCCAGCTTTTGCCCTGGCGTGCAACGGCTGTGTGCTGCTTTTCCAAGCAGCAAGAGCACTGAGAAGTGAAAGCGATTGTGAAGGAGCTCTTTGGCTGCTCGTGTGCTCTTCGCTGCACTGCGCCGCTCGCAAGCGGCTTCGTTCTTCGGCGTCTGCCGTCCGGAGAGAGCTGAACTGCAGCGGTCAGTTTCAGCTCTGCCCAACAGCGTGCTCTCAGTTCTGCGGACAAGCACGCCCTGTTGCCTTGGCTCCGAGTGCAAAGTCCTTAGCGAGCACTCACTCAGTGCAATGCACCCAGAAAGACGCTCTCGCTCGTCTTTCAAGGAGCGATTCCTAACAGCAGAAGCAGCAGAGGCACAAACTGGATGACGAGAAGGGACAATGTAGAACACGTCTCTGTCCTGGCACATTGTCGTGTGCGATACGTCCCTCCGGGTCTTCGGTCCTTGCGAAGCTCTATGTACTGCGAGCGCAGCTACTTGAAGCTGAGACGGACCGCGGAGCTAGCAGCGAATTCGGAGAGCGCTAAGCACGAAGTCAAGAAGCGAGACGTGTCCCTGCAACGCGGTGCTAAGAGCAGCTTCCTCGCGGCGGGGGCGAGCTCCGGCCACAAGACAGTCTCGTCCTAGCAACGGATCTCTGTGAAGGGCGTAGGCGAAAAGCTTTCGATTTCCATTCGAACTGCGAGAAAGGCAGACTGTTACACGGAGCTCTGAGAACAAAGGTGCACGCCCTAGGCGGGCTTGGGCAGAAGCAGCGTTCTCGAGCTCTTGGCTGCCCGCACACTGCTGGGTATGTGGCGCCCCTGCGGCGGCTTCTGGCCGCCGACAAGTGAAAGCGGAGCAAGGCGTGGGCGAGGGCGAGGGCGGTGAACGAAGCGGCTATGTGCCGTGCTTGTGTGCACCACGTTAGAGGCTACTAGGAGAGGAAGGTGGTTGACTCTCGCTTGCCTTCCCAAGTGCCCTTAGCAGTCGGAAGGAGCAAGCTGAAGCACTGCTGCTTGTGCTGCTCCTTGGTTCCCTTGCAGCCCGCTCTGAAAGCATTGGCGGTCACTTCTAGGCGCCGAGTTGCACACACACAGCACCACGCTAAGTGCCGCGGAGAAGGGAAATCCAGAGTGCAGCGAGGAGCTGGACGTGGCTTACGTGCAGTAAGGAGAAGGTGAACCTAAGCACAGCCTCTTCAATCTGGCCGCCTCTGCTCTGGTAGCAACTTTTGCAAGACGGCAAAGGGAGACGCGAGTATGTAGAACGGAGGGCAGCGAGACGCCGTGTGTTATGCGCCCTTTCAGGGCTGCTGACAAGGGGCTACTTTAAGAACGCCTTCTTCGTCCTCGCGTCCTTCTCGCTTCGCTCTAGCTGCAAGGAGTACAGCACAGCGAAGGAGTGAGGACGGGCACTGCCCCAGCTTTTGCCCTGGCGTGCAACGGCTGTGTGCTGCTTTTCCAAGCAGCAAGAGCACTGAGAAGTGAAAGCGATTGTGAAGGAGCTCTTTGGCTGCTCGTGTGCTCTTCGCTGCACTGCGCCGCTCGCAAGCGGCTTCGTTCTTCGGCGTCTGCCGTCCGGAGAGAGCTGAACTGCAGCGGTCAGTTTCAGCTCTGCCCAACAGCGTGCTCTCAGTTCTGCGGACAAGCACGCCCTGTTGCCTTGGCTCCGAGTGCAAAGTCCTTAGCGAGCACTCACTCAGTGCAATGCACCCAGAAAGACGCTCTCGCTCGTCTTTCAAGGAGCGATTCCTAACAGCAGAAGCAGCAGAGGCACAAACTGGATGACGAGAAGGGACAATGTAGAACACGTCTCTGTCCTGGCACATTGTCGTGTGCGATACGTCCCTCCGGGTCTTCGGTCCTTGCGAAGCTCTATGTACTGCGAGCGCAGCTACTTGAAGCTGAGACGGACCGCGGAGCTAGCAGCGAATTCGGAGAGCGCTAAGCACGAAGTCAAGAAGCGAGACGTGTCCCTGCAACGCGGTGCTAAGAGCAGCTTCCTCGCGGCGGGGGCGAGCTCCGGCCACAAGACAGTCTCGTCCTAGCAACGGATCTCTGTGAAGGGCGTAGGCGAAAAGCTTTCGATTTCCATTCGAACTGCGAGAAAGGCAGACTGTTACACGGAGCTCTGAGAACAAAGGTGCACGCCCTAGGCGGGCTTGGGCAGAAGCAGCGTTCTCGAGCTCTTGGCTGCCCGCACACTGCTGGGTATGTGGCGCCCCTGCGGCGGCTTCTGGCCGCCGACAAGTGAAAGCGGAGCAAGGCGTGGGCGAGGGCGAGGGCGGTGAACGAAGCGGCTATGTGCCGTGCTTGTGTGCACCACGTTAGAGGCTACTAGGAGAGGAAGGTGGTTGACTCTCGCTTGCCTTCCCAAGTGCCCTTAGCAGTCGGAAGGAGCAAGCTGAAGCACTGCTGCTTGTGCTGCTCCTTGGTTCCCTTGCAGCCCGCTCTGAAAGCATTGGCGGTCACTTCTAGGCGCCGAGTTGCACACACACAGCACCACGCTAAGTGCCGCGGAGAAGGGAAATCCAGAGTGCAGCGAGGAGCTTGACGTGGCTTACGTGCAGTAAGGAGAAGGTGAACCTAAGCACAGCCTCTTCAATCTGGCCGCCTCTGCTCTGGTAGCAACTTTTGCAAGACGGCAAAGGGAGACGCGAGTATGTAGAACGGAGGGCAGCGAGACGCTGTGTGTTATGCGCCCTTTCAGGGCTGCTGACAAGGGGCTACTTTAAGAACGCCTTCTTCGTCCTCGCGTCCTTCTCGCTTCGCTCTAGCTGCAAGGAGTACAGCACAGCGAAGGAGTGAGGACGGGCACTGCCCCAGCTTTTGCCCTGGCGTGCAACGGCTGTGTGCTGCTTTTCCAAGCAGCAAGAGCACTGAGAAGTGAAAGCGATTGTGAAGGAGCTCTTTGGCTGCTCGTGTGCTCTTCGCTGCACTGCGCCGCTCGCAAGCGGCTTCGTTCTTCGGCGTCTGCCGTCCGGAGAGAGCTGAACTGCAGCGGTCAGTTTCAGCTCTGCCCAACAGCGTGCTCTCAGTTCTGCGGACAAGCACGCCCTGTTGCCTTGGCTCCGAGTGCAAAGTCCTTAGCGAGCACTCACTCAGTGCAATGCACCCAGAAAGACGCTCTCGCTCGTCTTTCAAGGAGCGATTCCTAACAGCAGAAGCAGCAGAGGCACAAACTGGATGACGAGAAGGGACAATGTAGAACACGTCTCTGTCCTGGCACATTGTCGTGTGCGATACGTCCCTCCGGGTCTTCGGTCCTTGCGAAGCTCTATGTACTGCGAGCGCTGCTACTTGAAGCTGAGAAGGACCGCGGAGCTAGCGGCGAATTCGGAGAGCGCTAAGCACGAAGTCAAGAAGCGAGACGTGTCCCTGCAACGCGGTGCTAAGAGCAGCTTCCTCGCGGCGGGGGCGAGCTCCGGCCACGAGACATTCTCGTCCTAGCAACGGATCTCTGTGAAGGGCGTAGGCGAAAAGCTTTCGATTTCCATTCGAACTGCGAGAAAGGCAGACTGTTACACGGAGCTCTGAGAACAAAGGTGCACGCCCTAGGCGGGCTTGGGCAGAAGCAGCGTTCTCGAGCGCTTGGCTGCCGGCACACTGCTGGGTATGTGGCGCCCCTGCGGCGGCTTCTGGCCGCCGGCAAGTGAAAGCGGAGCCAGGCGTGGGCGAGGGCGGTGAACGAAGCGGCTATGTGCCGTGCTTGTGTGCACCACGTTAGAGGCTACTAGGAGAGGAAGGTGGTTGACTCTCGCTTGCCTTCCCAAGTGCCCTTAGCAGTCGGAAGGAGCAAGCTGAAGCACTGCTGCTTGTGCTGCTCCTTGGTTCCCTTGCAGCCCGCTCTGAAAGCATTGGCGGTCACTTCTAGGCGCCGAGTTGCACACACACAGCACCACGCTAAGTGCCGCGGAGAAGGGAAATCCAGAGTGCAGCGAGGAGCTTGACGTGGCTTACGTGCAGTAAGGAGAAGGTGAACCTAAGCACAGCCTCTTCAATCTGGCCGCCTCTGCTCTGGTAGCAACTTTTGCAAGACGGCAAAGGGAGACGCGAGTATGTAGAACGGAGGGCAGCGAGACGCCGTGTGTTATGCGCCCTTTCAGGGCTGCTGACAAGGGGCTACTTTAAGAACGCCTTCTTCGTCCTCGCGTCCTTCTCGCTTCGCTCTAGCTGCAAGGAGTACAGCACAGCGAAGGAGTGAGGACGGGCACTGCCCCAGCTTTTGCCCTGGCGTGCAACGGCTGTGTGCTGCTTTTCCAAGCAGCAAGAGCACTGAGAAGTGAAAGCGATTGTGAAGGAGCTCTTTGGCTGCTCGTGTGCTCTTCGCTGCACTGCGCCGCTCGCAAGCGGCTTCGTTCTTCGGCGTCTGCCGTCCGGAGAGAGCTGAACTGCAGCGGTCAGTTTCAGCTCTGCCCAACAGCGTGCTCTCAGTTCTGCGGACAAGCACGCCCTGTTGCCTTGGCTCCGAGTGCAAAGTCCTTAGCGAGCACTCACTCAGTGCAATGCACCCAGAAAGACGCTCTCGCTCGTCTTTCAAGGAGCGATTCCTAACAGCAGAAGCAGCAGAGGCACAAACTGGATGACGAGAAGGGACAATGTAGAACACGTCTCTGTCCTGGCACATTGTCGTGTGCGATACGTCCCTCCGGGTCTTCGGTCCTTGCGAAGCTCTATGTACTGCGAGCGCAGCTACTTGAAGCTGAGACGGACC
The DNA here is from genome assembly GCF_052056855.1 of Sturnus vulgaris. Taxonomy (NCBI): domain Eukaryota; kingdom Metazoa; phylum Chordata; class Aves; order Passeriformes; family Sturnidae; genus Sturnus; species Sturnus vulgaris. Next base: position 82,921 of record NW_028276422.1, read on the forward strand.
GCGGAGCTAGCAGCGAATTCGGAGAGCGCTAAGCACGAAGTCAAGAAGCGAGACGTGTCCCTGCAACGCGGTGCTAAGAGCAGCTTCCTCGCGGCGGGGGCGAGCTCCGGCCACAAGACAGTCTCGTCCTAGCAACGGATCTCTGTGAAGGGCGTAGGCGAAAAGCTTTCGATTTCCATTCGAACTGCGAGAAAGGCAGACTGTTACACGGAGCTCTGAGAACAAAGGTGCACGCCCTAGGCGGGCTTGGGCAGAAGCAGCGTTCTCGAGCTCTTGGCTGCCCGCACACTGCTGGGTATGTGGCGCCCCTGCGGCGGCTTCTGGCCGCCGACAAGTGAAAGCGGAGCAAGGCGTGGGCGAGGGCGAGGGCGGTGAACGAAGCGGCTATGTGCCGTGCTTGTGTGCACCACGTTAGAGGCTACTAGGAGAGGAAGGTGGTTGACTCTCGCTTGCCTTCCCAAGTGCCCTTAGCAGTCGGAAGGAGCAAGCTGAAGCACTGCTGCTTGTGCTGCTCCTTGGTTCCCTTGCAGCCCGCTCTGAAAGCATTGGCGGTCACTTCTAGGCGCCGAGTTGCACACACACAGCACCACGCTAAGTGCCGCGGAGAAGGGAAATCCAGAGTGCAGCGAGGAGCTTGACGTGGCTTACGTGCAGTAAGGAGAAGGTGAACCTAAGCACAGCCTCTTCAATCTGGCCGCCTCTGCTCTGGTAGCAACTTTTGCAAGACGGCAAAGGGAGACGCGAGTATGTAGAACGGAGGGCAGCGAGACGCCGTGTGTTATGCGCCCTTTCAGGGCTGCTGACAAGGGGCTACTTTAAGAACGCCTTCTTCGTCCTCGCGTCCTTCTCGCTTCGCTCTAGCTGCAAGGAGTACAGCACAGCGAAGGAGTGAGGACGGGCACTGCCCCAGCTTTTGCCCTGGCGTGCAACGGCTGTGTGCTGCTTTTCCAAGCAGCAAGAGCACTGAGAAGTGAAAGCGATTGTGAAGGAGCTCTTTGGCTGCTCGTGTGCTCTTCGCTGCACTGCGCCGCTCGCAAGCGGCTTCGTTCTTCGGCGTCTGCCGTCCGGAGAGAGCTGAACTGCAGCGGTCAGTTTCAGCTCTGCCCAACAGCGTGCTCTCAGTTCTGCGGACAAGCACGCCCTGTTGCCTTGGCTCCGAGTGCAAAGTCCTTAGCGAGCACTCACTCAGTGCAATGCACCCAGAAAGACGCTCTCGCTCGTCTTTCAAGGAGCGATTCCTAACAGCAGAAGCAGCAGAGGCACAAACTGGATGACGAGAAGGGACAATGTAGAACACGTCTCTGTCCTGGCACATTGTCGTGTGCGATACGTCCCTCCGGGTCTTCGGTCCTTGCGAAGCTCTATGTACTGCGAGCGCAGCTACTTGAAGCTGAGACGGACCGCGGAGCTAGCGGCGAATTCGGAGAGCGCTAAGCACGAAGTCAAGAAGCGAGACGTGTCCCTGCAACGCGGTGCTAAGAGCAGCTTCCTCGCGGCGGGGGCGAGCTCCGGCCACGAGACATTCTCGTCCTAGCAACGGATCTCTGTGAAGGGCGTAGGCGAAAAGCTTTCGATTTCCATTCGAACTGCGAGAAAGGCAGACTGTTACACGGAGCTCTGAGAACAAAGGTGCACGCCCTAGGCGGGCTTGGGCAGAAGCAGCGTTCTCGAGCGCTTGGCTGCCGGCACACTGCTGGGTATGTGGCGCCCCTGCGGCGGCTTCTGGCCGCCGGCAAGTGAAAGCGGAGCCAGGCGTGGGCGAGGGCGGTGAACGAAGCGGCTATGTGCCGTGCTTGTGTGCACCACGTTAGAGGCTACTAGGAGAGGAAGGTGGTTGACTCTCGCTTGCCTTCCCAAGTGCCCTTAGCAGTCGGAAGGAGCAAGCTGAAGCACTGCTGCTTGTGCTGCTCCTTGGTTCCCTTGCAGCCCGCTCTGAAAGCATTGGCGGTCACTTCTAGGCGCCGAGTTGCACACACACAGCACCACGCTAAGTGCCGCGGAGAAGGGAAATCCAGAGTGCAGCGAGGAGCTGGACGTGGCTTACGTGCAGTAAGGAGAAGGTGAACCTAAGCACAGCCTCTTCAATCTGGCCGCCTCTGCTCTGGTAGCAACTTTTGCAAGACGGCAAAGGGAGACGCGAGTATGTAGAACGGAGGGCAGCGAGACGCCGTGTGTTATGCGCCCTTTCAGGGCTGCTGACAAGGGGCTACTTTAAGAACGCCTTCTTCGTCCTCGCGTCCTTCTCGCTTCGCTCTAGCTGCAAGGAGTACAGCACAGCGAAGGAGTGAGGACGGGCACTGCCCCAGCTTTTGCCCTGGCGTGCAACGGCTGTGTGCTGCTTTTCCAAGCAGCAAGAGCACTGAGAAGTGAAAGCGATTGTGAAGGAGCTCTTTGGCTGCTCGTGTGCTCTTCGCTGCACTGCGCCGCTCGCAAGCGGCTTCGTTCTTCGGCGTCTGCCGTCCGGAGAGAGCTGAACTGCAGCGGTCAGTTTCAGCTCTGCCCAACAGCGTGCTCTCAGTTCTGCGGACAAGCACGCCCTGTTGCCTTGGCTCCGAGTGCAAAGTCCTTAGCGAGCACTCACTCAGTGCAATGCACCCAGAAAGACGCTCTCGCTCGTCTTTCAAGGAGCGATTCCTAACAGCAGAAGCAGCAGAGGCACAAACTGGATGACGAGAAGGGACAATGTAGAACACGTCTCTGTCCTGGCACATTGTCGTGTGCGATACGTCCCTCCGGGTCTTCGGTCCTTGCGAAGCTCTATGTACTGCGAGCGCAGCTACTTGAAGCTGAGACGGACCGCGGAGCTAGCAGCGAATTCGGAGAGCGCTAAGCACGAAGTCAAGAAGCGAGACGTGTCCCTGCAACGCGGTGCTAAGAGCAGCTTCCTCGCGGCGGGGGCGAGCTCCGGCCACAAGACAGTCTCGTCCTAGCAACGGATCTCTGTGAAGGGCGTAGGCGAAAAGCTTTCGATTTCCATTCGAACTGCGAGAAAGGCAGACTGTTACACGGAGCTCTGAGAACAAAGGTGCACGCCCTAGGCGGGCTTGGGCAGAAGCAGCGTTCTCGAGCTCTTGGCTGCCCGCACACTGCTGGGTATGTGGCGCCCCTGCGGCGGCTTCTGGCCGCCGACAAGTGAAAGCGGAGCAAGGCGTGGGCGAGGGCGAGGGCGGTGAACGAAGCGGCTATGTGCCGTGCTTGTGTGCACCACGTTAGAGGCTACTAGGAGAGGAAGGTGGTTGACTCTCGCTTGCCTTCCCAAGTGCCCTTAGCAGTCGGAAGGAGCAAGCTGAAGCACTGCTGCTTGTGCTGCTCCTTGGTTCCCTTGCAGCCCGCTCTGAAAGCATTGGCGGTCACTTCTAGGCGCCGAGTTGCACACACACAGCACCACGCTAAGTGCCGCGGAGAAGGGAAATCCAGAGTGCAGCGAGGAGCTTGACGTGGCTTACGTGCAGTAAGGAGAAGGTGAACCTAAGCACAGCCTCTTCAATCTGGCCGCCTCTGCTCTGGTAGCAACTTTTGCAAGACGGCAAAGGGAGACGCGAGTATGTAGAACGGAGGGCAGCGAGACGCCGTGTGTTATGCGCCCTTTCAGGGCTGCTGACAAGGGGCTACTTTAAGAACGCCTTCTTCGTCCTCGCGTCCTTCTCGCTTCGCTCTAGCTGCAAGGAGTACAGCACAGCGAAGGAGTGAGGACGGGCACTGCCCCAGCTTTTGCCCTGGCGTGCAACGGCTGTGTGCTGCTTTTCCAAGCAGCAAGAGCACTGAGAAGTGAAAGCGATTGTGAAGGAGCTCTTTGGCTGCTCGTGTGCTCTTCGCTGCACTGCGCCGCTCGCAAGCGGCTTCGTTCTTCGGCGTCTGCCGTCCGGAGAGAGCTGAACTGCAGCGGTCAGTTTCAGCTCTGCCCAACAGCGTGCTCTCAGTTCTGCGGACAAGCACGCCCTGTTGCCTTGGCTCCGAGTGCAAAGTCCTTAGCGAGCACTCACTCAGTGCAATGCACCCAGAAAGACGCTCTCGCTCGTCTTTCAAGGAGCGATTCCTAACAGCAGAAGCAGCAGAGGCACAAACTGGATGACGAGAAGGGACAATGTAGAACACGTCTCTGTCCTGGCACATTGTCGTGTGCGATACGTCCCTCCGGGTCTTCGGTCCTTGCGAAGCTCTATGTACTGCGAGCGCAGCTACTTGAAGCTGAGACGGACCGCGGAGCTAGCGGCGAATTCGGAGAGCGCTAAGCACGAAGTCAAGAAGCGAGACGTGTCCCTGCAACGCGGTGCTAAGAGCAGCTTCCTCGCGGCGGGGGCGAGCTCCGGCCACGAGACATTCTCGTCCTAGCAACGGATCTCTGTGAAGGGCGTAGGCGAAAAGCTTTCGATTTCCATTCGAACTGCGAGAAAGGCAGACTGTTACACGGAGCTCTGAGAACAAAGGTGCACGCCCTAGGCGGGCTTGGGCAGAAGCAGCGTTCTCGAGCGCTTGGCTGCCGGCACACTGCTGGGTATGTGGCGCCCCTGCGGCGGCTTCTGGCCGCCGGCAAGTGAAAGCGGAGCCAGGCGTGGGCGAGGGCGGTGAACGAAGCGGCTATGTGCCGTGCTTGTGTGCACCACGTTAGAGGCTACTAGGAGAGGAAGGTGGTTGACTCTCGCTTGCCTTCCCAAGTGCCCTTAGCAGTCGGAAGGAGCAAGCTGAAGCACTGCTGCTTGTGCTGCTCCTTGGTTCCCTTGCAGCCCGCTCTGAAAGCATTGGCGGTCACTTCTAGGCGCCGAGTTGCACACACACAGCACCACGCTAAGTGCCGCGGAGAAGGGAAATCCAGAGTGCAGCGAGGAGCTTGACGTGGCTTACGTGCAGTAAGGAGAAGGTGAACCTAAGCACAGCCTCTTCAATCTGGCCGCCTCTGCTCTGGTAGCAACTTTTGCAAGACGGCAAAGGGAGACGCGAGTATGTAGAACGGAGGGCAGCGAGACGCCGTGTGTTATGCGCCCTTTCAGGGCTGCTGACAAGGGGCTACTTTAAGAACGCCTCCTTCGTCCTCGCGTCCTTCTCGCTTCGCTCTAGCTGCAAGGAGTACAGCACAGCGAAGGAGTGAGGACGGGCACTGCCCCAGCTTTTGCCCTGGCGTGCAACGGCTGTGTGCTGCTTTTCCAAGCAGCAAGAGCACTGAGAAGTGAAAGCGATTGTGAAGGAGCTCTTTGGCTGCTCGTGTGCTCTTCGCTGCACTGCGCCGCTCGCAAGCGGCTTCGTTCTTCGGCGTCTGCCGTCCGGAGAGAGCTGAACTGCAGCGGTCAGTTTCAGCTCTGCCCAACAGCGTGCTCTCAGTTCTGCGGACAAGCACGCCCTGTTGCCTTGGCTCCGAGTGCAAAGTCCTTAGCGAGCACTCACTCAGTGCAATGCACCCAGAAAGACGCTCTCGCTCGTCTTTCAAGGAGCGATTCCTAACAGCAGAAGCAGCAGAGGCACAAACTGGATGACGAGAAGGGACAATGTAGAACACGTCTCTGTCCTGGCACATTGTCGTGTGCGATACGTCCCTCCGGGTCTTCGGTCCTTGCGAAGCTCTATGTACTGCGAGCGCAGCTACTTGAAGCTGAGACGGACCGCGGAGCTAGCGGCGAATTCGGAGAGCGCTAAGCACGAAGTCAAGAAGCGAGACGTGTCCCTGCAACGCGGTGCTAAGAGCAGCTTCCTCGCGGCGGGGGCGAGCTCCGGCCACGAGACATTCTCGTCCTAGCAACGGATCTCTGTGAAGGGCGTAGGCGAAAAGCTTTCGATTTCCATTCGAACTGCGAGAAAGGCAGACTGTTACACGGAGCTCTGAGAACAAAGGTGCACGCCCTAGGCGGGCTTGGGCAGAAGCAGCGTTCTCGAGCGCTTGGCTGCCGGCACACTGCTGGGTATGTGGCGCCCCTGCGGCGGCTTCTGGCCGCCGGCAAGTGAAAGCGGAGCCAGGCGTGGGCGAGGGCGGTGAACGAAGCGGCTATGTGCCGTGCTTGTGTGCACCACGTTAGAGGCTACTAGGAGAGGAAGGTGGTTGACTCTCGCTTGCCTTCCCAAGTGCCCTTAGCAGTCGGAAGGAGCAAGCTGAAGCACTGCTGCTTGTGCTGCTCCTTGGTTCCCTTGCAGCCCGCTCTGAAAGCATTGGCGGTCACTTCTAGGCGCCGAGTTGCACACACACAGCACCACGCTAAGTGCCGCGGAGAAGGGAAATCCAGAGTGCAGCGAGGAGCTGGACGTGGCTTACGTGCAGTAAGGAGAAGGTGAACCTAAGCACAGCCTCTTCAATCTGGCCGCCTCTGCTCTGGTAGCAACTTTTGCAAGACGGCAAAGGGAGACGCGAGTATGTAGAACGGAGGGCAGCGAGACGCCGTGTGTTATGCGCCCTTTCAGGGCTGCTGACAAGGGGCTACTTTAAGAACGCCTTCTTCGTCCTCGCGTCCTTCTCGCTTCGCTCTAGCTGCAAGGAGTACAGCACAGCGAAGGAGTGAGGACGGGCACTGCCCCAGCTTTTGCCCTGGCGTGCAACGGCTGTGTGCTGCTTTTCCAAGCAGCAAGAGCACTGAGAAGTGAAAGCGATTGTGAAGGAGCTCTTTGGCTGCTCGTGTGCTCTTCGCTGCACTGCGCCGCTCGCAAGCGGCTTCGTTCTTCGGCGTCTGCCGTCCGGAGAGAGCTGAACTGCAGCGGTCAGTTTCAGCTCTGCCCAACAGCGTGCTCTCAGTTCTGCGGACAAGCACGCCCTGTTGCCTTGGCTCCGAGTGCAAAGTCCTTAGCGAGCACTCACTCAGTGCAATGCACCCAGAAAGACGCTCTCGCTCGTCTTTCAAGGAGCGATTCCTAACAGCAGAAGCAGCAGAGGCACAAACTGGATGACGAGAAGGGACAATGTAGAACACGTCTCTGTCCTGGCACATTGTCGTGTGCGATACGTCCCTCCGGGTCTTCGGTCCTTGCGAAGCTCTATGTACTGCGAGCGCAGCTACTTGAAGCTGAGACGGACCGCGGAGCTAGCAGCGAATTCGGAGAGCGCTAAGCACGAAGTCAAGAAGCGAGACGTGTCCCTGCAACGCGGTGCTAAGAGCAGCTTCCTCGCGGCGGGGGCGAGCTCCGGCCACAAGACAGTCTCGTCCTAGCAACGGATCTCTGTGAAGGGCGTAGGCGAAAAGCTTTCGATTTCCATTCGAACTGCGAGAAAGGCAGACTGTTACACGACGGATCTCTGTGAAGGGCGTAGGCGAAAAGCTTTCGATTTCCATTCGAACTGCGAGAAAGGCAGACTGTTACACGGAGCTCTGAGAACAAAGGTGCACGCCCTAGGCGGGCTTGGGCAGAAGCAGCGTTCTCGAGCTCTTGGCTGCCCGCACACTGCTGGGTATGTGGCGCCCCTGCGGCGGCTTCTGGCCGCCGACAAGTGAAAGCGGAGCAAGGCGTGGGCGAGGGCGAGGGCGGTGAACGAAGCGGCTATGTGCCGTGCTTGTGTGCACCACGTTAGAGGCTACTAGGAGAGGAAGGTGGTTGACTCTCGCTTGCCTTCCCAAGTGCCCTTAGCAGTCGGAAGGAGCAAGCTGAAGCACTGCTGCTTGTGCTGCTCCTTGGTTCCCTTGCAGCCCGCTCTGAAAGCATTGGCGGTCACTTCTAGGCGCCGAGTTGCACACACACAGCACCACGCTAAGTGCCGCGGAGAAGGGAAATCCAGAGTGCAGCGAGGAGCTTGACGTGGCTTACGTGCAGTAAGGAGAAGGTGAACCTAAGCACAGCCTCTTCAATCTGGCCGCCTCTGCTCTGGTAGCAACTTTTGCAAGACGGCAAAGGGAGACGCGAGTATGTAGAACGGAGGGCAGCGAGACGCCGTGTGTTATGCGCCCTTTCAGGGCTGCTGACAAGGGGCTACTTTAAGAACGCCTTCTTCGTCCTCGCGTCCTTCTCGCTTCGCTCTAGCTGCAAGGAGTACAGCACAGCGAAGGAGTGAGGACGGGCACTGCCCCAGCTTTTGCCCTGGCGTGCAACGGCTGTGTGCTGCTTTTCCAAGCAGCAAGAGCACTGAGAAGTGAAAGCGATTGTGAAGGAGCTCTTTGGCTGCTCGTGTGCTCTTCGCTGCACTGCGCCGCTCGCAAGCGGCTTCGTTCTTCGGCGTCTGCCGTCCGGAGAGAGCTGAACTGCAGCGGTCAGTTTCAGCTCTGCCCAACAGCGTGCTCTCAGTTCTGCGGACAAGCACGCCCTGTTGCCTTGGCTCCGAGTGCAAAGTCCTTAGCGAGCACTCACTCAGTGCAATGCACCCAGAAAGACGCTCTCGCTCGTCTTTCAAGGAGCGATTCCTAACAGCAGAAGCAGCAGAGGCACAAACTGGATGACGAGAAGGGACAATGTAGAACACGTCTCTGTCCTGGCACATTGTCGTGTGCGATACGTCCCTCCGGGTCTTCGGTCCTTGCGAAGCTCTATGTACTGCGAGCGCAGCTACTTGAAGCTGAGACGGACCGCGGAGCTAGCAGCGAATTCGGAGAGCGCTAAGCACGAAGTCAAGAAGCGAGACGTGTCCCTGCAACGCGGTGCTAAGAGCAGCTTCCTCGCGGCGGGGGCGAGCTCCGGCCACAAGACAGTCTCGTCCTAGCAACGGATCTCTGTGAAGGGCGTAGGCGAAAAGCTTTCGATTTCCATTCGAACTGCGAGAAAGGCAGACTGTTACACGGAGCTCTGAGAACAAAGGTGCACGCCCTAGGCGGGCTTGGGCAGAAGCAGCGTTCTCGAGCTCTTGGCTGCCCGCACACTGCTGGGTATGTGGCGCCCCTGCGGCGGCTTCTGGCCGCCGACAAGTGAAAGCGGAGCAAGGCGTGGGCGAGGGCGAGGGCGGTGAACGAAGCGGCTATGTGCCGTGCTTGTGTGCACCACGTTAGAGGCTACTAGGAGAGGAAGGTGGTTGACTCTCGCTTGCCTTCCCAAGTGCCCTTAGCAGTCGGAAGGAGCAAGCTGAAGCACTGCTGCTTGTGCTGCTCCTTGGTTCCCTTGCAGCCCGCTCTGAAAGCATTGGCGGTCACTTCTAGGCGCCGAGTTGCACACACACAGCACCACGCTAAGTGCCGCGGAGAAGGGAAATCCAGAGTGCAGCGAGGAGCTTGACGTGGCTTACGTGCAGTAAGGAGAAGGTGAACCTAAGCACAGCCTCTTCAATCTGGCCGCCTCTGCTCTGGTAGCAACTTTTGCAAGACGGCAAAGGGAGACGCGAGTATGTAGAACGGAGGGCAGCGAGACGCCGTGTGTTATGCGCCCTTTCAGGGCTGCTGACAAGGGGCTACTTTAAGAACGCCTTCTTCGTCCTCGCGTCCTTCTCGCTTCGCTCTAGCTGCAAGGAGTACAGCACAGCGAAGGAGTGAGGACGGGCACTGCCCCAGCTTTTGCCCTGGCGTGCAACGGCTGTGTGCTGCTTTTCCAAGCAGCAAGAGCACTGAGAAGTGAAAGCGATTGTGAAGGAGCTCTTTGGCTGCTCGTGTGCTCTTCGCTGCACTGCGCCGCTCGCAAGCGGCTTCGTTCTTCGGCGTCTGCCGTCCGGAGAGAGCTGAACTGCAGCGGTCAGTTTCAGCTCTGCCCAACAGCGTGCTCTCAGTTCTGCGGACAAGCACGCCCTGTTGCCTTGGCTCCGAGTGCAAAGTCCTTAGCGAGCACTCACTCAGTGCAATGCACCCAGAAAGACGCTCTCGCTCGTCTTTCAAGGAGCGATTCCTAACAGCAGAAGCAGCAGAGGCACAAACTGGATGACGAGAAGGGACAATGTAGAACACGTCTCTGTCCTGGCACATTGTCGTGTGCGATACGTCCCTCCGGGTCTTCGGTCCTTGCGAAGCTCTATGTACTGCGAGCGCTGCTACTTGAAGCTGAGAAGGACCGCGGAGCTAGCGGCGAATTCGGAGAGCGCTAAGCACGAAGTCAAGAAGCGAGACGTGTCCCTGCAACGCGGTGCTAAGAGCAGCTTCCTCGCGGCGGGGGCGAGCTCCGGCCACGAGACATTCTCGTCCTAGCAACGGATCTCTGTGAAGGGCGTAGGCGAAAAGCTTTCGATTTCCATTCGAACTGCGAGAAAGGCAGACTGTTACACGGAGCTCTGAGAACAAAGGTGCACGCCCTAGGCGGGCTTGGGCAGAAGCAGCGTTCTCGAGCGCTTGGCTGCCGGCACACTGCTGGGTATGTGGCGCCCCTGCGGCGGCTTCTGGCCGCCGGCAAGTGAAAGCGGAGCCAGGCGTGGGCGAGGGCGGTGAACGAAGCGGCTATGTGCCGTGCTTGTGTGCACCACGTTAGAGGCTACTAGGAGAGGAAGGTGGTTGACTCTCGCTTGCCTTCCCAAGTGCCCTTAGCAGTCGGAAGGAGCAAGCTGAAGCACTGCTGCTTGTGCTGCTCCTTGGTTCCCTTGCAGCCCGCTCTGAAAGCATTGGCGGTCACTTCTAGGCGCCGAGTTGCACACACACAGCACCACGCTAAGTGCCGCGGAGAAGGGAAATCCAGAGTGCAGCGAGGAGCTTGACGTGGCTTACGTGCAGTAAGGAGAAGGTGAACCTAAGCACAGCCTCTTCAATCTGGCCGCCTCTGCTCTGGTAGCAACTTTTGCAAGACGGCAAAGGGAGACGCGAGTATGTAGAACGGACGGCAGCGAGACGCCGTGTGTTATGCGCCCTTTCAGGGCTGCTGACAAGGGGCTACTTTAAGAACGCCTTCTTCGTCCTCGCGTCCTTCTCGCTTCGCTCTAGCTGCAAGGAGTACAGCACAGCGAAGGAGTGAGGACGGGCACTGCCCCAGCTTTTGCCCTGGCGTGCAACGGCTGTGTGCTGCTTTTCCAAGCAGCAAGAGCACTGAGAAGTGAAAGCGATTGTGAAGGAGCTCTTTGGCTGCTCGTGTGCTCTTCGCTGCACTGCGCCGCTCGCAAGCGGCTTCGTTCTTCGGCGTCTGCCGTCCGGAGAGAGCTGAACTGCAGCGGTCAGTTTCAGCTCTGCCCAACAGCGTGCTCTCAGTTCTGCGGACAAGCACGCCCTGTTGCCTTGGCTCCGAGTGCAAAGTCCTTAGCGAGCACTCACTCAGTGCAATGCACCCAGAAAGACGCTCTCGCTCGTCTTTCAAGGAGCGATTCCTAACAGCAGAAGCAGCAGAGGCACAAACTGGATGACGAGAAGGGACAATGTAGAACACGTCTCTGTCCTGGCACATTGTCGTGTGCGATACGTCCCTCCGGGTCTTCGGTCCTTGCGAAGCTCTATGTACTGCGAGCGCAGCTACTTGAAGCTGAGACGGACCGCGGAGCTAGCAGCGAATTCGGAGAGCGCTAAGCACGAAGTCAAGAAGCGAGACGTGTCCCTGCAACGCGGTGCTAAGAGCAGCTTCCTCGCGGCGGGGGCGAGCTCCGGCCACAAGACAGTCTCGTCCTAGCAACGGATCTCTGTGAAGGGCGTAGGCGAAAAGCTTTCGATTTCCATTCGAACTGCGAGAAAGGCAGACTGTTACACGGAGCTCTGAGAACAAAGGTGCACGCCCTAGGCGGGCTTGGGCAGAAGCAGCGTTCTCGAGCTCTTGGCTGCCCGCACACTGCTGGGTATGTGGCGCCCCTGCGGCGGCTTCTGGCCGCCGACAAGTGAAAGCGGAGCAAGGCGTGGGCGAGGGCGAGGGCGGTGAACGAAGCGGCTATGTGCCGTGCTTGTGTGCACCACGTTAGAGGCTACTAGGAGAGGAAGGTGGTTGACTCTCGCTTGCCTTCCCAAGTGCCCTTAGCAGTCGGAAGGAGCAAGCTGAAGCACTGCTGCTTGTGCTGCTCCTTGGTTCCCTTGCAGCCCGCTCTGAAAGCATTGGCGGTCACTTCTAGGCGCCGAGTTGCACACACACAGCACCACGCTAAGTGCCGCGGAGAAGGGAAATCCAGAGTGCAGCGAGGAGCTTGACGTGGCTTACGTGCAGTAAGGAGAAGGTGAACCTAAGCACAGCCTCTTCAATCTGGCCGCCTCTGCTCTGGTAGCAACTTTTGCAAGACGGCAAAGGGAGACGCGAGTATGTAGAACGGAGGGCAGCGAGACGCCGTGTGTTATGCGCCCTTTCAGGGCTGCTGACAAGGGGCTACTTTAAGAACGCCTTCTTCGTCCTCGCGTCCTTCTCGCTTCGCTCTAGCTGCAAGGAGTACAGCACAGCGAAGGAGTGAGGACGGGCACTGCCCCAGCTTTTGCCCTGGCGTGCAACGGCTGTGTGCTGCTTTTCCAAGCAGCAAGAGCACTGAGAAGTGAAAGCGATTGTGAAGGAGCTCTTTGGCTGCTCGTGTGCTCTTCGCTGCACTGCGCCGCTCGCAAGCGGCTTCGTTCTTCGGCGTCTGCCGTCCGGAGAGAGCTGAACTGCAGCGGTCAGTTTCAGCTCTGCCCAACAGCGTGCTCTCAGTTCTGCGGACAAGCACGCCCTGTTGCCTTGGCTCCGAGTGCAAAGTCCCTAGCGAGCACTCACTCAGTGCAATGCACCCAGAAAGACGCTCTCGCTCGTCTTTCAAGGAGCGATTCCTAACAGCAGAAGCAGCAGAGGCACAAACTGGATGACGAGAAGGGACAATGTAGAACACGTCTCTGTCCTGGCACATTGTCGTGTGCGATACGTCCCTCCGGGTCTTCGGTCCTTGCGAAGCTCTATGTACTGCGAGCGCAGCTACTTGAAGCTGAGACGGACCGCGGAGCTAGCAGCGAATTCGGAGAGCGCTAAGCACGAAGTCAAGAAGCGAGACGTGTCCCTGCAACGCGGTGCTAAGAGCAGCTTCCTCGCGGCGGGGGCGAGCTCCGGCCACAAGACCTTCTCGTCCTAGCAACGGATCTCTGTGAAGGGCGTAGGCGAAAAGCTTTCGATTTCCATTCGAACTGCGAGAAAGGCAGACTGTTACACGGAGCTCTGAGAACAAAGGTGCACGCCCTAGGCGGGCTTGGGCAGAAGCAGCGTTCTCGAGCTCTTGGCTGCCCGCACACTGCTGGGTATGTGGCGCCCCTGCGGCGGCTTCTGGCCGCCGGCAAGTGAAAGCGGAGCCAGGCGTGGGCGAGGGCGGTGAACGAAGCGGCTATGTGCCGTCCTTGTGTGCACCACGTTAGAGGCTACTAGGAGAGGAAGGTGGTTGACTCTCGCTTGCCTTCCCAAGTGCCCTTAGCAGTCGGAAGGAGCAAGCTGAAGCACTGCTGCTTGTGCTGCTCCTTGGTTCCCTTGCAGCCCGCTCTGAAAGCATTGGCAGTCGCTTCTAGGCGCCGAGTTGCACACACACAGCACCACGCTAAGTGCCGCGGAGAAGGGAAATCCAGAGTGCAGCGAGGAGCTGGACGTGGCTTACGTGCAGTAAGGAGAAGGTGAACCTAAGCACAGCCTCTTCAATCGGGCCGCCTCTGCTCTGGTAGCAACTTTTGCAAGTCGGCAAAGGGAGACGCGAGTATGTAGAACGGAGGGCAGCGAGACGCCGTGTGTTATGCGCCCTTTCAGGGCTGCTGACAAGGGGCTACTTTAAGAAGGCCTTCTACTTCCTCGCGTCCTTCTCGCTTCGCTCTAGCTGCAAGGAGTACAGCACAGCGAAGGAGTGAGGACGGGCACTGCCCCAGCTTTTGCCCTGGCGTGCAACGGCTGTGTGCTGCTTTTCCAAGCAGCAAGAGCACTGAGAAGTGAAAGCGATTGTGAAGGAGCTCTTTGGCTGCTCGTGTGCTCTTCGCTGCACTGCGCCGCTCGCAAGCGGCTTCGTTCTTCGGCGTCTGCCGTCCGGAGAGAGCTGAACTGCAGCGGTCAGTTTCAGCTCTGCCCAACAGCGTGCTCTCAGTTCTGCGGACAAGCACGCCCTGTTGCCTTGGCTCCGAGTGCAAAGTCCTTAGCGAGCACTCACTCAGTGCAATGCACCCAGAAAGACGCTCTCGCTCGTCTTTCAAGGAGCGATTCCTAACAGCAGAAGCAGCAGAGGCACAAACTGGATGACGAGAAGGGACAATGTAGAACACGTCTCTGTCCTGGCACATTGTCGTGTGCGATACGTCCCTCCGGGTCTTCGGTCCTTGCGAAGCTCTATGTACTGCGAGCGCAGCTACTTGAAGCTGAGACGGACCGCGGAGCTAGCAGCGAATTCGGAGAGCGCTAAGCACGAAGTCAAGAAGCGAGACGTGTCCCTGCAACGCGGTGCTAAGAGCAGCTTCCTCGCGGCGGGGGCGAGCTCCGGCCACAAGACAGTCTCGTCCTAGCAACGGATCTCTGTGAAGGGCGTAGGCGAAAAGCTTTCGATTTCCATTCGAACTGCGAGAAAGGCAGACTGTTACACGGAGCTCTGAGAACAAAGGTGCACGCCCTAGGCGGGCTTGGGCAGAAGCAGCGTTCTCGAGCTCTTGGCTGCCCGCACACTGCTGGGTATGTGGCGCCCCTGCGGCGGCTTCTGGCCGCCGACAAGTGAAAGCGGAGCAAGGCGTGGGCGAGGGCGAGGGCGGTGAACGAAGCGGCTATGTGCCGTGCTTGTGTGCACCACGTTAGAGGCTACTAGGAGAGGAAGGTGGTTGACTCTCGCTTGCCTTCCCAAGTGCCCTTAGCAGTCGGAAGGAGCAAGCTGAAGCACTGCTGCTTGTGCTGCTCCTTGGTTCCCTTGCAGCCCGCTCTGAAAGCATTGGCGGTCACTTCTAGGCGCCGAGTTGCACACACACAGCACCACGCTAAGTGCCGCGGAGAAGGGAAATCCAGAGTGCAGCGAGGAGCTGGACGTGGCTTACGTGCAGTAAGGAGAAGGTGAACCTAAGCACAGCCTCTTCAATCTGGCCGCCTCTGCTCTGGTAGCAACTTTTGCAAGACGGCAAAGGGAGACGCGAGTATGTAGAACGGAGGGCAGCGAGACGCCGTGTGTTATGCGCCCTTTCAGGGCTGCTGACAAGGGGCTACTTTAAGAACGCCTTCTTCGTCCTCGCGTCCTTCTCGCTTCGCTCTAGCTGCAAGGAGTACAGCACAGCGAAGGAGTGAGGACGGGCACTGCCCCAGCTTTTGCCCTGGCGTGCAACGGCTGTGTGCTGCTTTTCCAAGCAGCAAGAGCACTGAGAAGTGAAAGCGATTGTGAAGGAGCTCTTTGGCTGCTCGTGTGCTCTTCGCTGCACTGCGCCGCTCGCAAGCGGCTTCGTTCTTCGGCGTCTGCCGTCCGGAGAGAGCTGAACTGCAGCGGTCAGTTTCAGCTCTGCCCAACAGCGTGCTCTCAGTTCTGCGGACAAGCACGCCCTGTTGCCTTGGCTCCGAGTGCAAAGTCCCTAGCGAGCACTCACTCAGTGCAATGCACCCAGAAAGACGCTCTCGCTCGTCTTTCAAGGAGCGATTCCTAACAGCAGAAGCAGCAGAGGCACAAACTGGATGACGAGAAGGGACAATGTAGAACACGTCTCTGTCCTGGCACATTGTCGTGTGCGATACGTCCCTCCGGGTCTTCGGTCCTTGCGAAGCTCTATGTACTGCGAGCGCAGCTACTTGAAGCTGAGACGGACCGCGGAGCTAGCAGCGAATTCGGAGAGCGCTAAGCACGAAGTCAAGAAGCGAGACGTGTCCCTGCAACGCGGTGCTAAGAGCAGCTTCCTCGCGGCGGGGGCGAGCTCCGGCCACAAGACCTTCTCGTCCTAGCAACGGATCTCTGTGAAGGGCGTAGGCGAAAAGCTTTCGATTTCCATTCGAACTGCGAGAAAGGCAGACTGTTACACGGAGCTCTGAGAACAAAGGTGCACGCCCTAGGCGGGCTTGGGCAGAAGCAGCGTTCTCGAGCTCTTGGCTGCCCGCACACTGCTGGGTATGTGGCGCCCCTGCGGCGGCTTCTGGCCGCCGGCAAGTGAAAGCGGAGCCAGGCGTGGGCGAGGGCGGTGAACGAAGCGGCTATGTGCCGTCCTTGTGTGCACCACGTTAGAGGCTACTAGGAGAGGAAGGTGGTTGACTCTCGCTTGCCTTCCCAAGTGCCCTTAGCAGTCGGAAGGAGCAAGCTGAAGCACTGCTGCTTGTGCTGCTCCTTGGTTCCCTTGCAGCCCGCTCTGAAAGCATTGGCAGTCGCTTCTAGGCGCCGAGTTGCACACACACAGCACCACGCTAAGTGCCGCGGAGAAGGGAAATCCAGAGTGCAGCGAGGAGCTGGACGTGGCTTACGTGCAGTAAGGAGAAGGTGAACCTAAGCACAGCCTCTTCAATCGGGCCGCCTCTGCTCTGGTAGCAACTTTTGCAAGTCGGCAAAGGGAGACGCGAGTATGTAGAACGGAGGGCAGCGAGACGCCGTGTGTTATGCGCCCTTTCAGGGCTGCTGACAAGGGGCTACTTTAAGAAGGCCTTCTACTTCCTCGCGTCCTTCTCGCTTCGCTCTAGCTGCAAGGAGTACAGCACAGCGAAGGAGTGAGGACGGGCACTGCCCCAGCTTTTGCCCTGGCGTGCAACGGCTGTGTGCTGCTTTTCCAAGCAGCAAGAGCACTGAGAAGTGAAAGCGATTGTGAAGGAGCTCTTTGGCTGCTCGTGTGCTCTTCGCTGCACTGCGCCGCTCGCAAGCGGCTTCGTTCTTCGGCGTCTGCCGTCCGGAGAGAGCTGAACTGCAGCGGTCAGTTTCAGCTCTGCCCAACAGCGTGCTCTCAGTTCTGCGGACAAGCACGCCCTGTTGCCTTGGCTCCGAGTGCAAAGTCCTTAGCGAGCACTCACTCAGTGCAATGCACCCAGAAAGACGCTCTCGCTCGTCTTTCAAGGAGCGATTCCTAACAGCAGAAGCAGCAGAGGCACAAACTGGATGACGAGAAGGGACAATGTAGAACACGTCTCTGTCCTGGCACATTGTCGTGTGCGATACGTCCCTCCGGGTCTTCGGTCCTTGCGAAGCTCTATGTACTGCGAGCGCAGCTACTTGAAGCTGAGACGGACCGCGGAGCTAGCAGCGAATTCGGAGAGCGCTAAGCACGAAGTCAAGAAGCGAGACGTGTCCCTGCAACGCGGTGCTAAGAGCAGCTTCCTCGCGGCGGGGGCGAGCTCCGGCCACAAGACATTCTCGTCCTAGCAACGGATCTCTGTGAAGGGCGTAGGCGAAAAGCTTTCGATTTCCATTCGAACTGCGAGAAAGGCAGACTGTTACACGGAGCTCTGAGAACAAAGGTGCACGCCCTAGGCGGGCTTGGGCAGAAGCAGCGTTCTCGAGCTCTTGGCTGCCCGCACACTGCTGGGTATGTGGCGCCCCTGCGGCGGCTTCTGGCCGCCGACAAGTGAAAGCGGAGCAAGGCGTGGGCGAGGGCGAGGGCGGTGAACGAAGCGGCTATGTGCCGTGCTTGTGTGCACCACGTTAGAGGCTACTAGGAGAGGAAGGTGGTTGACTCTCGCTTGCCTTCCCAAGTGCCCTTAGCAGTCGGAAGGAGCAAGCTGAAGCACTGCTGCTTGTGCTGCTCCTTGGTTCCCTTGCAGCCCGCTCTGAAAGCATTGGCGGTCACTTCTAGGCGCCGAGTTGCACACACACAGCACCACGCTAAGTGCCGCGGAGAAGGGAAATCCAGAGTGCAGCGAGGAGCTGGACGTGGCTTAAGTGCAGTAAGGAGAAGGTGAACCTAAGCACAGCCTCTTCAATCTGGCCGCCTCTGCTCTGGTAGCAACTTTTGCAAGACGGCAAAGGGAGACGCGAGTATGTAGAACGGAGGGCAGCGAGACGCCGTGTGTTATGCGCCCTTTCAGGGCTGCTGACAAGGGGCTACTTTAAGAACGCCTTCTTCGTCCTCGCGTCCATCTGGCTTCGCTCTAGCTGCAAGGAGTACAGCACAGCGAAGGAGTGAGGACGGGCACTGCCCCAGCTTTTGCCCTGGCGTGCAACGGCTGTGTGCTGCTTTTCCAAGCAGCAAGAGCACTGAGAAGTGAAAGCGATTGTGAAGGAGCTCTTTGGCTGCTCGTGTGCTCTTCGCTGCACTGCGCCGCTCGCAAGCGGCTTCGTTCTTCGGCGTCTGCCGTCCGGAGAGAGCTGAACTGCAGCGGTCAGTTTCAGCTCTGCCCAACAGCGTGCTCTCAGTTCTGCGGACAAGCACGCCCTGTTGCCTTGGCTCCGAGTGCAAAGTCCCTAGCGAGCACTCACTCAGTGCAATGCACCCAGAAAGACGCTCTCGCTCGTCTTTCAAGGAGCGATTCCTAACAGCAGAAGCAGCAGAGGCACAAACTGGATGACGAGAAGGGACAATGTAGAACACGTCTCTGTCCTGGCACATTGTCGTGTGCGATACGTCCCTCCGGGTCTTCGGTCCTTGCGAAGCTCTATGTACTGCGAGCGCAGCTACTTGAAGCTGAGACGGACCGCGGAGCTAGCAGCGAATTCGGAGAGCGCTAAGCACGAAGTCAAGAAGCGAGACGTGTCCCTGCAACGCGGTGCTAAGAGCAGCTTCCTCGCGGCGGGGGCGAGCTCCGGCCACAAGACAGTCTCGTCCTAGCAACGGATCTCTGTGAAGGGCGTAGGCGAAAAGCTTTCGATTTCCATTCGAACTGCGAGAAAGGCAGACTGTTACACGGAGCTCTGAGAACAAAGGTGCACGCCCTAGGCTGGCTTGGGCAGAAGCAGCGTTCTCGAGCTCTTGGCTGCCCGCACACTGCTGGGTATGTGGCGCCCCTGCGGCGGCTTCTGGCCGCCGGCAAGTGAAAGCGGAGCCAGGCGTGGGCGAGGGCGGTGAACGAAGCGGCTATGTGCCGTCCTTGTGTGCACCACGTTAGAGGCTACTAGGAGAGGAAGGTGGTTGACTCTCGCTTGCCTTCCCAAGTGCCCTTAGCAGTCGGAAGGAGCAAGCTGAAGCACTGCTGCTTGTGCTGCTCCTTGGTTCCCTTGCAGCCCGCTCTGAAAGCATTGGCAGTCGCTTCTAGGCGCCGAGTTGCACACACACAGCACCACGCTAAGTGCCGCGGAGAAGGGAAATCCAGAGTGCAGCGAGGAGCTGGACGTGGCTTACGTGCAGTAAGGAGAAGGTGAACCTAAGCACAGCCTCTTCAATCTGGCCGCCTCTGCTCTGGTAGCAACTTTTGCAAGACGGCAAAGGGAGACGCGAGTATGTAGAACGGAGGGCAGCGAGACGCCGTGTGTTATGCGCCCTTTCAGGGCTGCTGACAAGGGGCTACTTTAAGAACGCCTTCTTCGTCCTCGCGTCCTTCTCGCTTCGCTCTAGCTGCAAGGAGTACAGCACAGCGAAGGAGTGAGGACGGGCACTGCCCCAGCTTTTGCCCTGGCGTGCAACGGCTGTGTGCTGCTTTTCCAAGCAGCAAGAGCACTGAGAAGTGAAAGCGATTGTGAAGGAGCTCTTTGGCTGCTCGTGTGCTCTTCGCTGCACTGCGCCGCTCGCAAGCGGCTTCGTTCTTCGGCGTCTGCCGTCCGGAGAGAGCTGAACTGCAGCGGTCAGTTTCAGCTCTGCCCAACAGCGTGCTCTCAGTTCTGCGGACAAGCACGCCCTGTTGCCTTGGCTCCGAGTGCAAAGTCCCTAGCGAGCACTCACTCAGTGCAATGCACCCAGAAAGACGCTCTCGCTCGTCTTTCAAGGAGCGATTCCTAACAGCAGAAGCAGCAGAGGCACAAACTGGATGACGAGAAGGGACAATGTAGAACACGTCTCTGTCCTGGCACATTGTCGTGTGCGATACGTCCCTCCGGGTCTTCGGTCCTTGCGAAGCTCTATGTACTGCGAGCGCAGCTACTTGAAGCTGAGACGGACCGCGGAGCTAGCAGCGAATTCGGAGAGCGCTAAGCACGAAGTCAAGAAGCGAGACGTGTCCCTGCAACGCGGTGCTAAGAGCAGCTTCCTCGCGGCGGGGGCGAGCTCCGGCCACAAGACAGTCTCGTCCTAGCAACGGATCTCTGTGAAGGGCGTAGGCGAAAAGCTTTCGATTTCCATTCGAACTGCGAGAAAGGCAGACTGTTACACGGAGCTCTGAGAACAAAGGTGCACGCCCTAGGCTGGCTTGGGCAGAAGCAGCGTTCTCGAGCTCTTGGCTGCCCGCACACTGCTGGGTATGTGGCGCCCCTGCGGCGGCTTCTGGCCGCCGGCAAGTGAAAGCGGAGCCAGGCGTGGGCGAGGGCGGTGAACGAAGCGGCTATGTGCCGTCCTTGTGTGCACCACGTTAGAGGCTACTAGGAGAGGAAGGTGGTTGACTCTCGCTTGCCTTCCCAAGTGCCCTTAGCAGTCGGAAGGAGCAAGCTGAAGCACTGCTGCTTGTGCTGCTCCTTGGTTCCCTTGCAGCCCGCTCTGAAAGCATTGGCAGTCGCTTCTAGGCGCCGAGTTGCACACACACAGCACCACGCTAAGTGCCGCGGAGAAGGGAAATCCAGAGTGCAGCGAGGAGCTGGACGTGGCTTACGTGCAGTAAGGAGAAGGTGAACCTAAGCACAGCCTCTTCAATCTGGCCGCCTCTGCTCTGGTAGCAACTTTTGCAAGACGGCAAAGGGAGACGCGAGTATGTAGAACGGAGGGCAGCGAGACGCCGTGTGTTATGCGCCCTTTCAGGGCTGCTGACAAGGGGCTACTTTAAGAACGCCTTCTTCGTCCTCGCGTCCTTCTCGCTTCGCTCTAGCTGCAAGGAGTACAGCACAGCGAAGGAGTGAGGACGGGCACTGCCCCAGCTTTTGCCCTGGCGTGCAACGGCTGTGTGCTGCTTTTCCAAGCAGCAAGAGCACTGAGAAGTGAAAGCGATTGTGAAGGAGCTCTTTGGCTGCTCGTGTGCTCTTCGCTGCACTGCGCCGCTCGCAAGCGGCTTCGTTCTTCGGCGTCTGCCGTCCGGAGAGAGCTGAACTGCAGCGGTCAGTTTCAGCTCTGCCCAACAGCGTGCTCTCAGTTCTGCGGACAAGCACGCCCTGTTGCCTTGGCTCCGAGTGCAAAGTCCCTAGCGAGCACTCACTCAGTGCAATGCACCCAGAAAGACGCTCTCGCTCGTCTTTCAAGGAGCGATTCCTAACAGCAGAAGCAGCAGAGGCACAAACTGGATGACGAGAAGGGACAATGTAGAACACGTCTCTGTCCTGGCACATTGTCGTGTGCGATACGTCCCTCCGGGTCTTCGGTCCTTGCGAAGCTCTATGTACTGCGAGCGCAGCTACTTGAAGCTGAGACGGACCGCGGAGCTAGCAGCGAATTCGGAGAGCGCTAAGCACGAAGTCAAGAAGCGAGACGTGTCCCTGCAACGCGGTGCTAAGAGCAGCTTCCTCGCGGCGGGGGCGAGCTCCGGCCACAAGACATTCTCGTCCTGGCAACGGATCTCTGTGAAGGGCGTAGGCGAAAAGCTTTCGATTTCCATTCGAACTGCGAGAAAGGCAGACTGTTACACGGAGCTCTGAGAACAAAGGTGCACGCCCTAAGCGGGCTTGGGCAGAAGCAGCGTTCTCGAGCTCTTGGCTGCCCGCACACTGCTGGGTATGTGGCGCCCCTGCGGCGGCTTCTGGCCGCCGGCAAGTGAAAGCGGAGCAAGGCGTGGGCGAGGGCGAGGGCGGTGAACGAAGCGGCTATGTGCCGTGCTTGTGTGCACCACGTTAGAGGCTACTAGGAGAGGAAGGTGGTTGACTCTCGCTTGCCTTCCCAAGTGCCCTTAGCAGTCGGAAGGAGCAAGCTGAAGCACTGCTGCTTGTGCTGCTCCTTGGTTCCCTTGCAGCCCGCTCTGAAAGCATTGGCGGTCACTTCTAGGCGCCGAGTTGCACACACACAGCACCACGCTAAGTGCCGCGGAGAAGGGAAATCCAGAGTGCAGCGAGGAGCTTGACGTGGCTTACGTGCAGTAAGGAGAAGGTGAACCTAAGCACAGCCTCTTCAATCTGGCCGCCTCTGCTCTGGTAGCAACTTTGGCAAGTCGGCAAAGGGAGACGCGAGTATGTAGAACGGAGGGCAGCGAGACGCCGTGTGTTATGCGCCCTTTCAGGGCTGCTGACAGGGGGCTACTTTAAGAACGCCTTCTTCGTCCTCGCGTCCTTCTCGCTTCGCTCTAGCTGCAAGGAGTACAGCACAGCGAAGGAGTGAGGACGGGCACTGCCCCAGCTTTTGCCCTGGCGTGCAACGGCTGTGTGCTGCTTTTCCAAGCAGCAAGAGCACTGAGAAGTGAAAGCGATTGTGAAGGAGCTCTTTGGCTGCTCGTGTGCTCTTCGCTGCACTGCGCCGCTCGCAAGCGGCTTCGTTCTTCGGCGTCTGCCGTCCGGAGAGAGCTGAACTGCAGCGGTCAGTTTCAGCTCTGCCCAACAGCGTGCTCTCAGTTCTGCGGACAAGCACGCCCTGTTGCCTTGGCTCCGAGTGCAAAGTCCCTAGCGAGCACTCACTCAGTGCAATGCACCCAGAAAGACGCTCTCGCTCGTCTTTCAAGGAGCGATTCCTAACAGCAGAAGCAGCAGAGGCACAAACTGGATGACGAGAAGGGACAATGTAGAACACGTCTCTGTCCTGGCACATTGTCGTGAGCGATATGTCCCTCCGGGTCTTCGGTCCTAGCGAAGCTCTATGTACTGCGAGCGCAGCTACTTGCAGCTGAGAAGGACCGCGGAGCTAGCAGCGAATTCGGAGAGCGCTAAGCACGAAGTCAAGAAGCGAGACGCGTCCCTGCAACGCGGTGCTAAGAGCAGCTTCCTCGCGGCGGGGGCGAGCCCCGGCCACAAGACATTCTCGTCCTGGCAACGGATCTCTGTGAAGGGCGTAGGCGAAAAGCTTTCGATTTCCATTCGAACTGCGAGAGAGGCAGACTGTTACACGGAGCTCTGAGAACAAAGGTGCACGCCCTAGGCTGGCTTGGGCAGAAGAAGCGTTCTCGAGCTCTTGGCTGCCCGCACACTGCTGGGTATGTGGCGCCCCTGCAGCGGCTTCTGGCCGCCGGCAAGTGAAAGCGGAGCCAGGCGTGGGCGAGGGCGGTGAACGAAGCGGCAAAAGCGCCGTGCTTGTGTGCACCACGTTAGAGGCTACTAGGAGAGGAAGGTGATTGACTCTCGCTTGCCTTCCCAAGTGCCCTTAGCAGTCGGAAGGAGCAAGCTGAAGCACTGCTGCTTGTGCTGCTCCTTGGTTCCCTTGCAGCCCGCTCTGAAAGCATTGGCGGTCACTTCTAGGCGCCGAGTTGCACACACACAGCACCACGCTAAGTGCCGCGGAGAAGGGAAATCCAGAGTGCAGCGAGGAGCTGGACGTGGCTTACGTGCAGTAAGGAGAAGGTGACCCTAGGCACTGCCTCTTCAATCTGGCCGCCTCTGCTCTGGTAGCAACTTTTGCAAGTCGGCAAAGGGAGCCGCGAGTATGTAGAACGGAGGGCAGCGAGACGCCGTGTGTTATGCGCCCTTTCAGGGCTGCTGACAGGGGGCTACTTTAAGAGCGCCTTGTCCTTCCTCGCGTCCATCTGGCTTCGCTCTAGCTGCAAGGAGTACAGCACAGCGAAGGAGTGAAGACGGGCACTGCCCCAGCTTTTGCCCTGGCCTGCCTGTGCTCCGCCTTTAGCTGCACACCAGAACAATGGCATTTCTTTCCCGCAAGGTAAAAAGGGCTTTAGTGTAGCCTTAGGAATGGCAAGTGCCTAGGCATTAAGTTGAGCGACCACGTATGAGGGAGTCTTTAGAGGTTTCCTCTCCCATGGCGCAGGTTTATTCTCATTTTCGTGCTGAACTGAAAAGTCCGGGCATGGCAAGTCTGCCCTGCCTTGTGCAGAGACGAACACAAATGTGGGGCTATGATCCTCTGTGTTCGGAGCTCTGCTTCCGGGTGTGTGGGCCGCCATGAGCCCGCAGCAGCCGCCGAGGACAGTGTGGATTGTGGATGAGGCTGGGCTGGCCCCCCGCCCCCCCGCTGGTCTGACAGCGGCAGGAGCTGCGTCGGAGCGGCATTGCCTGAGGGCCCCATGGGGGGCGGGGAGAGAGCCGGGATTGACCCCGAACGACACCGGAAGCGATATCCGTAGGGCCCGGAAGGCCAGCGTTGCCATCGAGTTTGGCCGGTAGGAGGCTTCTAAGGTGCTTTGAAAGGTGGAGCTTCTTTGCTCTAGGACAGTCTGGGAGAGCTGAGGGTGTCCAATCTGGAGAACAGAAGTGTCCTAGGGTGATGTTATGGTGTTTCTATCTCCAATCGTGTGTCCTGATTATGTTTGGTATTATGTCCTGTGCTTCCAGGACTGAGTCTGAGAGTGAAGCTTTGTTTTGTCTTGTTATCAGCCGGCTCACCTCCCCCATGGTCTATGTTTAGGAGAGGTTTTAGCTCGGCCTGCTTGCTTGCTTGCTTGCTTGCTTGCTTGCTTGCCTGCTTGCTTGCCTGCTTGCTCGCTTCTGCCTTTTTTTCTTTCCTTCGCTTTGCCCTTGCTTTCTGCTTATTAGTTAGTTCAGCTAGGCAGTCCAACTTTTTCCCTGGACTGTTTTCTCTTCCACCCCGTCCCCTCCCTCTCCTGGATACCATCTGAACGGACGGGGACCTGGGAACCCCAAGGAACACCGGGAGGCTACACTTTGTCACCTGCAGCAGTCATCCCCAGCGCCAGAGACTGATAACTGAGCGACCACTCGCCAGAGAGACTGAGTTTGTCATCCCTTCAGAACGGTGAAAGAGTTTTTTTTTGTCAGCTGGTGTTGTCTTTTTTCCCTGTGCTGGGGAGTGTCTTGCTTGTTAAATAAACAGGTTTTTTCTCCCACTCTTCTCCGAGGAAATTCTTCCCGAACCCGGTGGGGTGGGGGGGGAGGAGTCGTGGGGTTTGCTGTCTGGGGGCTCCTTCTGGAGGTTTTCCCCCAAATTTGCCCAAAACCAGGACAAATAAATTGGCGCCCAACTCGGGGCTCGAGAAAGTGGGAAAAAACCCTGTTCTAATAATAATAATTTGGTTCAAATTCTTTTGTGTTGATATAGAGCAGTTATTGGCTATGTTGTTGGAATTCATGTCTTTTGGGGTGGAGGCCTGCATGGGATTCTGGTCCCTAGGGTTTTTTGAAGTCCTAATACCTTTGTGGTCCCTGGGTTTATTTGCTTATCCAGAAATAGCTCCGGTATTGTCCCTAATGCGTAGTTTCTGTAGCAGAGGGGCATTGACCAAAATATCCATCGGGCTGGGCTTGGTTTTAATGGCCTGCAGGAGATTTATAAAGGTGCTGGAATCTGTTCCAGGAATGTATGGTTCTTGGTTGTGGTTGTGCACTCAGTTTGTTAGAGGAGAAGCAGGGGATGAGGCTTTTCAGCCTTTGTTCTCCTTCTTCTCCTCTGAATTTGTTACATCCTTATTAGAGAATGTTCAGTTCCCCCTGAGTGTTAAAGAGACCATCTTTCTGGTGTTTAATATAGTAAGCTTTCTCTATACAGTCTGCAGTTTCTCTAGAATGAGAGCTGAGATTTCTAGAGGGGCTGAGACCCCTGACCCCAGAGTAGAGCCAGGCGTGAGGAATCCTGAATGGTGTGGGAAATGGGAGGATATGGGCCAAATCTTAAAGGAATTTTCTGACCCTACATCCTGGGATTTTCCATGTGAACAAATTCAGAACCCAGCTGAGGTAGCAAAGTACCTGAAAGAGAAGTGCCATGGTAATTCTAAGGAGAAGAAGATCATTGCAGTGAGCTGGGCCCTGGCATATGCTTACCGTACCCTGCTAGATACTGTAGGGCAGCAGACAGAGGAAGGGGGACAGGCAGATAAATCAGCCACTATCCCAGTCACTCAGGCTGCAGCCAACACCCCAGGCTCGAGGCCAACAACTACACCAGACAGTGAGCCTAAGCCAGCAGCTAAACCTGCCAGTAAGCCTCAACCAATGGCTGTTGCTACCAGCACGAGAAGTGGAAAGTGCACAGACAAGACTGATCGACCAGTGGATGATGATGATGATGATGATGCAGGAGAAGGACCCTCGACGCCTCCTGACATAAAACCAGGAGTCAAAGCAACTGGTAAAAGATCAGAGGCCAATATTGAGTCTTTTTCCCTAAAGGACCTCCGTGGCCTAAGAAAGGATTACACCCGACGACCTGATGAGTCTATAATTAGTTGGTTGGTCCGTCTTTGGGATGCTGCAGGCGAGGCTACAATTCTGGATGGCACTGAAGCCAGGCATTTGGGATCCCTGTCACATGATCCTGTCATCGACCAAGGAATGATGAGAGGGCCTAACCCTCACAGCCTCTGGGCACGGGTCCTGGACAGTGTAGCACAAAGATACCTGTGTGCAGATGATCTTTATATGCAGCAGACCCACTGGAAGACGATAGAACAAGGGATCCAACGCCTGAGAGAAATGGCAGTGGCAGAGATTATCTTCTCAGATGACATAACAACTAGGAATCCGGACTTGGTACCATGTACATCTGTGATGTGGCGAAAACTTGTACGACTTGGGCCCCATGAATATGCTTCTGCTTTAGCAATAATGAAGCGGGACGAGAGGGATGAGACCGTGCTTGATATGGCAAAGAAGCTCCGAGCATATGCAGATGCTGTGCATGGCCCAACACATGCCAGAATTGCAGCTGTGGAAACACGTCTGCAGAAATTAGAAGACAAGATAGAGGAGAATCATAAAAGACTCAGGGAGGAGATTAAAGAGGACCTTCTCCAAATCTCAGCAGTACAAATTAGAGGCCCTGGTATCCAACGCAGACGTTCCCCTGATGGGGAGAGGAG
Organism: Sturnus vulgaris; assembly: GCF_052056855.1. Taxonomy (NCBI): domain Eukaryota; kingdom Metazoa; phylum Chordata; class Aves; order Passeriformes; family Sturnidae; genus Sturnus; species Sturnus vulgaris. The sequence goes on from NW_028276422.1 coordinate 109,468, forward strand.
GTACACCCCACGAGCTGAGCTGTGGTTCTTCCTACGTGATTGCGGAGAAAACATGAGGAGATGGGATGGAAAATCTACTGCTGCTCTGGCACAACGGGTGCGTGAATTGAAGGAAGGCAAGACCCAAAGAGGAAGTTCCACCAAAAGGAGAGCAGCTCCAGTTGCCCGTAGCCAAGCTGCCAAGTATGATGATGATGATATATCTGATCCCCTTGAAGGAACCTCTAAGACATATGCCCAAGGAAAGAAGGATAAACAGGCTTAGAGGGGCCCTGCCTCTAGCCAGGGAGAGGCGAGGGAAAATCGTGTCTTCTGGACTGTGTGGATTCGTTGGCCTGGCACATCGGAACCACAAAAGTATAAAGCTTTGGTTGATACTGGTGCCCAATGCACATTAGTCCCATCAAGATATGTGGGGGCAGAATCTGTTTCTATTGCTGGTGTGACAGGTGGATCACAGGACTTTACCTTGGTGGAAGCTGATGTGAGCTTGACTGGACATGAATGGAAAAAACATCCTATTGTGACTGGCCCAGAGGCCCCATGCATTTTGGGCATAGATTACCTCCGAAGGGGGTATTTTAAAGATCCAAAAGGATTCAGGTGGGCATTTGGGATAGCAGCTGTGGTGACAGAGGGCATCCAGCAATTGAACACCTTGTCTGGACTGTCTGAGAATCCAAGTACTGTAGGACTTCTGAAAGGAGAAGAGCAAAAGGTACCAATTGCCACTTCCATAGTGCATCGCCGACAATACAGAACAACTCGAGATGCTGTGGTTCCCATCCATAAAATGATCCGTGAGCTGGAGAGCCAAGGGGTGGTCAGCAAAACCCACTCACCCTTCAACAGCCCCATCTGGCCTGTACGTAAATCTGAAGGAGAATGGAGACTGACCGTAGACTATCGTGCATTGAATGAGGTGACTCCACCACTGAGCGCTGCCGTGCCGGACATGCTGGAACTGCAGTACGAGCTGGAGTCCAAGGCAGCAAAGTGGTATGCCACTATCGATATCGCCAATGCATTTTTCTCCATTCCTCTGGCAGCAGAGTGCAGGCCTCAGTTCGCTTTCACATGGAGGGGAGTGCAGTACACCTGGAATCGACTGCCCCAGGGGTGGAAGCACAGTCCTACTATCTGCCATGGACTGATCCAGACTACACTAGAAAAAGGTGAGGCTCCAGAACATTTACAATATATTGATGATATCATTGTGTGGGGGAACACAGCAGCAGAAGTGTTCAAGAAAGGAGAGAGAATCATCCAAATCCTCCTGGAAGCCGGCTTCGCCATCAAGAAGAGTAAAGTTAAGGGACCTGCTCGAGAGATCCAGTTCCTGGGAGTGAAGTGGCAAGATGGACGGCGTCAGATTCCTACTGATGTCATCAACAAAATCACAGCTATGTCCCCACCAACCAACAAGAAGGAGACACAAGCTTTCTTAGGCGCCATAGGTTTTTGGAGGATGCACATTCCTGAGTACAGTCAGATTGTGAGCCCTCTTTACCTGGTCACCCGCAAGAAGAACGATTTCCATTGGGGCCCTGAGCAGCAACAAGCTTTTGCCCAGATAAAGCAGGAAATTGCTCATGCAGTAGCCCTTGGCCCAGTCAGGACGGGACCAGATGTGAAGAACGTGCTCTACTCTGCAGCCGGGAACCATGGTCTGTCCTGGAGCCTGTGGCAGAAGGTGCCTGGTGAGACTCGAGGCCGACCATTAGGATTTTGGAGTCGGAGCTACAGAGGGTCTGAAGCTAACTACACCCCAACAGAGAAGGAGATCTTGGCCGCCTACGAAGGGGTCCAAGCAGCCTCAGAGGTGGTTGGCACAGAAGCACAACTCCTCCTGGCACCCCGACTGCCAGTGCTGGGGTGGATGTTCAGAGGAAAGGTTCCCTCAACCCACCATGCCACCAGTGCTACATGGAGCAAGTGGATTGCCCTCATTACACAGCGCACCCGGATTGGAAAACTGAATCGCCCTGGGATTTTGGAAGTAATTACAAATTGGCCTGAAGGTGAAAGTTTTGGTGTCACAGATGAGGAACAAGAACCAGTGACACGGGCTGAAGAAGCTCCACCATATAACCAACTGCCAGCAGAGGAAACACGCTATGCTCTATTCACCGACGGTTCCTGTCGCATTGTGGGGATGAATCGAAGGTGGAAAGCAGCCGTATGGAGCCCCACGCGACGGGTAGCAGAGGCCACTGAAGGAGAGGGTGGATCCAGTCAACTTGCTGAACTCAAAGCGGTTCAACTGGCCTTAGACATTGCTGAAAGAGAGAAGTGGCCAAAGCTTTACCTTTATACCGATTCATGGATGGTAGCCAATGCTCTGTGGGGATGGTTGGAGAGATGGAAAGAGGCTAACTGGCAGCGTAGAGGAAAACCAATTTGGGCTGCCGAAGAGTGGAAAGATATCGCTACCCGGTTAGAGAAATTACCTGTGAAGGTTCGCCATGTAGATGCCCATGTTCCCAGAAGTAGGGCTAATGAAGAGCAGAAAAACAATCAGCAGGTAGATCAGGCTGCAAAGATAGGGGTGTCGAAGATAGACCTTGATTGGGAACACAAGGGAGAGTTGTTCCTGGCTCGATGGGCCCATGATGCCTCAGGTCATCAGGGCAGAGATGCCACATATAAGTGGGCACGAGACCGAGGGGTGGATCTAACCATGGACAGTATTTCTCAAGTTATCCATGACTGTGAGACGTGCGCTGCCATCAAGCAAGCCAAGCGGGTGAAGCTCCTCTGGTATGGGGGGCGGTGGTCCAAGTACAAGTATGGAGAGGCCTGGCAGATTGACTACATCACACTGCCTCAAACCCGCCAGGGCAAGCGCTATGTACTGACCATGGTGGAAGCCACCACTGGATGGTTGGAGACCTACCCTGTGTCTCACGCTACAGCCCGTAACACCATCCTGGGCCTGGAAAAGCAGGTCCTTTGGAGGCATGGCACCCCTGAGAGGATTGAGTCAGACAATGGGACTCATTTCAAGAATAGCCTTATCAACACTTGGGCTAGGGAACATGGCATTGAGTGGGTGTACCATATCCCCTACCATGCACCAGCTGCAGGGAAGGTGGAAAGGCACAATGGACTGTTAAAAACCACCTTGAGAGCATTGGGTGGGGGATCATTCAAAAACTGGGAGCAGCATTTAGCAAAGGCCACTTGGTTAGTTAACACCCGGGGTTCCACCAACCGAGCGGGCCCTGCCCAGTCTAAGTCCCTGAATATAGTAGATGGAGACAAAGTCCCAGTGGCACATATCAGAGGTTTGTTGGGGAAGGCAGTTTGGATCAATTCTGCCCCGAGTACAGACAAACCCATTCGTGGGATTGTCTTTGCTCAAGGACCAGGTTGTACATGGTGGGTAATGCAGAGAGATGGAACAACACGATGTGTGCCTCAGGGAGATCTGATTGTGGGGTGAGGCAGCATGAGACAGAAGGAAATGTGTCCGAATAAGTGAAAGATGGAAATTTCTACTTGCTGAAGTTTTTACATGCTGTTTAGTATGTTCACGATATGGAGATAAGGGGTGGAATGTCCTAGGGTGATGTTATGGTGTTTCTATCTCCAATCGTGTGTCCTGATTATGTTTGGTATTATGTCCTGTGCTTCCAGGACTGAGTCTGAGAGTGAAGCTTTGTTTTGTCTTGTTATCAGCCGGCTCACCTCCCCCATGGTCTATGTTTAGGAGAGGTTTTAGCTCGGCCTGCTTGCTTGCTTGCTTGCTTGCTTGCTTGCTTGCTTGCCTGCTTGCTTGCCTGCTTGCTCGCTTCTGCCTTTTTTTCTTTCCTTCGCTTTGCCCTTGCTTTCTGCTTATTAGTTAGTTCAGCTAGGCAGTCCAACTTTTTCCCTGGACTGTTTTCTCTTCCACCCCGTCCCCTCCCTCTCCTGGATACCATCTGAACGGACGGGGACCTGGGAACCCCAAGGAACACCGGGAGGCTACACTTTGTCACCTGCAGCAGTCATCCCCAGCGCCAGAGACTGATAACTGAGTGACCACTCGCCAGAGAGACTGAGTTTGTCATCCCTTCAGAACGGTGAAAGAGTTTTTTTTTGTCAGCTGGTGTTGTCTTTTTTCCCTGTGCTGGGGAGTGTCTTGCTTGTTAAATAAACAGGTTTTTTCTCCCACTCTTCTCCGAGGAAATTCTTCCCGAACCCGGTGGGGTGGGGGGGGAGGAGTCGTGGGGTTTGCTGTCTGGGGGCTCCTTCTGGAGGTTTTCCCCCAAATTTGCCCAAAACCAGGACAAGAAGGCTCCAGGGAGACCTTCGAGCCCCTTGCAGTGCCTGCTGGGGCTCCAAGATAGCTGGGGAGGGACTTTGGAAAAGGTTCTGGACTCGCAGGACAAGGGGGAATAGCTTCAAACTGCCAGAGGGCTGGGGTAGATGGGATATTGGAAAGGAATTCTTCCTTGTGTGGGTGCTGAGGCCTGGCACATGTTGCTCAAAGAGGCTGTGTAGGAGCCCCATGGCAGGAAGTGTCCAGGGCCAGGCTGGAGCAGACATGGAGCAACCTGGACTAGTGGAAAAGTGTTCCTGCCCATGTCAGGATGTGGGAAGAAGAGACTCTGTCTCTAAGGTCGCTTCCAGTCCAAACCATTCTGGGATTCTAGGATTCATGGAAGGCCCTTTTCCAAGTGAAGTGTTGTATCTCTTGGCTCCCAGCTTGTAGTTGCCAGTTCTTCTGGAAGCAGGCGTGGCGAAGCAGCTGTGATGAGCCATGGGTTCTCAATAGGACGAGTGTGATATATTTGCAGAGAGGAAGGCTGCAGACAGATCTTCAAGGTCCAGGTAAAATAAGCAAAGGATTGAATAAAAGCCAAAGGTTGGTTGTGTTAGTTTGCTGGCTGTTGAAATGGCCCCAGGTCATTTTCAACATTTCTAATTTGGATTTGTTTGAGTAAAAAATGAATGTGTTACCTCCAGCGTAGGCTCTCCAATGCATCTCCATGTGCTCCCATCTCTTTGTTGTATATCGGGTTCTATTAACTGAAGACAGAATCATAACACAGTAGTAAAACATTTAGAGGCGTAGTTAGCCAGCTTCAGGAGTTTTCAACTCTGCTGTTGACTTTTCTGGTAACTGTAGGCAAGGCAACACAATCCAGTTACTCCACTTTCCACTTTCTTTTCCTCTCTGAGGAAAAGATGATCTTTTTTTTTTTTTTTTTTTTTTTCTTCTCATTTTGAAAATAGCCTTGAATGAAGAGAGTTATGCACGTGGCATGTAGGATTCATTACTTTACCTTTCTCTTCTGCTGTCTTTCGCGTACTAGTCTTTTTAAAATTTTTTTGTCGCTGTTCTCCATTCAGTAGGTTTGAAAGAATTCTAATTGTTGAGATGATGGTTCTTTGAAGGCTCACTTAGCCCACCTTTTGGGTGAAGGAAAGAAGAAGACAAGGTCCTCTAGGAAGAGTAAAAAGCATACTTTCAAGAGACATTCAGAGATGTCTGCTGATGCCATGCAATTACCGTGTAATCAGCAGAAATGTGTTGGAAAAACACCCATCAGTGACTTCACAAGAAAGCCACACTCAAGACAGGTAAAGAACAGAAGCATAAAACCCCAAAGGTATGAAATGGACAGATTTTCATTGGGAATGAGCAACTCCTGAATTCTTGGTTCTAGAACTAGGGGCTTGTAATAAATAGACTGTCTCCTTGCCAAACGTAAATTTGGTGTCATGAACTGCTCACTGCCCGTTGAAGTGCAGGGCTAGTAGACTAATATTTGCCATGGCAGGCATATTGTATGGCTTTCCTGTTAAAAAGAAATTGGTTTTGCTCATAGCAATCTAGATATGTACCCAGTCTGACACCTATTTTTTAGGCTATATTTCCAAGTAAATGGCTTCCACGATGATGCAGTAAGTTTATGTCATGAACAGGAATGAAGTGATTGCATGCATCCTTTTTTAGCCTAAGCCAGCTGCTGAATAATGAGACAGAGACTCTCACTGACGCCAAGGAGTGCCCGTGCTTTTGGGAAAAGCACTGGGCAGATAAAGCCTATTTCCACATTTCTTGCTAGCGTCTCCTTCAAAGTTCATGGGTTTGCTCATCTTTTAGAGCTGTTCTAGATGTCTTTGTAGTTTACATGTACTAAATGTAGCAGGTATTGCTTTCATGGCGTCCTACTAGATTTGAAGTTGGGATCTACTCAGGCTTCAATGTCTCAGAAGAAGCAACGTTGATTCTTTGAATTCCGTTCTTGAACGTGAGAATGCTACTTATGTAGTTAATGAATTAATTAAATCGAATTCACTTGAATGGAAAAATTGTCTTGTTCATGTAGATTTTAACTTGGGAAATTGATATTTGAGTTCTACTTTTCATTGTTGTTGCTTTTCTGTATTGTTTGATTGCACAGATAGCAGATGTACTGACCAAGTATTGTGTGAAACTGGAGGAAATGTCCTTCCTCTTGGCAGCTGATGTTCACAAGCTCATTAACGCTAAGGCCATGGTAAATGTTTTACCTGGGGCAAGATAGCAGTCTGAATATTCCTAGAATGTCTTTCTTTCCCCAGATGAAATTCATTTTTTCTGCCTATCAGTCACTGAAATATAGAAGAAATTTCTACTTGGCAGGGTATTGGTTATCATTTGTGTTCTTTTCTCCCCTCATTTTCTGTAGAAGAGACAATTTTTGGTTTGTTTTTGCATGTTGAAGCAGAGGAAGAAGAAGATGAGGAGAGGATTCCTTGTAAAAGTGAAGAAAATGAGCATGCAGAACAGGGACTAAGCATTATGCAGGTAAGCGAGCAAGAGAATAAGTTTGAAAGTGAAGGCAGTTTTGTCCAAAAGAAGGAGGAATAGGACGTCTTTTTGCTGAGAATGAATAGAAAGGTTTTTTGCATTTAGTTTGTATACGAAGCGCACAGGGCTCTAGACCCTTTTGTGGGAAAATGGAGTGTGTAAAGTTGCCAATCATTTTGGAGCGAATTTGGAGGGTGAATTTGGGGTGCCAGGTGAATTTTGGGTCGAATTCTGGGGATTTGGGGTTTCCCAGGTGAATTTCTGAAGTGAAAAGGTTCAAAAAGGTTTTTTTTTGAAAGCAAGTTAAAGCCAGAAGGTTATTGAAAATTAATAGATGTGATGCAAGTAGGTAATATGCAGACGATACACAGCGAGACAAATCATGGGAAAAATACAGTGGTAACACATGAGTGTGTGAGGATGGGATCAGTATAGCTAAGGCTCAGTTGAAGCTGAATTTGGAAAAGCATGCCAAAACTAAGAATAATAAAGGCACCTACGGGTATTTCAGTGGGAAAAGGAAGATGAAAAGAAACCTATCACACCTCCCCTATTCCCCCCCCCCCCACCCCCATAAGCCAGACAGGACTAGTGACAACAGACAAGGAGAAGGCTGAGGTACTCAACAAGTGTTGGTCTCAATTTTTACTGCCAGTCACTATTTCCACATCTCTCAGGTTATTGGACTGGTGGACTTGATTCTAACCCATAGTAGCAGGTCAGCTTTCAGACCACTTGAGGAACCTGAGCATGCAAGACCATGGCACCCACCCAGAGGCATGTCAGGGCCCTGAGAGAACTGGCAGCTGTAGTTGCTAAGGTGCTTCCTCCATCATATTTGAGAAATCAAGGCAACCAGCTGAAGTCTCCAGACACTGTGTTGTATTGACTCCAATCCTCTTGGTCTTTTTTGTAAATCTTAGAGCTCTGAGTCAATTTCTGCAGAGGATTCCCAATGCAGTTTCAAAAATGGAATCTTTGTTACTGGTCCTCCTGTTGATCTTGGATATTTCCATTTTCTGCACTCCTTTATTTTCGAAACATTTGTAATGACTGAAAAGAAAGCTGAGACGAGGCATTATGCTCTTTCCAGTGATAGAAATGGACCTGTATTCTTTTCAGACAAATATATTTTTGCTGTGTCTAAGCACATGTGCATACCTGTGTTTGATTTATGTGTCCAGGTTTTGGCAGTGGGGCAGCCACAGGGCCGTCCTGTGACAATGGCCCAGGTGCTGCCCTGTCCCGCTTTCTTCCAACTGGCTCCACTTCAGGATGTCCTCCCTGCTGAGAGAAGAGGCTGGGACAGCACCTTTAGAAATGTGACTTTCTGGGTTTTTTTTGTTTCGTTTTGTTTTGTTATTTTTAAAGTTACTAAAAACCTTCACCCTGATTTTTTGTGTTGGGTTTGGGGCTTTTTTTTTCAGTTTTGGGTGGGTTTTTTGGTGGGCTTTTTTGGGGGCTTTTTTTGTCTCTTTGGGGATTATTGGTTGGGGGGTTTTGTGTGTTTGTTTGGTCTGCTTTTTTTGTTTGTTTTTTTATTACGGTTTTGTAGAGTTTTTTTAAGCAAATTGATTGGAAAACTGAATAGTCCTCCACTATAGTCTCCTGGATTCACCTGAGACTCTTCCTAGGCATCTCCCTGATCTTTTTTGCAATGAGTCTCACATCATTCTCCTGAAGAAACTGTCTGCTTATGGTTTGCATGGGTGGGCTGTTTGCTGGGTGACAAACTGGGTGATGGCCAGGCCCACAGAGTGGTGGGAAATAGAGTTCATCCAGCTGGTCCCCAAGGCTCAGTCTTGGGCCCAGTCCTGTTTAATATCTTGCTCAGTGATCTGGACAAGGGGATAGAGTACACGCCCAGGAAGCTCACAGATGATGCAAAGTTGGCTGGTAGCGTTTTTTTTCTTCTGGAGGACAGCAGGCTCTGCTTCTTCTTCCTCCTGTTCCGAGGTCGCTGCTCCCTCTTCATCCCTCATTAAGTGTGCTGATTTTGTCACTTGGATGAGAAAACAAACAATTTTAGCAACAATACTGGTGGCAGGGTACAAGAAAGGAAGAGTTCACATGAATCCCCCCCCCCAACAACAGACAATACCTGATGGCTCCTCTGCCCAGCTTACTGACTACACCGGAACCCATTGTCCCCCAAAGATACTCCCTTCTCCCTGCCCCCAGCCATGATGTGAGATGGAATAGAATAACTAAGATTAAGATTCTCCCTATATAACTCCATCATACTTCGATTCTGGGAAAAACAATTCTTGAAGTTCTATCATTTCAGATCATTTGAATTTGAATTGGCATACTAAAAAGTCTAGCCAGAAACTCATGACAATATTAATAGCCCATTCTAGAATGTCCGAGATGATAGACACTTCTTTCAAGAGAATGTGATACCTCACGTGACTTCTCCAGAATTTAAATGAACAGCGGGAGTAGTCTACAAGATTCTTGCTGCCATCTGGATTTCCTGGTTTTTGGCTGGTCTATGTAAGCCAACCAGCTATTCAGCAGAGGGAATATTAGTGTGCTACTTGATGGTATGTGAGATGGAACACAGTAATTTATGGCTTTTTGCATAGTGATGAAGCTGTAAAGAAAGCTCCGTAATGCTCTGACAAGGAGGCTGCTGGACTTCAAGCAGCAAAGGCCCAAAACGAACCAGTGAAAAGGTGTCATTGAAAAAAAAAAAAAAAAAAAAAAGCCAGGTGGGGAGCAAAGTGATACTTAAGGGCAGTTTACTGAAAGAGGAAATCTAGTGAAAAAAAGGTCCAAGAGTGAAGGAATAACAGGGAAAATGAAACTAAGGAAGGAAATCAATCTCAGCTAATCATTTCAGAAGCTAACAAGTTGTCATTGCAATGATGCATAAAGTGAGAAATTATAAATATGTCTGCGCCAAAATCTGAATTATGAACTTTATTGCATTCTGTCTTTCACGGAATCATACAACAGTCTGTGATTAAAGATCACCTAGTCCTACTTCCTTGCCAGGTAGATCTTACAGTAGATCAAATTGCTCAAGACTAGCCAAACTGATAAGGAGCACTCTCAATGATGGGGCATCCACAACTTCTCTGGAACAGCCGTTTGAGTGTCTCACCAGCTTCATTGTAGAAAAGCTTTTCCTTTTAGCCAATCTAAACCTAGTCTCAGTTTGAAAGCATGTCCCCTTGTCCTTTCTCTGCAAACCTTCCTAAAAAGTCTTTCTCCATTGGTCTTATACCCTCTTTACATATTCAAAGGCCACAATACTGTCTCTCCAGAAACCTCTCTTCTCCAGGCTAAAAGATCCTATTTTTCACAAGAACCAGGTCATAAACTGAAATGGAAGACATCTCAGGAGATCAGATCATCCAACAGCTCAGCGTAAGAATAGCTCTGAAGTCAGATCAACTAGCTTAGGGCTGTGTCTGTTTGAATTTTGAAAATTAGCAGGACTTGAAATGCTTCAAGGAAGAGAACTCTGGGTGGCTCCAGAAACAGCCTGAGAAACTCGAGCAAACTCGAAACCTCAGAAACTACCACTGCTTTCTCTCCCTCAGCCCAAGCAGTCCCAAAGAAGAAGTGTTCCCAGCAGGCTGGGATAGCACGCATATACACTACATATACATGACAGGCATCGCCAGCAGCCACATCCTGCTCCTTTCTGTGGCTGGCAAGAGTGAGACTGGATGTTTACATGTGGGCAACCTGGGTCCCTCCAGCAGCTCACACACTCAGCCTGCCCAGTGACCCCACTGAATTCCAGTATTCGCAGTGTGCCAAGGCCACAGCACTACTCCGCTTGCTGGCACAGACCATCACACGCCTCCTAAATCAGTCAGGACTCCCCTGGTCCCACAGCCAGCACCCCACTTGCTCTCCCCCAGGCCACTGCCATTGTTCACCAACTTCTCCACTTTGATCTTTGCTGGTGCTCTCAACACTGGCACACCCAGATGTTCTGCAGCTGTTGTCTCCTGGTGGAAAGGACTTGTAAAGCCGTGTTTCCACACAGGACTTCCACAACCTTTCAAAGCAACCTTTTCTGGGGTATGAACAATCTCATTCAAATGTCAACATTTCTTTTCCCATATGTGAAATCAGAATTTCCTTCTTCCGGGCATGCCCAAAACAAGGCACAAACTACATTGTGCCTTCTGTTTCACATGCTGAGTCGTTTGTAAACAATGCTAGGAGAATACCTGTTTTGATCCAAGCTAATCTCTGGCCCTTATAGTGCTTTCGGTAGTTAGTTTTGCTTTGCTATTTACTTGATGTCCCATTGAATTGTTGAATCATAAACAGACTATCTGTCTGTATAGCAGCATAGCAGTGATGAATAAATGCAAGAGAAGGAGCAAGGTGATTGTTTGCTAGACTCTTCCTAGAAACTGAGAAATCTGTTACTTAATGCTGACCACAGCAGATGGAGGAAGCATCCTACATGATGTCAAAGCAATGAAGCTGTAATCACTTTTATGATTACAGTCAAGGCACTGCTTTTGCCACCATAAGTGGAGTGCAGGGAATCTTAAAAGACGACACTCTAACTGTTGTCCATGCTCACTGAGAAAATAATGCTTTTACAGCAGAGCAGGTCTCACCGCAGCTAAATCATGGCTTTAACTGTACACCGCCTTCAAAAAAGCCCACAAAAACACAAATGAAAGGATTTGGAACCCAAGGGAATCTCGGATTGTGACATCAGCTCACTTTGGATTCTTTCCAAATTCTCAATTCCATTTTCTTCCCAGCCAATTATCCCACCTAACCTGAGATGTAACTTATGGATATCCAACACATCTAGTTACCTTAGAATTAGATTGCCACTAGGCAAAAAGACAGAAACAAGCAGTTAAGTTCAGACTGAAACCAAGGGTGTTTAGAACAGCAATACTTGGACGTAACTATTCTTGATCAAACCAAAACTTTTAGGACTTACCCATGTATTTTTGGAGGTGGAAAAAGTCCCTAGGGAGCTCACACTCAGTGCCTGGAGAGACGCTCTCGCTGGTTTTTCAAGGACCGATTCGTCACAGCAGAGGCAGCAGAGCACAAGATGGCCGAAGAGAAGGGGCAGTGTAGAATTCTCGGTCTGTCTCTGTCTCCACTCAGTGTAGAACGTCCTTGTCCTGGCACATTGTCGTGTGCGATATGTCCCTCCGGGTCTTCGGTCCTTGCGAAGCTCTATGTACTGCGAGCGCTGCTACTTGAAGCTGAGAAGGACCGCGGAGCTAGCGGCGAATTCGGAGAGCGCTAAGCACGAAGTCAAGAAGCGAGACGTGTCCCTGCAACGCGGTGCTAAGAGCAGCTTCCTGGCGGCGGGGGCGAGCCCCGGCCACGAGACATTCTCGTCCTGGCAACGGATCTCTGTGAAGGGCGTAGGCGAAAAGCTTTCGTTTTCCATTCGAACTGCGAGAGAGGCAGACTGTTACACGGAGCTCTGAGAACAAAGGTGCACGCCCTAGGCTGGCTTGGGCAGAAGAAGCGTTCTCGAGCTCTTGGCTGCCCGCACACTGCTGGGTATGTGGCGCCCCTGCGGCGGCTTCTGGCCGCCGGCAAGTGAAAGCGGAGCCAGGCGTGGGCGAGGGCGGTGAACGAAGCGGCTAAGTGCCGTGCTTGTGTGCACCACGTTAGAGGCTACTAGGAGAGGAAGGTGGTTGACTCTCGCTTGCCTTCCCAAGTGCCCTTAGCAGTCGGAAGGAGCAAGCTGAAGCACTGCTGCTTGTGCTGCTCCTTGGTTCCCTTGCAGCCCGCTCTGAAAGCATTGGCGGTCACTTCTAGGCGCCGAGTTGCACACACACAGCACCACGCTAAGTGCCGCGGAGAAGGGAAATCCAGAGTGCAGCGAGGAGCTGGACGTGGCTTACGTTCAGTAAGGAAAAGGTGACCCTAGGCACTGCCTCTTCAATCTGGCCGCCTCTGCTCTGGTAGCAACTTTTGCAAGTCGGCAAAGGGAGCCGCGAGTATGTAGAACGGAGGGCAGCTAGACGCCGAGTGTTATGCGCCCCTTCTGGGCTGCTGCCAGGGGGCTACTTTAAGAGCACCTTGTCCTTCTTCCTCGCGTCCATCTGGCTTCACTTTAGCTGCATGGAGTACAGCACAGCGAAGGAGTGAAGACGGGCACTGCCCCAGCTTTTGCCCTGGCGTGCAACGGCTGTGTGCTGCTTTTCCAAGCAGCAAGAGCACTGAGAAGTGAAAGCGATTGTGAAGGAGCTCTTTGGCTGCTCGTGTGCTCTTCGCTGCACTGCGCCGCTCGCAAGCGGCTTCGTTCTTCGGCGTCTGCCGTCCGGAGAGAGCTGAACTGCAGCGGTCAGTTTCAGCTCTGCCCAACAGCGTGCTCTCAGTTCTGCGGACAAGCACGCCCTGTTGCCTTGGCTCCGAGTGCAAAGTCCCTAGCGAGCACTCACTCAGTGCAATGCACCCAGAAAGACGCTCTCGCTCGTCTTTCAAGGAGCGATTCCTAACAGCACAAGCAGCAGAGGCACAAACTGGATGACGAGAAGGGACAATGTAGAACACGTCTCTGTCCTGGCACATTGTCGTGTGCGATATGTCCCTCCGGGTCTTCGGTCCTTGCGAAGCTCTATGTACTGCGAGCGCAGCTACTTGCAGCTGAGAAGGACCGAGGAGCTAGCATCGAATTCGGAGAGCGCTAAGCACGCAGTCAAGAAGCGAGACGTGTCCCTGCAACGCGGTGCTAAGAGCAGCTTCCTGGCGGCGGGGGCGAGCCCCAGCCACAAGACATTCTCGTCCTGGCAACAGATCTCTGTGAAGGGCGTAGGCGAAAAGCTTTCGTTTTCCATTCGAACTGCGAGAGAGGCAGACTGTTACACGGAGCTCTGAGAACAAAGGTGCACGCCCTAGGCTGGCTTGGGCAGAAGAAGCGTTCTCGAGCTCTTGGCTGCCCGCACACTGCTGGGTATGTGGCGCCCCTGCAGCGGCTTCTGGCCGCCGGCAAGTGAAAGCGGAGCAAGGCGTGGGCGAGGGCGGTGAACGATGCGGCAAAAGCGCCGTGCTTGTGTGCACCACGTTAGAGGCTACTAGGAGAGGAAGGTGGTTGACTCTCGCTTGCCTTCCCAAGTGCCCTTAGCAGTCGGAAGGAGTAAGCTGAAGCACTGCTGCTTGTGCTGCTCCTTGGTTCCCTTGCAACCCGCTCTGAAAGCATTGGCGGTCACTTCTAGGCGCCGAGTTGCACACACACAGCACCACGCTAAGTGCCGCGGAGAAGGGAAATCCAGAGTGCAGCGAGGAGCTTGACGTGGCTTACGTGCAGTAAGGAAAAGGTGAACCTAAGCACTGCCTCTTCAATCTGGCTGCCTCTGCTCTGGTAGCAACTTTTGCAAGTCGGCAAAGGGAGCCGCGAGTATGTAGAACGGAGGGCAGCGAGACGCCGTGTGTTATGCGCCCTTTCAGGGCTGCTTACAAGGGGCTACTTTAAGAACGCCTTCTTCGTCCTCGCGTCCTTCTCGCTTCGTTCTAGCTGCATGGAGTACAGTACAGCGAAGGAGTGAAGACGGGCACTGCCCCAACTTTTGCCCTGGCGTGCAACGGCTGTGTGCTGCTTTTCCAAGCAGCAAGAGCCCTGAGAAGTGAAAGCGATTGTGAAGGAGCTCTTTGGCTGCTCGTGTGCTCTTCGCTGCACTGCGCCGCTCGCAAGCGGCTTCGTTCTTCGGCGTCTGCCGTCCGGAGAGAGCTGAACTGCAGCGGTCAGTTTCAGCTCTGCCCAACAGCGCGCTCTCAGTTCTGCGGACAAGCACGCCCTGTTGCCTTGGCTCCGAGTGCAAAGTCCCTAGCGAGCACTCACTCAGTGCAATGCACCCAGAAAGACGCTCTCGCTCGTCTTTCAAGGAGCGATTCCTAACAGCAGAAGCAGCAGAGGCACAAACTGGATGACGAGAAGGGACAATGTAGAACACGTCTCTGTCCTGGCACATTGTCGTGTGCGATATGTCCCTCCGGGTCTTCGGTCCTTGCGAAGCTCTATGTACTGCGAGCGCAGCTACTTGCAGCTGAGAAGGACCGCGGAGCTAGCAGCGAATTCGGAGAGCGCTAAGCACGAAGTCAAGAAGCGAGACGTGTCCCTGCAACGCGGTGCTAAGAGCAGCTTCCTCGCGGCGGGGGCGAGCCCCAGCCACAAGACATTCTCGTCCTGGCAACGGATCTCTGTGAAGGGCGTAGGCGAAAAGCTTTCGTTTTCCATTCGAACTGCGAGAGAGGCAGACTGTTACACGGAGCTCTGAGAACAAAGGTGCACGCCCTAGGCTGGCTTGGGCAGAAGCAGCGTTCTCGAGCTCTTGGCTGCCGGCACACTGCTGGGTATGTGGCGCCCCTGCAGCGGCTTCTGGCCGCCGGCAAGTGAAAGCGGAGCAAGGCGTGGGCGAGGGCGAGAGCGGTGAACGAAGCGGCTAAGTGCCGTGCTTGTGTGCACCACGTTAGAGGCTACTAGGAGAGGAAGGTGGTTGACTCTCGCTTGCCTTCCCAAGTGCCCTTAGCAGTCGGAAGGAGCAAGCTGAAGCACTGCTGCTTGTGCTGCTCCTTGGTTCCCTTGCAGCCCGCTCTGAAAGCATTGGCGGTCACTTCTAGGCGCCGAGTTGCACACACACAGCACCACGCTAAGTGCCGCGGAGAAGGGAAATCCAGAGTGCAGTGAGGAGCTGGACGTGGCTTACGTGCAGTAAGGAAAAGGTGAACCTAAGCACTGCCTCTTCAATCTGGCCGCCTCTGCTCTGGTAGCAACTTTTGCAAGTCGGCAAAGGGAGCCGCGAGTATGTAGAACGGAGGGCAGCTAGACGCCGTGTGTTATGCGGCCTTTCAGGGCTGCTGACAGGGGGCTACTTTAAGAGCGCCTTGTCCTTCTTCCTCGCGTCCTTCTTGCTTCGCTTTAGCTGCATGGAGTACAGCACAGCGAAGGAGTGAAGACGGGCGCTGCCCCAGCTTTTGCCCTGGCCTGCCTGTGCTGCGCCTTTAGCTGCACACCAGAACAATGGCATTTCTTACCCGCAAGGTAAAAAGGGCTTTAGTGTAGCCTTAGGAATGGCAAGTGCCTAGGCATTAAGTTGAGCGACCACGTATGAGGGAGTCTTTAGAGGTTTCCTCTCCCATGGCGCAGGTTTATTCTCATTTTCGTGCTGAACTGAAAAGTCCGGGCATGGTAAGTCTGCCCTGCCTTGTGCAGAGACGAACACAAATGTGGGGCTATGATCCTTTGTGTTCGGAGCTCTGCTTCCGGGTGTGTGGGCCGCCATGAGCCCGCAGCAGCCGCCGAGGACAGTGTGGATTGTGGATGAGGCTGGGCTGGCCCCCCGCCCCCCCGCTGGTCTGACAGCGGCAGGAGCTGCGTCGGAGCGGCATTGCCTGAGGGCCCCATGGGGGGCGGGGAGAGAGCCGGGATTGACCCCGAGCGACACCGGAAGCGATATCCGTAGGGCCCGGAAGGCCAGCGTTGCCATCGAGTTTGGCCGGTAGGAGGCTTCTAAGGTGCTTTGAAAGGTGGAGCTTCTTTGCTCTAGGACAGTCTGGGAGAGCTGAGGGTGTCCAATCTGGAGAACAGAAGGCTCCAGGGAGACCTTCGAGCCCCTTGCAGTGCCTGCTGGGGCTCCAAGATAGCTGGGGAGGGACTTTGGAAAAGGTTCTGGACTCGCAGGACAAGGGGGAATAGCTTCAAACTGCCAGAGGGCTGGGGTAGATGGGATATTGGAAAGGAATTCTTCCTTGTGTGGGTGCTGAGGCCTGGCACATGTTGCTCAAAGAGGCTGTGTAGGAGCCCCATGGCAGGAAGAGTCCAGGGCCAGGCTGGAGTGGACATGGAGCAACCTGGACTAGTGGAAAAGTGTCCCTGCCCATGTCAGGATGTGGGAAGAAGAGAATCTGTCTCTAAGGTCGCTTCCAGTCCAAACCATTCTGGGATTCTAGGATTCATGGAAGGCCCTTTTCCAAGTGAAGTGTTGTATCTCTTGGCTCCCAGCTTGTAGTTGCCAGTTCTTCTGGAAGCAGGCGTGGCGAAGCAGCTGTGATGAGCCATGGGTTCTTAATAGGACGAGTGTGATATATTTGCAGAGAGGAAGGCTGCAGACAGATCTTCAAGGTCCAGGTAAAACAAGCAAAGGATTGAATAAAAGCCAAAGGTTGGTTGTGTTAGTTTGCTGGCTGTTGAAATGGCCCCAGGTCATTTTCAACATTTCTAATTTGGATTTGTTTGAGTAAAAAATGAATGTGTTACCTCCAGCGTAGGCTCTCCAATGCATCTCCATGTGCTCCCATCTCTTTGTTGTATATCGGGTTCTATTAACTGAAGACAGAATCATAACACAGTAGTAAAACATTTAGAGGCGTAGTTAGCCAGCTTCAGGAGTTTTCAACTCTGCTGTTGACTTTTCTGGTAACTGTAGGCAAGGCAACACAATCCAGTTACTCCACTTTTCCTCTCTGAGGAAAAGATGATCTTTTTTTTTTTTTTTTTTTTTCTTCTCATTTTGAAAATAGCCTTGAATGAAGAGAGTTATGCATGTGGCATGTAGGATTCATTACTTTACCCTTCTCTTCTGCTGTCTTTCGTGTACTAGTCTTTTTAAAATTTTTTTGTCGCTGTTCTCCATTCAGTAGGTTTGAAAGAATTCTAATTGTTGAGATGATGGTTCTTTGAAGGCTCACTTAGCCCACCTTTTGGGTGAAGGAAAGAAGAAGACAAGGTCCTCTAGGAAGAGTAAAAAGCATACTTTCAAGAGACATTCAGAGATGTCTGCTGATGCCATGCAATTACCGTGTAATCAGCAGAAATGTGTTGGAAAAACACCCATCAGTGACTTCACAAGAAAGCCACACTCAAGACAGGTAAAGAACAGAAGCATAAAACCCCAAAGGTATGAAATGGACAGATTTTCATTGGGAATGAGCAACTCCTGAATTCTTGGTTCTAGAACTAGGGGCTTGTAATAAATAGACTGTCTCCTTGCCAAACGTAAATTTGGTGTCATGAACTGCTCACTGCCCGTTGAAGTGCAGGGCTAGTAGACTAATATTTGCCATGGCAGGCATATTGTATGGCTTTCCTGTTAAAAAGAAATTGGTTTTGCTCATAGCAATCTAGATATGTACCCAGTCTGACACCTATTTTTTAGGCTATATTTCCAAGTAAATGGCTTCCACGATGATGCAGTAAGTTTATGTCATGAACAGGAATGAAGTGATTGCATGCATCCTTTTTTAGCCTAAGCCAGCTGCTGAATAATGAGACAGAGACTCTCACTGACGCCAAGGAGTGCCCGTGCTTTTGGGAAAAGCACTGGGCAGATAAAGCCTATTTCCACATTTCTTGCTAGCGTCTCCTTCAAAGTTCATGGGTTTGCTCATCTTTTAGAGCTGTTCTAGATGTCTTTGTAGTTTACATGTACTAAATGTAGCAGGTATTGCTTTCATGGCGTCCTACTAGATTTGAAGTTGGGATCTACTCAGGCTTCAATGTCTCAGAAGAAGCAACGTTGATTCTTTGAATTCCGTTCTTGAACGTGAGAATGCTACTTATGTAGTTAATGAATTAATTAAATCGAATTCACTTGAATGGAAAAATTGTCTTGTTCATGTAGATTTTAACTTGGGAAATTGATATTTGAGTTCTACTTTTCATTGTTGTTGCTTTTCTGTATTGTTTGATTGCACAGATAGCAGATGTACTGACCAAATATTGTGTGAAACTGGAGGAAATGTCCTTCCTCTTGGCAGCTGATGTTCACAAGCTCATTAACGCTAAGGCCATGGTAAATGTTTTACCTGGGGCAAGATAGCAGTCTGAATATTCCTAGAATGTCTTTCTTTCCCCAGATGAAATTCATTTTTTCTGCCTATCAGTCACTGAAATATAGAAGAAATTTCTACTTGGCAGGGTATTGGTTATCATTTGTGTTCTTTTCTCCCCTCATTTTCTGTAGAAGAGACAATTTTTGGTTTGTTTTTGCATGTTGAAGCAGAGGAAGAAGAAGATGAGGAGAGGATTCCTTGTAAAAGTGAAGAAAATGAGCATGCAGAACAGGGACTAAGCATTATGCAGGTAAGCGAGCAAGAGAATAAGTTTGAAAGTGAAGGCAGTTTTGTCCAAAAGAAGGAGGAATAGGACGTCTTTTTGCTGAGAATGAATAGAAAGGTTTTTTGCATTTAGTTTGTATACGAAGCGCACAGGGCTCTAGATCCTTTTGTGGGAAAATGGAGTGTGTAAAGTTGCCAATCATTTTGGAGCGAATTTGGAGGGTGAATTTGGGGTGCCAGGTGAATTTTGGGTCGAATTCTGGGGATTTGGGGTTTCCCAGGTGAATTTCTGAGGTGAAAAGGTTCAAAAAGGTTTTTTTTTGAAAGCAAGTTAAAGCCAGAAGGTTATTGAAAATTAATAGATGTGATGCAAGTAGGTAATATGCAGACGATACACAGCGAGACAAATCATGGGAAAAATACAGTGGTAACACATGAGTGTGTGAGGATGGGATCAGTATAGCTAAGGCTCAGTTGAAGCTGAATTTGGAAAAGCATGCCAAAACTAAGAATAATAAAGGCACCTACGGGTATTTCAGTGGGAAAAGGAAGATGAAAAGAAACCTATCACACCTCCCCTATTCCCCCCCCACCACCATAAGCCAGACAGGACTAGTGACAACAGACAAGGAGAAGGCTGAGGTACTCAACAAGTGTTGGTCTCAATTTTTACTGCCAGTCACTATTTCCACATCTCTCAGATTATTGGACTGGTGGACTTGATTCTAACCCATAGTAGCAGGTCAGCTTTCAGACCACTTGAGGAACCTGAGCATGCAAGACCATGGCACCCACCCAGAGGCATGTCAGGGCCCTGAGAGAACTGGCAGCTGTAGTTGCTAAGGTGCTTCCTCCATCATATTTGAGAAATCAAGGCAACCAGCTGAAGTCTCCAGACACTGTGTTGTATTGACTCCAATCCTCTTGGTCTTTTTTGTAAATCTTAGAGCTCTGAGTCAATTTCTGCAGAGGATTCCCAATGCAGTTTCAAAAATGGAATCTTTGTTACTGGTCCTCCTGTTGATCTTGGATATTTCCATTTTCTGCACTCCTTTATTTTCGAAACATTTGTAATGACTGAAAAGAAAGCTGAGACGAGGCATTATGCTCTTTCCAGTGATAGAAATGGACCTGTATTCTTTTCAGACAAATACATTTTTGCTGTGTCTAAGCACATGTGCATACCTGTGTTTGATTTATGTGTCCAGGTTTTGGCAATGGGGCAGCCACAGGGCCGTCCTGTGACAATGGCCCAGGTGCTGCCCCGTCCCGCTTTCTTCCAACTGGCTCCACTTCAGGATGTCCTCCCTGCTGAGAGAAGAGGCTGGGACAGCACCTTTAGAAATGTGACTTTCTGGGGGGTTTTTTTTTGTTTTGTTTTGTTTTGTTATTTTTAAAGTTACTAAAAACCTTCACCCTGATTTTTTGTGTTGGGTTTGGGGCTTTTTTTTTTCCGGTTTTGGGTGGGTTTTTTGGTGGGCTTTTTTGGGGGCTTTTTTTGTCTCTTTGGGGATTATTGGTTGGGGGATTTTGTGTGTTTGTTTGGTCTGCTTTTGTTGTTTGTTTTTTTATTACGGTTTTGTAGAGTTTTTTTAAGCAAATTGATTGGAAAACTGAATAGTCCTCCACTATAGTCTCCTGGATTCACCTGAGACTCTTCCTAGGCATCTCCCTGATCCTTTTTGCAATGAGTCTCACATCATTCTCCTGAAGAAACTGTCTGCTTATGGTTTGCATGGGTGGGCTGTTTGCTGGGTGACAAACTGGGTGATGGCCAGGCCCACAGAGTGGTGGGAAATAGAGTTCATCCAGCTGGTCCCCAAGGCTCAGTCTTGGGCCCAGTCCTGTTTAATATCTTGCTCAGTGATCTGGACAAGGGGATAGAGTACACGCCCAGGAAGCTCACAGATGATGCAAAGTTGGCTGGTAGCGTTTTTTTTCTTCTGGAGGACAGCAGGCTCTGCTTCTTCTTCCTCCTGTTCCGAGGTCGCTGCTCCCTCTTCATCCCTCATTAAGTGTGCTGATTTTGTCACTTGGATGAGAAAACAAACAATTTTAGCAACAATACTGGTGGCAGGGTACAAGAAAGGAAGAGTTCACATGAATCCCCCCCCAACAACAGACAATACCTGATGGCTCCTCTGCCCAGCTTACTGACTACACCGCAACCCATTGTCCCCCAAAGATACTCCCTTCTCCCTGCCCCCAGCCATGATGTGAGATGGAATAGAATAACTAAGATTAAGATTCTCCCTATATAACTCCATCATACTTCGATTCTGGGAAAAACAATTCTTGAAGTTCTATCATTTCAGATCATTTGAATTTGAATTGGCATACTAAAAAGTCTAGCCAGAAACTCACGACAATATTAATAGCCCATACTAGAATGTCCGAGATGATAGACACTTCTTTCAAGAGAATGTGATACCTCACGTGACTTCTCCAGAATTTAAATGAACAGCGGGAGTAGTCTACAAGATTCTTGCTGCCATCTGGATTTCCTGGTTTTTGGCTGGTCTATGTAAGCCAACCAGCTATTCAGCAGAGGGAATATTAGTGTGCTACTTGATGGTATGTGAGATGGAACACAGTAATTTATGGCTTTTTGCATAGTGATGAAGCTGTAAAGAAAGCTCCGTAATGCTCTGACAAGGAGGCTGCTGGACTTCAAGCAGCAAAGGCCCAAAACGAACCAGTGAAAAGGTGTCATTGAAAAAAAAAAAAAAAAAATAAAGCCAGGTGGGGAGCAAAGTGATACTTAAGGGCAGTTTACTGAAAGAGGAAATCTAGTGAAAAAAAGGTCCAAGAGTGAAGGAATAACAGGGAAAATGAAACTAAGGAAGGAAATCAATCTCAGCTAATCATTTCAGAAGCTAACAAGTTGTCATTGCAATGATGCATAAAGTGAGAAATTATAAATATGTCTGCGCCAAAATCTGAATTATGAACTTTATTGCATTCTGTCTTTCACGGAATCATACAACAGTCTGTGATTAAAGATCACCTAGTCCTACTTCCTTGCCAGGTAGATCTTACAGTAGATCAAATTGCTCAAGACTAGCCAAACTGATAAGGAGCACTCTCAATGATGGGGCATCCACAACTTCTCTGGAACAGCTGTTTGAGTGTCTCACCAGCTTCATTGTAGAAAAGCTTTTCCTTTTAGCCAATCTAAACCTAGTCTCAGTTTGAAAGCATGTCCCCTTGTCCTTTCTCTGCAAACCTTCCTAAAAAGTCTTTCTCCATTGGTCTTATACCCTCTTTACATATTCAAAGGCCACAATACTGTCTCTCCAGAAACCTCTCTTCTCCAGGCTAAAAGATCCTATTTTTCACAAGAACCAGGTCATAAACTGAAATGGAAGACATCTCAGGAGATCAGATCATCCAACAGCTCAGTGTAAGAATAGCTCTGAAGTCAGATCAACTAGCTTAGGGCTGTGTCTGTTTGAATTTTGAAAATTAGCAGGACTTGAAATGCTTCAAGGAAGAGAACTCTGGGTGGCTCCAGAAACAGCCTGAGAAACTCGAGCAAACTCGAAACCTCAGAAACTACCACTGCTTTCTCTCCCGCAGCCCAAGCAGTCCCAAAGAAGAAGTGTTCCCAGCAGGCTGGGATAGCACGCATATACACTACATATACATGACAGGCATCGCCAGCAGCCACATCCTGCTCCTTTCTGTGGCTGGCAAGAGTGAGACTGGATGTTTACATGTGGGCAACCTGGGTCCCTCCAGCACCTCAGACACTCAGCCTGCCCAGTGACCCCACTGAATTCCAGTATTCGCAGTGTGCCAAGACCACAGCACTACTCCGCTTGCTGGCACAGACCATCACACGCCTCCTAAATCAGTCAGGACTCCCCTGGTCCCACAGCCAGCACCCCACTTGCTCTCCCCCAGGCCACTGCCATTGTTCACCAACTTCTCCACTTTGATCTTTGCTGGTGCTCTCAACACTGGCACACCCAGATGTTCTGCAGCTGTTGTCTCCTGGTGGAAAGGACTTGTAAAGCCGTGTTTCCACACAGGACTTCCACAACCTTTCAAAGCAACCTTTTCTGGGGTATGAACAATCTCATTCAAATGTCAACATTTCTTTTCCCATATGTGAAATCAGAATTTCCTTCTTCCGGGCATGCCCAAAACAAGGCACAAACTACATTGTGCCTTCTGTTTCACATGCTGAGTCGTTTGTAAACAATGCTAGGAGAATACCTGTTTTGATCCAAGCTAATCTCTGGCCCTTATAGTGCTTTCGGTAGTTAGTTTTGCTTTGCTATTTACTTGATGTCCCATTGAATTGTTGAATCATAAACAGACTATCTGTCTGTATAGCAGCATAGCAGTGATGAATAAATGCAAGAGAAGGAGCAAGGTGATTGTTTGCTAGACTCTTCCTAGAAACTGAGAAATCTGTTACTTAATGCTGACCACAGCAGATGGAGGAAGCATCCTACATGATGTCAAAGCAATGAAGCTGTAATCACTTTTATGATTACAGTCAAGGCACTGCTTTTGCCACCATAAGTGGAGTGCAGGGAATCTTAAAAGACGACACTCTAACAGTTGTCCATGCTCACTGAGAAAATAATGCTTTTACAGCAGAGCAGGTCTCACCGCAGCTAAATCATGGCTTCAACTGTACACCGCCTTCAAAAAAGCCCACAAAAACACAAATGAAAGGATTTGGAACTCAAGGGAATCTCGGATTGTGACATCAGCTCACTTTGGATTCTTTCCAAATTCTCAATTCCATTTTCTTCCCAGCCAATTATCCCACATAATCTGAGATGTAATTTATGGATATCCAACACATCTAGTTACCTTAGAATTAGATTGCCACTAGGCAAAAAGACAGAAACAAGCAGTTAAGTTCAGACTGAAACCAAGGGTGTTTAGAACAGCAATACTTGGACGTAACTATTCTTGATCAAACCAAAACTTTTAGGACTTACCCATGTATTTTTGGAGGTGGAAAAAGTCCCTAGGGAGCTCACACTCAGTGCCTGGAGAGGCGCTCTCGCTGGTCTTTCAAGGACCGATTCGTCACAGCAGAGGCAGCAGAGCACAAGATGGCCGACGAGAAGGGGCAGTGTAGAATTCTCGGTCTGTCTCTGTCTCCACTCAGTGTAGAACGTCCCTGTCCTGGCACATTGTCGTGTGCGATATGTCCCTCCGGGTCTTCGGTCCTTGCGAAGCTCTAAGTACTGCGAGCGCTGCTACTTGCAGCTGAGAAGGACCGCGGAGCTAGCGGCGAATTCGGAGAGCGCTAAGCACGAAGTCAAGAAGCGAGACGTGTCCCTGCAACGCGGTGCTAAGAGCAGCTTCCTGGCGGCGGGGGCGAGCCCCGGCCACAAGACATTCTCGTCCTGGCAACGGATCTCTGTGAAGGGCGTAGGCGAAAAGCTTTCGTTTTCCATTCGAACTGCGAGAGAGGCAGACTGTTACACGGAGCTCTGAGAACAAAGGTGCACGCCCTAGGCTGGCTTGGGCAGAAGAAGCGTTCTCGAGCTCTTGGCTGCCCGCACACTGCTGGGTATGTGGCGCCCCTGCAGCGGCTTCTGGCCGCCGGCAAGTGAAAGCGGAGCAAGGCGTGGGCGAGGGAGGTGAACGAAGCGGCTATGTGCCGTGCTTGTGTGCACCACGTTAGAGGCTACTAGGAGAGGAAGGTGGTTGACTCTCGCTTGCCTTCCCAAGTGCCCTTAGCAGTCGGAAGGAGCAAGCTGAAGCACTGCTGCTTGTGCTGCTCCTTGGTTCCCTTGCAGCCCGCTCTGAAAGCATTGGCGGTCACTTCTAGGCGCCGAGTTGCACACACACAGCACCACGCTAAGTGCCGCGAAGAAGGGAAATCCAGAGTGCAGCGAGGAGCTGGACGTGGCTTACGTGCAGTAAGAAGAAGGTGAACCTAGACACTGCCTCTTCAATCGGGCCGCCTCTGCTCTGGTAGCAACTTTTGCGAGTCGGCAAAGGGAGCCGCGAGTATGTAGAACGGAGGGCAGCGAGACGCCGTGTGTTATGTGGCCTTTCAGGGCTGCTGACAGGGGGCTACTTTAAGAACTCCTTCTTCCTCGCGTCCTTCTTGCTTCGCTCTAGCTGCATGGAGTACAGCACAGTGAAGAAGTGAAGACGGGCACTGCCCCAGCTTTTGCCCTGGCCTGCCTGTGCTGCGCCTTTAGCTGCACACCAGAACAATGGCATTTCTTACCCGCAAGGTAAAAAGGGCTTTAGTGTAGCCTTAAGAATGGCAAATGCCTAGGCATTAAGTTGAGCGACCACGTATGAGGGAGTCTTTAGAGGTTTCCTCTCCCATGGCGCAGGTTTATTCTCATTTTCGTGCTGAACTGAAAAGTCCGGGTATGGCAAGTCTGCCCTGCCTTGTGCAGAGACGAACACAAATGTGGGGCTATGATCCTCTGTGTTCGGAGCTCTGCTTCCGGGTGTGTGGGCCGCCATGAGCCCGCAGCAGCCGCCGAGGACAGTGTGGATTGTGGATGAGGCTGGGCTGGCCCCCCGCCCCCCCGCTGGTCTGACAGCGGCAGGAGCTGCGTCGGAGCGGCATTGCCTGAGGGCCCCATGGGGGGCGGGGAGAGAGCCGGGAGTGACCCCGAGCGACACCGGAAGCGATATCCGTAGGGCCCGGAAGGCCAGCGTTGCCATCGAGTTTGGCCGGTAGGAGGCTTCTAAGGTGCTTTGAAAGGTGGAGCTTCTTTGCTCTAGGACAGTCTGGGAGAGCTGAGGGTGTCCAATCTGGAGAACAGAAGGCTCCAGGGAGACCTTCGAGCCCCTTGCAGTGCCTGCTGGGGCTCCAAGATAGCTGGGGAGGGACTTTGGAAAAGGTTCTGGACTCGCAGGACAAGGGGGAATAGCTTCAAACTGCCAGAGGGCTGGGGTAGATGGGATATTGGAAAGGAATTCTTCCTTGTGTGGGTGCTGAGGCCTGGCACATGTTGCTCAAAGAGGCTGTGTAGGAGCCCCATGGCAGGAAGAGTCCAGGGCCAGGCTGGAGTGGACATGGAGCAACCTGGACTAGTGGAAAAGTGTCCCTGCCCATGTCAGGATGTGGGAAGAAGAGAATCTGTCTCTAAGGTCGCTTCCAGTCCAAACCATTCTGGGATTCTAGGATTCATGGAAGGCCCTTTTCCAAGTGAAGTGTTGTATCTCTTGGCTCCCAGCTTGTAGTTGCCAGTTCTTCTGGAAGCAGGCGTGGCGAAGCAGCTGTGATGAGCCATGGGTTCTTAATAGGACGAGTGTGATATATTTGCAGAGAGGAAGGCTGCAGACAGATCTTCAAGGTCCAGGTAAAACAAGCAAAGGATTGAATAAAAGCCAAAGGTTGGTTGTGTTAGTTTGCTGGCTGTTGAAATGGCCCCAGGTCATTTTCAACATTTCTAATTTGGATTTGTTTGAGTAAAAAATGAATGTGTTACCTCCAGCGTAGGCTCTCCAATGCATCTCCATGTGCTCCCATCTCTTTGTTGTATATCGGGTTCTATTAACTGAAGACAGAATCATAACACAGTAGTAAAACATTTAGAGGCGTAGTTAGCCAGCTTCAGGAGTTTTCAACTCTGCTGTTGACTTTTCTGGTAACTGTAGGCAAGGCAACACAATCCAGTTACTCCACTTTTCCTCTCTGAGGAAAAGATGATCTTTTTTTTTTTTTCTCATTTTGAAAATAGCCTTGAATGAAGAGAGTTATGCACGTGGCATGTAGGATTCATTATTTTACCCTTCTCTTCTGCTGTCTTTCACGTACTAGTCTTTTAAAAATTTTTTTGTCGCTGTTCTCCATTCAGTAGGTTTGAAAGAATTCTAATTGTTGAGATGATGGTTCTTTGAAGGCTCACTTAGCCCACCTTTTGGGTGAAGGAAAGAAGAAGACAAGGTCCTCTAGGAAGAGTAAAAAGCATACTTTCAAGAGACATTCAGAGATGTCTGCTGATGCCATGCAATTACCGTGTAATCAGCAGAAATGTGTTGGAAAAACACCCATCAGTGACTTCACAAGAAAGCCACACTCAAGACAGGTAAAGAACAGAAGCATAAAACCCCAAAGGTATGAAATGGACAGATTTTCATTGGGAATGAGCAACTCCTGAATTCTTGGTTCTAGAACTAGGGGCTTGTAATAAATAGACTGTCTCCTTGCCAAACGTAAACTTGGTGTCATGAACTGCTTACTACCCGTTGAAGTGCAGGGCTAGTAGACTAATATTTGCCATGGCAGGCATATTGTATGGCTTTCCTGTTAAAAAGAAATTGGTTTTGCTCATAGCAATCTAGATATGTACCCAGTCTGACACCTATTTTTTAGGCTATATTTCCAAGTAAATGGCTTCCATGATGATGCAGTAAGTTTATGTCATGAACAGGAATGAAGTGATTGCATGCATCCTTTTTTACCCTAAGCCAGCTGCTGAATAATGAGACAGAGACTCTCACTGACGCCAAGGAGTGCCCGTGCTTTTGGGAAAAGCACTGGGCAGATAAAGCCTATTTCCACATTTCTTGCTAGCGTCTCCTTCAAAGTTCATGGGTTTGTTCATCTTTTAGAGCTGTTCTAGATGTTCTTTGTAGTTTATATGTACTAAATGTAGCAGGTATTGCTTTCATGGCGTCCTACTAGATTTGAAGTTGGGATCTACTCAGGCTTCAATGTCTCAGAAGAAGCAACGTTGATTCTTTGAATTCTGTTCTTGAACGTGAGAATGCTACTTATGTAGTTAATGAATTAATTAAATCGAATTCACTTGAATGGAAAAATTGTCTTGTTCATGTAGATTTTAACTTGGGAAATTGATATTTGAGTTCTACTTTTCATTGTTGTTGCTTTTCTGTATTCTTTGATTGCACAGATAGCAGATGTACTGACCAAATATTGTGTGAAACTGGAGGAAATGTCCTTCCTCTTGGCAGCTGATGTTCACAAGCTCATTAACGCTAAGGCCATGGTAAATGTTTTACCTGGGGCAAGATAGCAGTCTGAATATTCCTAGAATGTCTTTCTTTTCCCAGATGAAATTCATTTTTTCTGCCTATCAGTCACTGAAATATAGAAGAAATTTCTACTTGGCAGGGTATTGGTTATCATTTGTGTTCTTTTCTCCCCTCATTTTCTGTAGAAGAGACAATTTTTGGTTTGTTTTTGCATGTTGTATGCTGCTTCTACTTCTGGTTTTGTTTTTTAATACACAGAATATAAACAGAGCACTGCTGGATAATGAGAGGGCAACTGCCAACCTACTCTTGAATCGAATGAAATCAGAGCTTGAGAAAGAAAAATGGCATCAACTGAAATGGCAAGGGACTGGAAGCTCATGCAAAAGTAGTGTGGAGTTCAGAGTTTCAGGTCAGAAATTTGGCAGTGTTCTTTTGGACAATGAGCAACACCAAGAGGCTAGTGTTCACTTTTGGTTTCTATCAAAGTAATACTTGATCATTTTTTCTTTCTACGTGATACCACGTATGATATCACATATATCATGTGATTCCATTCTACATATCTACTTTCCATCCTGCAGAGAATTTATGGCAAGTGAAGAAATACAGAATCCCCCAACTGTGAATATGGAAATGGAAAAGTTGACAAAGGAGCAGATGGTACTCAGTGAAGAGAGACTGAAGGTTTTGCAATATATCGGGTATGGCAAAAGAGGGTATAGCATAAAGGAAAACAATTGTTGCTGGAGTTAATGAAGGACTTGGCTACAAAATGCACTTTGCTTCCTGTCAATGTGTGATTGCTAAATGCAGCAGTAAGGCAGTGTCTACATCTATTTCTGTACAGCTCTTTTGAATGGAAAAAATGCATTCTTGATTTTCAGTGCCCCAGCTACACTTAATAGGTGGCGATCAGGCTCTAAAAATGGAGGAATGCAGAAGTAAATCTCGAAACATAGCAGAAATGGGCAAAGAGGGGTGGAGAGCTAGAACTTGGTGTTTTTGTCAAGGCATTTTTTTCTCCATGGCGTGGGATTTTACTTGGGGAATAAATGAAGAGAGGAGTCTGGATAGAAATCTAACGTTGCTACGTTTGAATATCCATCCTGAACACAAGACACATTGGTGTGGGTGCAATGCATTACGATCTTTACAGGGAGGTTTTTTACGGTGGATGTAGGAACCAGGTAGATGACAGTTAGTTCCTTATCGGGCAGTAAACAGTTGGCCTTGAACAACAACAATCTCAGGTTTATTTTCATTGCCAAGATGGCTGTAAATAAAAGAAAGCCCAGCAGTATGGATATTCGGATTCATAATTTTATATTTGAAGTACTGACTGGTTTGTATTTTAGGATACCTGACTCTTGTTTCCTGCTTTGATAGCACCCTGTTGCCTCCAACACGTGCCAAATCTGATGGAAACGAATGGTGCAGAACTCTGGAGAATTGAAACAAAAGTCTAGGTAGGTCGGGAAATCCTAAGAACAGTCTGGAATTCAAGCAATATTTTCTTTTCTCCTGGGCAACGATGAGGCAGACGGTTGCTTTGAGAGTGCATGTTTGCTCTATTCTTTGTTCCGTGTGTTGCCACATACCTTCTCAGTTGCTTGGAGGTGGCAGTAAGAGCCAAAGAAGCTGCCTGTGTCATGGCTTTCCTTTGGCCAGTACAAACACCTGTGCATGGGGAGATCTAGCAGGAACTGGCTCGGTTAGAATGAATCTGGGGGAAATCAAAAGTTAATTTTGACGTGGATCCCTTCTCAATCATACAAAAATACTCCTTTTTAACTCTTGGAGAAGAAGAGGGGAAGTATGAGAAGAAGAGGGGAAGTATTGGAGATACTTCCTTTCTCTGTGTCCTTGCAGCATGCCTTCCCGCTCTGTGTCTGCCTTCTCTTGCTCCAGAGCACATCCAGTTGGGATGTTTGTAGCCTGTATGGTAGCAAAGAAGGTGGTAGCGATTGTTAAGTACCTTGCTACTTTGAAGCATAATGATAAACAGCTGTGTATGAAAATGTCTTGATTTCTTTGGCTGGTAATGTCTGGTGTCTGTAGGCACTGCTGGCATCTGTTCCGTGTGCTGAGATTCAGCACATGGCCTCTGTCATGTTTCCATGTCACACTGCACTGTGAAAGATGGGAATTTTGACTGTGGTCTGTTCTGTATCATTCAGACAGCCCTAATGTGGAGTGCGTAGAGAAAATGAGCATCCAGTATGAGCTGGTCGAGGGCAAATGTCAGGAGAAAGGGCAGATGTGCAAGTTGAGTGCCACAGCTTTTGGCTGTGATAGCCGTGGTCCAATGTGTCATTAGAGTAAAGTGTGTCTGAGGATGCACCAGACACTGAGATAACAAGTGGAATTCCTTTTTAACCTCCGCCTTACTCTGTTCAAAAAGTAAGCCATCCGTTTGGTTTCACAGTAGTAGTTGGTATTTGTGCTTGAAATGTGGAAAAAGCCGTAACAAATGCCAGTAATGAAGGGAGTGCTGTCCTACATGAATGTGGAAGATGCAAGGAGCCTCAGCCCTTGTGCTAAATCTGTCTTATCTTGGGAAAGAAATTCCACCTCTGCCTCAATTTCTCCCTTTGTGTCCAACCAGATGGTATTGTTTAGTAATCTAATATGGCATGTAGGAGGCTGAATCTATCTCTGTCCATCACAAGAAAAGAAACACTACGTTTAGCCAGGCTCTCTGAAAGCCACACAGTATTTCTTCTGTGCATGTCAATAATTTGTTCTTCTTTTCCTTCAGATGACCCTGTTGGATGTGAACATTTGCACAGCAGAAGATGCTGAAGTTGTGCACTCCAACATGCTTCAGATGACTGAGAAACGAAAATGTAGGTTTGAAGAAGAAGTGGAGCACGTGGATGTACGTTTCTTTTATTTGATGACATATATCTTCATCACTCCTTGGGATTAGTCTGTTCTTCCTGTGCTCCCACCTGCAATGCCTTCTGCGTGGTAGGCTATTGATGTCACCTTAGAAAGAGGTCCATAGTGTGACAAAACACTCCAGAGAAACAGTTTGGTGTGGAAGAGTTTCATGTGGAAGTGTTCATAATTCTTGTGTTTATTATTTGTAATAGAAATAGATTGTATTTTTATGATCATTTCTATCTGAAATACATAGGATAGCGATGAATGACGTATGGCCCAGTCTGCTTAAGATCAAACTTCAGGAAGAGCTGGAAATGATCTCCCAAATGTCTTCCAATCTTTTCTATACATAAAAAAAGTCGGGCAGTTGTTTCTAAAGGGATAAATGATAGAATGTGATTTGGTGCTTTATGGTGCCAGAATAAACAGAAGTTTTGAGAATCCGCATTCTTACCAGTTTACTTGGAGACTGATTTTTTTTTACTCTCCAGATAGAAGACGCCATGTTGGATACCAGTCGTAAAATTCCAGGCAGCCTTTTATCATGTTACATATCCTCTTACTCATTCATTTCACCTTCCAGCAGTTTAGAAAGAACTTGTTCACTTGAATGTTTTTCTTTGGAGTGATTTGAAGGAGACGGCTAAATGGCCATAATCCAGGTAGAAACATAAAAACAAGGGTGTGCTATAAAGACAGGACTTCTTAATGCAAAGAGCCCTCTGAAATTCAAAATACCTGCTATAAAATTAAAAATGTAATCTTTGACTTTTAGATGGGAATTTCTCCTCTTCAGTTTCATTCTGTCAGGTGCATTTTTGCTAACTGCTTGATTCACGCTGAATGGACAGTCCTGTCTTATTGTTGGTATGGCAACAGCGATAGAGATCACTGCTGCTTTCTGTAGAAAGTGGCTGCAAGTTGCTATGACGAGATCTTGTGCAGGTCTAGAGTCTGATTGGATGTGAGGTTCTCATTGTTTCAGAACACCAACTTGGGGTGGCAGTGTCAGAGGTGTTCATTATCTAGGAAGATTTTCATAGGCGATGAGTTTTGCTGAGGTAGCTTTCTCTTCTGGGTGTAGAAGATATGTGCATAATTAACTTCCTTGAATCCTAAAGAGCTGGGGAGATTTTAGTATCTACGAAACCATTTTTACTAGCTTTTTTATGTGGCCTTAGATGATGAAAGTGATCTGGATACAATCTTAGAAAAAAGGCAAACGGTGAGCTGTGAGGAAGAGCTGAAGGAGTATTTGGAGAACACCCTTTCTTCTTGAGATCAACTTAGAACAAGGTATGAATTTGGTATGTTTTGTAAACTTAAAAGGTAGAGCATCTTTGAACATTGGTTGTACTACTTAGGCCTTGTTTTAATGCTGTTGTGTGAAGGTATGGAAAAAGAGTGCTTTTCACTTCATGTAAGAATATAGAATAATGTCCCTACTGAACAAGGTTAAGGCAAATAATGCCCACAGTTTACGAATGGGACAAAGGAAGACTGCTATCATTCAAAAACCATAGCACATCAGTATTACTGTGCATACCATCACATCCATGCCTTATTCAGAAGGTAAAAGTAGTAGTGCAGATTCTTGGATCACCGGAATCAGAAGTTGGTCTGCACCATCATCTCTTCACTCATAGATTTGATCTCATTCAAAGTTCTAGGAACTCAGACGTTTAAGACAGCCAAGCACCGGCAACTTTAAAAACCATCTAAAAATGGGTACAATACCGCTCTCCTTCCTGAAGATCTTAGCAGCAGCTCTGAAGCCGTAGAGGAAGCAGCACTGTTCACACACCCAGGAGGTCTTTCCTACCTGCTCGATCAGAGGCACATTAGAAGAGCAGTGTGGACCTGAGGGGCAGATGCACATACCTTCACACACCTCGCAGTGGGACTGTGGTTAGAGCTGGAGGTTTGATACTCTTCCTAATAATTTGAGCCGTTAAAACAAAGCCAGAGGTAACAGACCAAGTGAAAATACAATGCCAGGTTGCGGAAAGAGAATGTTACCTATCTGAACTGGTACAAAAATTCCCCATCATTCTCTTTGTTTAGGAGACCAAGCCAATGTCCGTGTAAATGAAAACAAGTGTGAATATTGATTTTTCTTGAATCAAGACTCAGCTTTATGTCCAAGTCAAAGGCAAATAAACCAGAAAGGCTCCGCTGAGCACAGTGCAGAACTAACATGGAAGACAGTCATTTGATCTCTTATGTAAGCAGTGTTGGTGTGGTTCCCCATCCAAAAGGAAGGATGTCAAATGCTTCTTTGGAAATATTTTAACTTCTCTGCGTTTCTTTCTTTGTAACAAACTAATCTCTAACAAGCCAGGACGTGATTGTGTTCAGTAGAAACAGATCAATGGCAACATTTAGCCTAAAGGTTTTATGAGATTGATCAGGAAGTTCGATTTAGATTTAAAGGCACTGTAGTCATATTTAATTTTATTTCTCTCCTCACTTGAGTCTCTTAAACAGGGACCTTCAATTGGACAGGACCGGGACACTGAAGCAAATTGTAATGGATGACGTAATGGCTTACCCAGAAGCATTTTGTGGGAATTGATTTCTTCTAGGTATCCATCAGCCAGCATTTTAGTGTGAAGGGAATCTTCAAACAGGTAAAACAAAAATTCCCGTTGGTTTCAAACCTGACTGCTATATTAATTTTTCACTTTGGAGAAAATTTTCATGACCTTTAAAATTCAGACTGTATCAAGTATTGTTTCAGCCATTGAAGAAAGTGCTTTTGATGGAGATAGGAGAGGGAAACCAAAACATTTCTCAGAGCCACACTTTGAGCTCTGTCCTTGTTACAAACGGCACTTGAGCAAATGCATTTGCCTTTGGAACAGAAAACGACAAGGTAACAGGCTTATCATTACGGATTTGAGTGTTCCAGGTTCTTTAGATAGTAAGTGATCTATTCAAGATGATCTCTTCCTGAAATAGATCCATTTTGAGAAGGGATATGGATTTCTTAGAAGAAGGCAAATCCCTATGTTAAAACGGTGTGGTGGGTGTTTTTTGTTGTTGTTGTTTTGCAAGTTTTAGAACTTGCAAGGCACAATCGACTTCATAGTTGGAGATGCAGATAAGACCACGACATTCCAAACAGGTGTTTCTTTTTGGTTGTTTTTCAATCAGTCTATCTTTGGATTGTAACCAGTAGAACTGTGCTTGAACTGGAAAGAAGTAGCGGAGGTTTCAGAAGTGGAGCATGCTCCATGCGGAGCATGGAGTAAGCTGAGAGCATTGTGCAAGGAGAGGAAAGAGGGGAAAATGGTAAGAGTTTCCTGAGTCGGAAGGGACCCCTAGGGATCGTCAAAGTCCAACTCCTGGCCCTGCACAGACACTCCAACAGTCCCACCCTCTGCATCCCTGAGAGCATTGGCCAAACGCTTCTGGATCTCTGGCAGCCTTGGGGCTGTGCCCATTGCCTGGAGAACCTATTCAGTGCCCGACCAGCCTCTGAGGAAAAAAACCTTTCCCTGATAGCCAGCCTAATCGTCCCCTGACACAGCTCCTGGCATTCCCTTGGCTCCTGTCCCTGGTCGCAGAGAGCAGAGAGCAAAGCTGTCCCTGTGCTGCTCTTGGGAGGAGCTGAGAGGTCCCAAGTGAGGTGTGAGCTCAGTGTCCTCTCTGCAGCTGAACCAAATGCCCTGAGCCACTCTTTGTATGGCTTTCCCTCCAGCCTCTTCGCTATCCCTGTGTCCCTCCTTTGGACATTTCTCCAATAGCCTGAGGTCTTTCTGACGCTGTGGCATCCAAAATTGCCCCCAGGGCTTGAAGAGAGCGCAGTCCCAGCCCAGAGCAGAGCGGGACAATCGCCTCTCTCGAGCGAGCGGTGCCAGAAGATAGGGACAGTTGTCAAAAAATCAGCTGGAGAAAGAAATCTAACAGAGAAACAGGTGATCTTGGCACAGGAAATGGAAGAAGCAGAGGAAGAAGAAGATGAGGAGAGGATTCCTTGTAAAAGTGAAGAAAA
Organism: Sturnus vulgaris; assembly: GCF_052056855.1. Taxonomy (NCBI): domain Eukaryota; kingdom Metazoa; phylum Chordata; class Aves; order Passeriformes; family Sturnidae; genus Sturnus; species Sturnus vulgaris. The sequence goes on from NW_028276422.1 coordinate 144,093, forward strand.
TGAGCATGCAGAACAGGGACTAAGCATTATGCAGGTAAGTGAGCAAGAGAATAAGTTTGAAAGTGAAGGCAGTTTTGTCCAAAAGAAGGAGGAATAAGAAGTCTTTTTGCTGAGAATGAATAGAAAGGTTTTTTGCATTTAGTTTGTATACGAAGCGCACAGGGCTCTAGATCCTTTTGTGGGAAAATGGAGTGTGTAAAGTTGCCAATCATTTTGGAGCGAATTTGGAGGTTTTTGGGGTGCCAGGTGAATTTTGGGTTGAATTCTGGGGATTTGGGAGTGCCCAGGTGAATTGGGGTGAGGGGGGCGGGGCGGGGATTTGGGGAGATCCAGGTGAGTTTTGAGGGGTCCCAGGTTGATATTGGGGGAGAATTTGTGGAATTTTAGGGGATCCCGGGTAGCGAGGTTTGGGGTGAATTTGTGGAATGTAGGGAGTCCCAGTTGAATTTTAGTGGGAATTTGTGGAATTCTAGGGATCTCAGGGGAATTTTGGGGTGAATTTGGTGAATTTTAGGGTATACGTGTGAATTTTAGGGTTCTCAGGTGAGTTTTGGGAATGCCAGGCGTATTTTGGGGTGAATTCTGTCGATTTTGGGGTATCCAGGTGAGCATTTGGAAGTCGTGGGAGAATTTTGGGATGAATTTGGGGGGATGCAGGTGGATTTTCCGGGGAATTTTGGTGATTTTTGGGAGTCCCAGATGGGTCTGGGAGTGAATTTGGTGGATTTGGGGGTATCTGGGAGGGTTTTGAGGGGGATTGGAGACATTTTGGAGTGAATTTGGGAGGTGTTGGGGGGACTGGGTCTTGGGGGTGATTTGAGGGGTTTTGGGGGTTGCAGGTGGGATTTTGGGGTGAAGCCCTGGGATTTGGGGGTCCCCCGTGAATTTTGGGGTGAATTTGTGGACTTTTGGGAGTTGCCAGGTGAGTGCTGAGCATCCCAGGGGGGACTTCGGGGTGAATTTTGGGGATTTGGGGTTTCCCAGGTGAATTTCTGTGGTGGAAAGGTTCAAAAAGGTTTTTTTTGAAAACAAGTTAAAGCCAGAAGGTTATTGAAAATTAATAGATGTGATGCAAGTAGGTAATATGCAGACGATACACAGCGAGACAAATCATGGGAAAAATACAGTGGTAACACATGAGTGTGTGAGGATGGGATCAGTATAGCTAAGGCTCAGTTGAAGCTGAATTTGGAAAAGCATGCCAAAACTAAGAATAATAAAGGCACCTACGGGTATTTCAGTGGGAAAAGGAAGATGAAAAGAAACCTATCACACCTCCCCTATTCCCCCCCCCCCCCACCCCCATAAGCCAGACAGGACTAGTGACAACAGACAAGGAGAAGGCTGAGGTACTCAACAAGTGTTGGTCTCAATTTTTACTGCCAGTCACTATTTCCACATCTCTCAGATTATTGGACTGGTGGACTTGATTCTAACCCATAGTAGCAGGTCAGCTTTCAGACCACTTGAGGAACCTGAGCATGCAAGACCATGGCACCCACCCAGAGGCATGTCAGGGCCCTGAGAGAACTGGCAGCTGTAGTTGCTAAGGTGCTTCCTCCATCATATTTGAGAAATCAAGGCAACCAGCTGAAGTCTCCAGACACTGTGTTGTATTGACTCCAGTCCTCTTGGTCTTTTTTGTAAATCTTAGAGCTCTGAGTCAATTTCTGCAGAGGATTCCCAATGCAGTTTCAAAAATGGAATCTTTGTTACTGGTCCTCCTGTTGATCTTGGATATTTCCATTTTCTGCACTCCTTTATTTTCGAAACATTTGTAATGACTGAAAAGAAAGCTGAGACGAGGCATTATGCTCTTTCCAGTGATAGAAATGGACCTGTATTCTTTTCAGACAAATACATTTTTGCTGTGTCTAAGCACATGTGCATACCTGTGTTTGATTTATGTGTCCAGGTTTTGGCAATGGGGCAGCCACAGGGCCGTCCTGTGACAATGGCCCAGGTGCTGCCCCGTCCCGCTTTCTTCCAACTGGCTCCACTTCAGGATGTCCTCCCTGCTGAGAGAAGAGGCTGGGACAGCACCTTTAGAAATGTGACTTTCTGGGGGGTTTTTTTTGTTTTGTTTTGTTTTGTTATTTTTAAAGTTACTAAAAACCTTCACCCTGATTTTTTGTGTTGGGTTTGGGGCTTTTTTTTTTCCGGTTTTGGGTGGGTTTTTTGGTGGGCTTTTTTGGGGGCTTTTTTTGTCTCTTTGGGGATTATTGGTTGGGGGATTTTGTGTGTTTGTTTGGTCTGCTTTTGTTGTTTGTTTGTTTGTTTGTTTGTTTTTTATTACGGTTTTGTAGAGTTTTTTTAAGCAAATTGATTGGAAAACTGAATAGTCCTCCACTATAGTCTCCTGGATTCACCTGAGACTCTTCCTAGGCATCTCCCTGATCCTTTTTGCAATGAGTCTCACATCATTCTCCTGAAGAAACTGTCTGCTTATGGTTTGCATGGGTGGGCTGTTTGCTGGGTGACAAACTGGGTGATGGCCAGGCCCACCGAGTGGTGGGAAATAGAGTTCATCCAGCTGGTCCCCAAGGCTCAGTCTTGGGCCCAGTCCTGTTTAATATCTTGCTCAGTGATCTGGACAAGGGGATAGAGTACACGCCCAGGAAGTTCACAGATGATGCAAAGTTGGCTGGTAGTGTTTTTTTCTTCTGGAGGACAGCAGGCTCTGCTTCTTCTTCCTCCTGTTCTGAGGTCGCTGCTCCCTCTTCATCCCTCATTAAGTGTGCTGATTTTGTCACTTGGATGAGAAAACAAACAATTTTAGCAACAATACTAGTGGCAGGGTACAAGAAAGGAAGAGTTCACACGAATCCCCCCCCCCCCAACAACAGACAATACCTGATGGCTCCTCTGCCCAGCTTACTGACTACACCGCAACCCATTGTCCCCCAAAGATACTCCCTTCTCCCTGCCCCCAGCCATGATGTGAGATGGAATAGAATATCTAAGATTAAGATTCTCCCTATGGAACTCCATCATACTTCGATTCTGGGAAAAAAATTTCTTGAAGTTCTATCATTTCAGATCATTTGAATTTGAATTTGCATACTAAAAAGTCTAGCCAGAAACTCATGACAATATTAATAGCCCATACTAGAATGTCCGAGATGATAGACACTTCTTTCAAGAGAATGTGATACCTCACGTGACTTCTCCAGAATTTAAATGAACAGCGGGAGTAGTCTACAAGATTCTTGCTGCCATCTGGATTTCCAAACACTCAATGTGAATGCAAAGAGCAGAATCTTTATTCTAACAAAAAGGTGATTTTTATACGTTTCCAGCTATTGTTTATAGTTTCTTAAAAGCAGTATGATTGGTTACACAAAAGACTTATATATGCTAGTAGTAATTCTATTGGTTTATCTAAGATCTATCTCTCTAAAGTTTAGTTATTGCGTAAGATTCTCTTTGATGTGGACATGGTATGTCGACTAAACAGGATCTTGCATTCCCAGATGTCTTTTCCTTTGTTCTTGCTTATCTCAGCATTAAAATTTATGATCTTGTTTTTCTCCTGTAGTCACGCCAAGCACATGGTGACCTTGAACAGACCTTTAGTATATTTAGGGTAGTTTTCTGAAGACAGGCTGCAGAGCTAAGGCTCCTATTAGGCCACCAACAGTCCGGTGTCACAATTCCAGTCTGAGGACAATATTTAGTTTGGAATCCCAACCGCAGTTCAAGGCTCGAGGTCAAAATTCCAGTCTGAGGACAAAATTCCGGCTTGGAATTCCAACTGCAGCTCAAGTCTTGAGGTCACAATTCCAGTCTGAGGCCCTAATTCTGGTTTGGAATCACAACTACAGTTCAAGGTTCGAGGTCACAATTCCAGTTTGACGTCCCAAATCCGGTTTGGAGTCACAATTTCCGTTCATGGCTCGAGGTCACGAATCCAGTCTGAGGAGCAAATTCTGGTTTGGAACCACAACTGCAACTCAAGACTCCAGGTCACAATTCCAGTCCGAGGCCACAATTCCAGTTTGGAATCACAATTGTAGTTCAAGGCTTGTGGTCACAATTCCGGTTTGGAATTACAATTGCAGTTCAAGGCTTGAGGTCACAATTCCAATCTGAGGTAACAACTCCATTTTGGAATCACAATTGCAGTTCAATTTTTCAGGTCATAATTCCGGTTTGGAATCACAATTCCAGTTCAAGGCTTGAGGTCACAATTCTCGTTTGGAATCACAATTGCAGTCCAAGGCTTGTGGTCACAAGTCCAGTTTGCATCACAACTGCAGTTCAAGGCTCGAGGTCACAAATCCAGTCTGAGGTCAAAATTCCAGTTTGGAAGCACAACTGCAGCTGAAGACTTGAGGTCACAGTTCCAGTCTGAGGCCGCAATTCCGGTTTGTAATCACAATTGCAGTTCGAGGCTTGAGATCACAATTCCAGTCTGAGGCCCCAGTTGCGGTTTGGAATCACAATTGCAGTTCCAGGCGCGAGGTCACAGTTCGAGTCTGAGACTGCAATTCCTGTTTGGAATCACAACTTCAGTTCAAGGCTCGAGGTCACAATTCCAGTCTGAGGTCACAATTCCGGTTTGGAATCACAATTGTAGTTCAAGGCTCGAGGTCACAATTCCAGTCTGAGGTCACAATTCCTGTTTGGAATCACAATTGCAGTTCCAGGCTCGAGGTGCCAATTCCAGTCTGAGGTCACAATTGCTGTTTGGAATCAAAATTGCTGTTCAACGCTTGAGGTCACAATTCAAGTCTGAGGACACTATTCCGGTTTGGAAAGGCAATTTCAGTTTGGAATCACAATTCCAGTTCAGAATCATATTTCCAGTTTGGAATCACAATTGCAGTACGGAATCACAATTCCATTTCGGTATCCCAATTCCATTTAGGAATCACAATTCCAGTCTGATGTCACAATTCCAGTTTGGTATCACAATTGAAGTTCAAGGCTTGAGGTCACAATTCCAGTTTGCAATCACAATTGCAGTTCAAGGCTTTAGGTTAAAATTCCAGCCCGAGGTAACAACTTTATTTTGGAATCACAATTGCAGTTCAAGTTTTCAGGTCATAATTCCGGTTTGGAATCACAGTCCCAGTTCAAGGCTTGAGGTCACAATTCCCGTTTGGAATCACAATTGCAGTTCCAGGCTCGAGCTCACAATTCCCGTCTGAGGTCAAATTTCCATCTTGGAAGCACAACTGCAGCTGAAGGCTCGGGGTGACAGTTCCAGTCTGAGGCCCCAATTCCGATTTGGAATCACAATGGCAGTTCAAGTATCTAGGACACAGTTCCAGTGTGAGGTCACAATTCCGGTTTTGAATCACAACTGCACTTCAAGGCTCGAGGTCAGAATTACAGTTGGTGGTCAGAATTCCGATTTGGAATCAAAATTTTAGTTCAAGGCTTGAGGTCACAATTCCAGTCTGAGGTCACAATTCCGGTTTGGAATCACAATGGCAGTTCTCTGCTTGAGGCCGCAATTCTAGTCTGAGGTCACAATTCCTGTTTTGAATCACAATATCTGTTCAAGCCTTGAGGTCACCATTTCAGTCTGAGGTCAAAATTTCCGTTTGGAAACACAATTGCAGTTCAAGGCTCGAGATCACAATTCCAGGCTGAGGCCAGAATTGCAGTTTGAAATCACATCTGCAGCACAAGGCTCGAGATCACACTTCCATTCTGAGGTACCAATTTCTGTCTGAGGTCAGAATTCCAGTTTGGAATCTCAATTGCATTTCAAGGCTCGATGTCACAATTCCAGTTTGAGGTGAGACTTCCAGTTTGGAATCACAATGGCAGATAAAGGCTCGGGGTCACAATTCCAGTCTGAGGCTCAAATTCTGCTTTGGAATCACAACTAAAGTTCATGACTCCAAGTCACAATTCCAGTCTGAGGTCCCAATAACAGCATGGAATCACAATTGCAGTTCAAGGCTCGGGGTCACAATTACAGTGTGAGGCCACAGTTCCCGTTTGGAATGACAACTGCACTTCAAGGATCCAGGCCACAAATCCACTCGGTGGTCACAATTCCAGTTTGGAATCACAATTCACGTTCAAGGCTTGAGGTCACAAATCTGTCTGAGGTCACAAGTCAATTTTGGAATCACAATTCATGTTCAAGGCTTGAGTTCACAATTCCAGTTTGGAATCACATTTGCAGTTCAAGGCTTGAGGTCACAGTTCCAGTCTGAGGTCTCAATTCCTGTTTGGAAACACAATCGCAGTTCAAGGCTTGAGGTCAAAATTCCAGACTGAGGTCACAATTCCGGTTTGGAATCACAATTGTAGTTTAAGGTTTGAGGTCACAAATCCTGTCTGACGTCACAAGTGTATTTTGGAATCACAATTGATGTTCAAGGCTTGAGGTCTCAATTTCAGTTTGGTATGAAAATTGCAGTTCCTGGATTGAGTTCACAATTCCAGTTTGGGATCACATTTGCAGTTCAAGGCTTGAGGTCACAATTCCAGTTTGGAATCATATTGTCAGTTCCAGGCTTGAAGTCACAATTCCAGTCTGAGGACACAATACCGGTTTGGTACAACAACTGCATTTCAAGGCTCAAGGTCTCAATTCCAGTCTGAGGTTACAATTCCGATTTGCAGTCACAATAGCAGTTCAAGGCTCGTGATCACATTTCCAGTCTGAGGCCCCAATTCCGGTTTGGAAGCACAACTGCTGTTCATGTCTCGAGGTCACAATTCCAGTCTGAGGACCCAATTCCCGTTTGGTATCAAAACTGCAGCTCAAGGCACTGGGTCACAATTCCAGTCTGAGTCCACAATTCCTGTTTGGAATCACAACTAAATTTCAAGGCTCCAAGTCACAGTTCCAGTCTGACGTCCAAATTCTGGTTTGGAATCACAACTGCTGATCCTGGCTCGAGATCACAATTCCCTTCTGAGGTCACAAATCCGGTTTGAAATCACAAATGCGGTTCAAGGCTCGAAGTCTCAAATCTAGTCTGAGTTCACAATTCCTGTTTGGAATCACAACTGCAGCTCAAGACTCAAGGTCACAGTTCCAGACTGATGTCACAAATCCGGTTTGGAATCACATTTGCAGTTGAAGGCTTGAGGTGACAAATCCTGTCTAAGGTCACAAGTGAATTTTGGAATCATAATTGATGTTCAAGTCTTGAGGTCACAATTTCAGTTTTTCCGAAAATTGCAGTTCAATGCATGAGTTCATAATTCCAGTTTGGAATAACAATTGCAGTTCAAGTCTTGAGGTCACAATTCAAGTTTGGAATCACATTAGCAGTTCAAGTCTTGAGATCACAATTCCAGTCTGAGGTCACAATTCCGGTTTGGAATCACAACTGCTGTTCATGTCTCGAGGTCATGATTCCAGTCTGAGGACTTAATTCTGGTTTGTAATCACTAATGCAGTTCAAGTCTTGAAGTCAGAATTCCAGTCTGAGGTCACAATTCCTGTTTGGAATCACAGCAAAATTTCAATGCTCCAAATCACAATTCCATTCCGGGGTGAAAATTTCGGTTTGGAATCAGAACTGCTGATAATGGCTCGAGGTCACGAATCCAGTCTGAGGTCCCAGTTTCGGTTTGAAATCACAATTTCAGTTCAAGGCTCTAGGTCACAATTCCAGTCTGAGGTCTCAATTGCAGTTTGGAATCACAACTAAAGTTGAAGTCTCGAAGTCACAATTCCAGTCTGAGGACCCATTACCGGTTTGGAATCACTACTTCTGTTCATGTCCTGAGGTCACGATTCCAGTCTGAGTACCCAATTCCGGTTTGGAATCACAACTGCAGCTCAAGGCTCGGGGTCACAATTCGAGTCTGAGGCCAGAATTCCTGATTAGAATCACAAATGCATTTCAAGGCTCGAGATCACAATTCCAGTCTGAGGCCCCAGTTCCACTTTGGAATCAGGACTGCATCTCAAGGCTTGATGTAACAATTACAGTTTGGAATCACAATTGATGTTCAAGGCTTGAGTTCACAATTTCAGTTTGTTATCAGAATTGCAGTTCCGGGCTTGAGTTCAAAATTCCAGTTTGGAATAACAATTGCAGTTCCAGTCTTGAGGTCACAATTCCTGTTTGGAATAACAATTGCAGTTCAAGGCTTGAGGTTGCAATTGCAGTTTGGAATCACATTTGCAGTTCATGTCTTGAGGTCACTATTCCAGTCTGAGGACACAATTCGTGTTTGGGATCAGAATTGTAGTTGTAGTCTCATGATCTCAATTCTGGTCTGAGGCCCCAGTTCTGGTGTGGAATCACAACTGGTGTTCATATCTTGAGGTCACGATTCCAGTCTGAGGACCCAATTCCGGTTTGGTATCACAACTGCAGCTCAAGGCTCGAGGTAAAAAATCCAGTGTGTGGTCACAAATCCGGCTTGGAATCACAATTGCAGTTCAAGGCTTGAGGTCTCAAATCCTGTCTGAGGTAAGAAGTGTATTTTGGAATGACAATTGATGTTCAAGGCTCGAGGTCACAATTTCAGTTTGGTACCAAAATTGCAGTTCCACTCTTGAGTTCGCAAGTCCAGTTGGGAATAAATTTTGCTGTTCAAGACTTGAGGTCACAATTCCTGTTTGGACTCACAACTGCAGCTCAAGGCTCGAGGTCTCAATTCCAGTCTGAGGTCACAATTCCGGTTAGGAATCACAACTGCTGTTCATGGCTCGAGGTCATGATTCCAGTCTGAGGACCCAATTCCGATTTGGAATCAAAAATGCAGTTCAAGGATCGAGGTCACAATTCCAGTCTGAGGTCACAATTCCTGTTTGGAATCTCAACTGCAATTCAAGGCTCGAGGTCACAAATCCAGTCTGAGGTCATAATTCAGGTTTGGAATCACAATTGCAGTTTAAGGCTCGAGTTCACAATTCCAATCCGAGGTCACAATTCCTGTTTGGAATCACAATGGCAGTTCATGGCTCGAGGTCACAATTGCAGTCCGAGGTCACAATTCCTGTTTGGAATCATAATGACAGTTCAACGCTCGAGGTCTCAATTCCAGGCTGAGGTCACAATTTCCATTTGGAATTACAATGGCAGTTCAAGGCTCGAAGTCACAATTACAATTTAGAATCACAATTGCAGTTCAAGGCTTGAGGTCACCATTACTGTCTGACGTCAAAATTTCTGTATGGAATCACAATTGCAGTTAAAGGATCGAGGTCACAAATCCAGTCTGAGGTCACAATTCTTGTTTGGAATCACAATTGCAGTTCAAGGCTGAAGTTCTCAATTCCAATCTGAGGCCGCAATTCCGGTTTGGAATCACAATTAATGTACCAGGCTCGATGTCATAATTGCCGTCTTGGGTCACAATACCTGTATGGAATCAGAACTGCTGTTCATTGCTTGAGGTCAGGATTCTCGTCAGAGGCCCCAATTAAGTTTTGGAATCAAAACTGCAGTTCAAGGCATGGTTTAACAATTCCAGTCTGAGGACAAAATTCCCGTTTAGAATCAAAAGTGCAGCTCAAGGCTCGAGGTCAAAATTACAGTTTGCAATCACAACTGCAGTTCAAGATTTGAGGTCACCTTTATTGTCTGAGGTCAAAAATTCTGTTTTGAATCAAAATTGCAGTTCAAGGCCCGAGGTCACAATTCCAATCTGAAGTCACAATTCCGGTTTGGAATCACAATTGCATTTCAAGGCTCGAGATCACAATTCCAGTCTGAGGCAACAATACAGGTTGGGAACCCCAACTGCCGTTCATTGCTCGAGGTCAAAATACCAGTCTGACGACCCAATTGCAGTTTCGTATCACAACTGTAGCTCAAGGCTCGAAGTCAAAATTCCAGTCTGAGGTCACAAATCCAGTCTGAGGTCACAATTCCAGTTTAGAATTACAATTGCAGATCAAGGCTTGAGCTCACTATTCCAGTTTGGAATAACAAGTTCATTTCTATATCACAATTCCTTTCTAAGCTCACAATACCTGTTTGGAATCACAATTGCAGATCAAGGCTTGATGTCAAAATTCCAGTCTGATCTCAGAATTCTAGTTTGGAATCAAAAGTGCAGATCAAGGCTTGAGGTCCCAATTCCAGTCTGCGGTCACAATTCCGGTTTGGAATCACAAATGCAGTGCAAGGCTAGAGGTCACATTTCCACTGTGGAATCACAATTGCAGTTCAAAGCTCAGGGTCAAAATTCCAGCCTGAGCTCACAATTCCAGTTTGGAATTACAATTGCAGATCAAGGCTTGAGCTCACAATTCCAGTTTGGAATCACAATTCCTCTACTATGCCACAATTAGAGACTGAGGGCAGAATTCCAGTTTGGAATCACAATTCCATTTGATGTCATAATTCTAGTCTGAGCTCACAATTCCAGTTTGGAATCAAAACTGCAAATCAAGGCTTGAGGTCCCAATTCCAGTCTGAGGTCACAATTCCAGTTTGCAATCATAATTGAAGAGCAAGGCTAGAGGTCACAATTCCACTATGGAATCACAATTGCAGTTCAAAGCTCAGGGTCACAATTCCAGTCTGAGGTCACAATTCCAGTTTGGAATTACAATTGCAGATCAAGGCTTGAGCTCACAATTCCAGTTTGGAATCACAATTCCTCTACTATGTCACAATTAGAGACTGAGGGCAGAATTCCAGTTTGGAATCACAATTCCATTTTATGTCACAATTCCAGTCGGAACTCACAATTCCAGTTCGGAATCAAAATTGCAGATCAAGGATTGAGCTCAAAATTCCAGTTTGGAATCACAAGTTCATTTCTATATCAGAAGTCCTTGCTTTACTCACAATACAAGTTTGGAATCACAATTCCGCTTTTATATCTCCATTCCAGTCTGCGGTCACAATTTCGATTTAGAATCACAATTGCAGTGCAAGGCTAGAGGTCACTATTACACTATGGAATCACAATTGCAGTTCAAAGTTCACGGTCACAATTCCAATCTGAGGTCACAATTCCAGTTTGGAATTACAATTGCAGATCAAGGCTTGAGCTCACAATTCCAGTTTGGAATCACAAGTTCATTTCTATATCACAATTCCTTTCAAAGCTCACAATTCCTGATTGGAATCAAAATTCCTCTACTATGTCACAATTAGAGACAGAGGGCAGAATTCCAGTTTGGAATCACAATTCCATTTCATGTCAAAATTCCAGTCTGAGCTCACAATTCCAGTTTGGAATCACAAGTATATTTCAAGACTTGAGGTCCCAATTCCAGTCTGCGGTGACAATTCTGGTTTGGAATCACAATTGCAGTGCAAGGCTAGAGGTCACAATTCCACTATGGAATCACAATTGCAGTTCAAAGCTCAGGGTCACAATTCCAGTCTGAGGTCACAATTCCAATTTGGACTTACAATTGCAGATCAAGGCTTGAGCTCACAATTCCAGTTTGGAATCACAATTTCATTTCTATATCACAATTCCATTCTAAGCTCACAATTCCTGATTGGAATGACAATTCCTCTACTATGTCACAATTAGAGACTGAGGGCAGAATTCCAGTTTGGAATCACAATTCCATTTGATGTCACAATTCCAGTGTGAGCTCACAATTCCAGTTTGGAATCAAAATTGCAGATCGAGCCTTGAGGTCCCAATTCCACTCTGCGGTCACAATTCCAGTTTGGAATCACAAATGCATTGGAATGCTAGATGCCACAATTCCACTATGGAATCAGAATTGCAGTTCAAAGCTCAGGGTCACAATTCCAGTCTGATGTCAAAATTCCAGTTTGGAATTACAATTGCAGATCAAAGCTTGAGCTCACAATTCCAGTTTGGAATCACAATTTCATTTCTATATCACAATTCCTTGCTGAGCTCACAATACATGATTGGAATCACAATTCCACTTCCATATCCCCATTCCATTCGGCGGTCACAATTCCGATTTAGAATCACAACTGCAGTGCAGGCTATAATCACTATTCCACTATGGAATCACAATTGCAATTCAAAGCTCAGGGTCACAATTCCAGTCTGAGGCCACAATTCCAGTTTGGAATTACAATTGCAGATTAAGGCTTGAGCTCAAAATTCCAGTTTGGGATGAAAAGTCCATTTGATGTCACAATTCCAGTCTGAGCTCACAATTCTATTTTGGAAACTAAATTGCAGATAAAGGCTTTAGTTCCCAGTTCCAGTCTGCGGTCAAAATTCCGGTTTGGAATCACAATTGCAGTGCAAGGCTAGAGGTCACAATTCCACTATGGAATCACAATTGCAGTTCAAAGCTCAGGGTCACAATTCCAGTCTGAGGTCACAATTCCAATTTGGACTTACAATTGCAGATCAAGGCTTGAGCTCACAATTCCAGTTTGGAATCACAATTTCATTTCTATATCACAATTCCATTCTAAGCCCACAATTCCTGATTGGAATCACAATTCCTCTGCTATGTCACAATTAGAGACTGAGGGCAGAATTCCAGTTTGGAATCACAATTCCATTTGATGTCACAATTCCAGTGTGAGCTCACAATTCCAGTTTGGAATCAAAATTGCAGATCGAGCCTTGAGGTCCCAATTCCACTCTGTGGTCACAATTCCAGTTTGGAATCACAATTGCATTGGAATGCTAGATGCCACAATTCCACTATGGAATCAGAATTGCAATTCAAAGCTCAGGGTCACAATTCCAGTCTGATGTCAAAATTCCAGTTTGGAATTACAATTGCAGATCAAAGCTTGAGCTCACAATTCCAGTTTGGAATCACAATTTCATTTCTATATCACAATTCCTTGCTGAGCTCACAATACATGATTGGAATCACAATTCCACTTCCATATCCCCATTCCATTCTGCGGTCACAATTCCGATTTAGAATCACAACTGCAGTGCAGGCTATAATCACTATTCCACTATGGAATCACAATTGCAATTCAAAGATCAGAGTCACAATTCCAGTCTGAGGCCACAATTCCAGTTTGGAATTACAATTGCAGATTAAGGCTTGAGCTCAAAATTCCAGTTTGGAATGAAAAGTCCATTTGATGTCACAATTCCAGTCTGAGCTCACAATTCTATTTTGGAAACTAAATTGCAGATAAAGGCTTTAGTTCCCAGTTCCAGTCTGCGGTCAAAATTCCGGTTTGGAATCACAATTGCAGTGCAAGGCTAGAGGTCACAATTCCACTATGGAATCACAATTGCAGTTCAAAGCTCAGGGTCACAATTCCAGTCTGAGGTCACAATTCCTGTCTGCAATTAGAATATCAGATCAAGGATTGAGCTCACAATTCCAGTTTGGAATCACAATTCCATTTGATGTCACAATTCCAGTCTGAGCTCACAATTCCAGTTTGGAATAAAAATTGCACATCAAGACTTGAGGTACCAAATACAGCCTGAGGTCACAATTCCGGTTTGGAATCACAATTGCAGTGCAAGGCTAGCGGTCGTAATTCGACTATGGTATAAAAATTGCAGATAAAGGCTTGAGGTCCCAATTCCAGTCTGAGGTCACAATTCCAGTTTGGAATTACAATTGCAGATCAAGGCTTGAGCTCACAATTCCAGTTTGGAATCACAAGTTCATTTCTATATCACAATTTTTTTCTAAGCTCACAATACCTCTTTGGAATCACAATTGCCGATCATTGATTGATGTCAAAATTCCAATCTGATCTCAGAATTCCAGTTTGGAATGAAAAGTCCATTTGATGTCACAATTCCAGTCTGAGCTCACAATTCCAGTTTGGAATCAAAATTATATATCAAGGCTTGAGGTCCCAATTCCAGTCTGCGGTCACAATTCCGGTTTGGAATCACAATTGCAGTGCAAGGCTAGAGGTCAAAATTTCGCTATGGAATCACAATTGCAGTTCAAGGCTCAGTGTCACAATTCCAGTCTGAGGTCACAGTTCCAGTTTGGAATTAGAATTGTAGATCAAGGCTTGAGCTCACAATTCCAGTTTGGAATCACAATTTCATTTCTATATCACAATTCCATTCTAAGCTCACAGTTCCTGATTGGAATCAGAATTCCTCTACTATGCCACAATTAGAGACTGAGGGCAGAATTCCAGTTTGGAATCACAATTCCATTTGATGTCACAGTTCCAGTCTGAGCTCACAATTCCAGTTTGGAATCAAAATTGTACATCAAGGCTTGAGGTCCAAATTGCAGTCTGCGGTGACAATTCCGGTTTGGAATCACAATTGCAGTGCAAGGCTAGAGGTCACAATTCCACTATGGAATCAAAATTGCAGTTCAAAGCTCAGGGTCACAATTCCAGTCTGAGGTCACAATTCCAGTTTGGAATTACAATTGCAGATCAAATCTTGAGCTCACTATTCCAGTTTGGAATCACAAGTTCATTTCTATAACACAATTCCATGCTGAGCTCACTATACATGTTTGGAATCACAATTCCACTTCTATGTCCCCATTCCAATCTGCGGTCACAATTCCGGTTTGGAATCACAATTGCAGCGCATGGCTAGAGGTCACAATTGCATTATGGAATCAAAATTGCAGTTCAAAGCTCAGCGTCAGAATTCCAGTCTGAGGCCACAATTCCAGTTTGGAATTACAATTGCAGATCAAGGCTTGAGCTCACAATACCTGTTTGGAATCACAATTGCCGATCAATGATTGATGTCAAAATTCCAGTCTGTTCTCAGAATTTCAGTTTGGAATCAAAATTCCATTTGATATCACAATTCCAGTCTGAGCTCACAATTCCAGTTTGGAATCAAAATTGCAGATCAAGGCTTGAGCTCACCATTCCAGTTTGGAATCACAAGTTCATTTCTATATATGAATTTTTTTCTAAGCTCACAATACCTGTTTGGAATCACCATTGCCGATCAATGATTGATGTCAAAATTCCAGTCTGTTCTCAGAATTTCAGTTTGGAATCAAAATTCCATTTGATGTCACAATTCCAGTCTGAGGTCACAATTCCACTATGGAATCACAATTGCAGTTCAAAGCTCAGGGTCGCAATTCCAGTCTGAGTTCACAATTCCAGTTTGGAATCAAAATTGCAGATCAAGGCTTGAGGTCCCAATTACAGTCTGCGGTCACAATTCTGGTTTGGAATCACAATTCCAGTGCAAGGCTTGCGGTCACAATTCCGATTTGGAATCACAATTTCATTTCTGTATCACAATTCCTTTCTAAGCTCACAATTCCTGATTGGAATCACAATTTCAGTACTATGTCACAATTAGAGACTGAGGGCAGAATTCCAGTTTGGAATCAAAATTGCAGATCAAGGCTTGGAGGTCCCAATTCCAGTCTGCGGTCACAATTCCGGATTGGAATGAGAATTGCAGTGCAAGGCTTGAGGTCACAATTCCACTATGGAATCACAATTGCAGTTCAAAGCTCAGGGTCACAATTCCAATCTGAGGTCACAATTCCAGTTTGGAATTACAATTGCAGATCAAGGCTTGAGCTCACAATTCCAGTTTGGGATCACAAATCAATTTGATGTCACAATTCCCGTCTGAGCTCAAAATTCCAGTTTGGAATCAAAATTGCAGATCAAGGCTTGTGGTCCCAATTCCAGTCTGAGCTCAAAATTCCGGTTTGGAATCACAACTGCAGTGAAAGGCTAGATGTCACATTTCCACTATGCATTCAGAAATGCAATTCAAAGCTAAGGGTCACAATTCAAGTCTGAGGTCACAATTCCAGTTTGGAATTACAATTGCAGATCAACGCTTGAGCTCACAATTCCAGTTTGGAATCACAGTTTCATTTCTATATCACAATTCCTTTATAAGCTCACAATTCCTGATTGGAATCACAATTCCTCTACTATGTCACAATTAGAGACTGAGGGCAGAATTGCAGTTTGGAATCACAATTCCATTTGATGTCACAGTTCCAGTCTGAGCTCACAATTCCAGTTTGGAATCAAAATTGCACATCAAGGCTTGAGGTTCCAATTACCGTCTGCAGTCACAATTCCGAATTGGAATCACAATTGCAGCGCAAGTCTTGATATCACATTTCAACTATGGAATGAGAAATGTAATTCAAAGCTCAGGGTCACAATTCCAGTCTGAGGACACAATTCCGGTTTGCAATTACAATAGCAGATCAAGGCTTGAGCTCACAATTCCAGTTTGGAATCACAATTTCATTTCTATATCACAATTCCTTACTGAGCTCACAATACATGTTTGGAATCACAATTCCACTTCTATGGCCCCATTCCAATCTGTGGTCACAATTCCGGTTTGGAATCACAATTCCATGTTATGTCATAATTTCAGTCTGAGCTCACAATTCCAGTTTGGAATCACAATTACATCTCAAGGCTTGAGGTAAAAATTCCAGTCTGAGATCACAATCCCGGTTTGGAATCACAATTGCCGTGCAAGGCTTGAGGTCACAATTCCATTATGGAATCACAATTGCAGTTCAAAGCTCAGGGTCACAATTCCAGTCTGAGGTCACAATTCCAGTTTGGATTTACAATTGCAGATCACATCTTGAGCTCACTATTCCAGTTTGGAATCACAAGTTCATTTCTATATCACAATTCCTTGCTGAGCTCACTATACATGTTTGGAATCACAATTCCACTTCTATGTCCCCATTCCAATCTGAGATCACAATTCTGGTTTGGAATCACAATTGCAGTGCAAGGCTAGATATCAAAATTTCGATATGGAATCACAATTGCAGTTCAAAGCTCAGGGTCACAATTCCAGTCTGAGGTCACAATTCTAGTATGGAAATACAATTGCAGATCAAGGCTTGAGCTCACAATTCCAGTTTGGAATCACAATTTCATTTCCATATCACAATTCCTTTCTAAGCTCACAATTCCTGATTGGAATCACAATTCCTCTACTATGTCACAATTAGAGACTGAGGGCAGAATTCCAGTTTGGAATCACAATTCCATTTGATGTCACAATTCCAGTGTGAGCTCACAATTCCAGTTTTGAATCAAAATTGCACATCAAGGCTTGAGATTCCAATTACAGTCTGCGGTCACAATTCCCAACTGGAATCACAATTGCAGTGCAAGGATAGATGTCACATTTCCACTATGGAATCAGAAATGCAGTTCAAAGCTCAGGGTCACAATTCCAGTCTGAGCTCACAATTCCAGTTTGGAATCACAATTACAGATCAAGGCTTGAGGTCCCAATCAGAGTTTGCGGTCACAATTCCGGTTTGGAATCACAATTGCAGTGCAAGGCTTGAGGTCACAATTCCAGTTTGGAATCACAATTTCATTTCTATATCACAATTCCTTTCTAAACTCACAGTTCCTGATTGGAATCACAATTCCTCTACTATGTCACAATTAGAGACTGAGGGCAGAATTCCAGTTTGGAATCACAATTCTATTTGATGTCACAATTCCAGTCTGAGCTCACAATTCCAGTTTGGAATCAAAATGGCAGATCAAGGCTTGAGGTCCCAATTCCAGTCTGCGGTGACAATTCCGGTTTGGAATTACAATTGCAGTGCAAGGCTAGAGGTCACAATTCCACTATGGAATCAAAATTGCAGTTCAAAGCTCAGGGTCACAATTCCAGTCTGAGGTCACAATTCCAGTTTGGAATTACAATTGCAGATCAAATGTTGAGCTCACTATTCCAGTTTGGAATCACAAGTTCATTTCTATAACACAATTCCTTGCTGAGCTCACTATACATGTTTGGAATCACAATTCCACTTCTATGTCCCCATTCCAATCTGCGGTCACAATTCCGGTTTGGAATCACAATTGCAGCGCATGGCTAGAGGTCACAATTGCATTATGGAATCAAAATTGCAGTTCAAAGCTCAGCGTCAGAATTCCAGTCTGAGGCCACAATTCCAGTTTGGAATTACAATTGCAGATCAAGGCTTGAGCTCACAATACCTGTTTGGAATCACAATTGCCGATCAATAATTGATGTCAAAATTCCAGTCTGTTCTCAGAATTTCAGTTTGGAATCAAAATTCCATTTGATATCACAATTCCAGTCTGAGCTCACAATTCCAGTTTGGAATCAAAATTGCAGATCAAGGCTTGAGCTCACCATTCCAGTTTGGAATCACAAGTTCATTTCTATATATGAATTTTTTTCTAAGCTCACAATACCTGTTTGGAATCACAATTGCCGATCAATGATTGATGTCAAAATTCCAGTCTGTTCTCAGAATTTCAGTTTGGAATCAAAATTCAATTTGATGTCACAATTCCAGTCTGAGCTCACAATTCCAGTTTGGAATCAAAATTGCAGATCAAGGCTTGAGCTCACCATTTCAGTCTGCGTTCACAATTCCAGTTTGGAATCACAATTGCAGTGTAAGGCTAGAGGTATCAATTCCACTATGGAATCACAATTGCATTTCAAAACTCAGAGTCACAATTCCAGTCTGAGGTCACAATTCCACTATGGAATCACAATTGCAGTTCAAAGCTCAGGGTCACAATTCCAGTCTGAGTTCACAATTCCAGTTTGGAATCAAAATTGCAGATCAAGGCTTGAGGTTCCAATTACCGTCTGTGGTCACAATTCCCGATTGGAATCACAATTGCAGCGCAAGTCTTGATATCACATTTCAACTATGGAATGAGAAATGTAATTCAAAGCTCAGGGTCACAATTCCAGTCTGAGGACACAATTCCGGTTTGCAATTACAATAGCAGATCAAGGCTTGAGCTCACAATTCCAGTTTGGAATCACAATTTCATTTCTATATCACAATTCCTTACTGAGCTCACAATACATGTTTGGAATCACAATTCCACTTCTATGGCCCCATTCCAATCTGTGGTCACAATTCCGGTTTGGAATCACAATTCCATGTTATGTCATAATTTCAGTCTGAGCTCACAATTCCAGTTTGGAATCACAATTACATCTCAAGGATTGAGGTAAAAATTCCAGTCTGAGATCACAATCCCGGTTTGGAATCACAATTGCCGTGCAAGGCTTGAGATCACAATTCCATTATGGAATCACAATTGCAGTTCAAAGCTCAGGGTCACAATTCCAGTCTGAGGTCACAATTCCAGTTTGGATTTACAATTGCAGATCACATCTTGAGCTCACTATTCCAGTTTGGAATCACAAGTTCATTTCTGTAACACAATTCCTTGCTGAGCTCACTATACATGTTTGGAATCACAATTCCACTTCTATGGCCCCATTCCAATCTGAGATCACAATTCTGGTTTGGAATCACAATTGCAGTGCAAGGCTAGATATCAAAATTTCGATATGGAATCACAATTGCAGTTCAAAGCTCAGGGTCACAATTCCAGTCTGAGGTCACAATTCTAGTATGGAAATACAATTGCAGATCAAGGCTTGAGCTCACAATTCCAGTTTGGAATCACAATTTCATTTCCATATCACAATTCCTTTCTAAGCTCACAATTCCTGATTGGAATCACAATTCCTCTACTATGTCACAATTAGAGACTGAGGGCAGAATTCCAGTTTGGAATCACAATTCCATTTGATGTCACAATTCCAGTGTGAGCTCACAATTCCAGTTTTGAATCAAAATTGCACATCAAGGCTTGAGATTCCAATTACAGTCTGCGGTCACAATTCCCAACTGGAATCACAATTGCAGTGCAAGGATAGATGTCACATTTCCACTATGGAATCAGAAATGCAGTTCAAAGCTCAGGGTCACAATTCCAGTCTGAGCTCACAATTCCAGTTTGGAATCACAATTACAGATCAAGGCTTGAGGTCCCAATCAGAGTTTGCGGTCACAATTCCGGTTTGGAATCACAATTGCAGTGCAAGGCTTGAGGTCACAATTCCAGTTTGGAATCACAATTTCATTTCTATATCACAATTCCTTTCTAAACTCACAGTTCCTGATTGGAATCACAATTCCTCTACTATGTCACAATTAGAGACTGAGGGCAGAATTCCAGTTTGGAATCACAATTCTATTTGATGTCACAATTCCAGTCTGAGCTCACAATTCCAGTTTGGAATCAAAATGGCAGATCAAGGCTTGAGGTCCCAATTCCAGTCTGCGGTGACAATTCCGGTTTGGAATTACAATTGCAGTGCAAGGCTAGAGGTCACAATTCCACTATGGAATCAAAATTGCAGTTCAAAGCTCAGGGTCACAATTCCAGTCTGAGGTCACAATTCCAGTTTGGAATTACAATTGCAGATCAAATGTTGAGCTCACTATTCCAGTTTGGAATCACAAGTTCATTTCTATAACACAATTCCTTGCTGAGCTCACTATACATGTTTGGAATCACAATTCCACTTCTATGTCCCCATTCCAATCTGCGGTCACAATTCCGGTTTGGAATCACAATTGCAGCGCATGGCTAGAGGTCACAATTGCATTATGGAATCAAAATTGCAGTTCAAAGCTCAGCGTCAGAATTCCAGTCTGAGGCCACAATTCCAGTTTGGAATTACAATTGCAGATCAAGGCTTGAGCTCACAATACCTGTTTGGAATCACAATTGCCGATCAATAATTGATGTCAAAATTCCAGTCTGTTCTCAGAATTTCAGTTTGGAATCAAAATTCCATTTGATATCACAATTCCAGTCTGAGCTCACAATTCCAGTTTGGAATCAAAATTGCAGATCAAGGCTTGAGCTCACCATTCCAGTTTGGAATCACAAGTTCATTTCTATATATGAATTTTTTTCTAAGCTCACAATACCTGTTTGGAATCACAATTGCCGATCAATGATTGATGTCAAAATTCCAGTCTGTTCTCAGAATTTCAGTTTGGAATCAAAATTCAATTTGATGTCACAATTCCAGTCTGAGCTCACAATTCCAGTTTGGAATCAAAATTGCAGATCAAGGCTTGAGCTCACCATTTCAGTCTGCGTTCACAATTCCAGTTTGGAATCACAATTGCAGTGTAAGGCTAGAGGTATCAATTCCACTATGGAATCACAATTGCATTTCAAAACTCAGAGTCACAATTCCAGTCTGAGGTCACAATTCCACTATGGAATCACAATTGCAGTTCAAAGCTCAGGGTCACAATTCCAGTCTGAGTTCACAATTCCAGTTTGGAATCAAAATTGCAGATCAAGGCTTGAGGTTCCAATTACCGTCTGTGGTCACAATTCCCGATTGGAATCACAATTGCAGCGCAAGTCTTGATATCACATTTCAACTATGGAATGAGAAATGTAATTCAAAGCTCAGGGTCACAATTCCAATCTGAGCTCCCAATTCCAGTTTGGAATCAAAATGGCAGATCAAGGCTTGAGGTCCCAATTCCAGTCTGCGTTCAAAATTCCAGTTTGGAATCACAATTGCAGTGCAAGGCTTGAGGTCACAATTCCACTATGGAATCAGAATTGCCGTTCAAAGCTCAGGGTCACAATTCCAGTCTGAGGTCACAATTCCGGTTTGCAATTACAATAGCAGATCAAGGCTTGAGCTCACAATTCCAGTTTGGAATCACAATTTCATTTCTATATCACAATTCCTTGCTGAGCTCACAATACATGATTGGAATCACAATTCCACTTCTATGTCCCCATTCCAATCTGCGGTCACAATTCCGATTTAGAATCACAACTGCAGTGCAGGCTATAATCACTATTCCACTATGGAATCACAATTGCAATTCAAAGATCAGAGTCACAATTCCAGTCTGAGGCCACAATTCCAGTTTGGAATTACAATTGCAGATTAAGGCTTGAGCTCAAAATTCCAGTTTGGGATGAAAAGTCCATTTGATGTCACAATTCCAGTCTGAGCTCACAATTCTATTTTGGAAACTAAATTGCAGATAAAGGCTTTAGTTCCCAGTTCCAGTCTGCGGTCACAATTCCGGTTTGGAATCACAATTGCAGTGCAAGGCTAGAGGTCACAATTCCACTATGGAATCACAATTGCAGTTCAAAGCTCAGGGTCACAATTCCAGTCTGAGGTCACAATTCCTGTCTGCAATTAGAATATCAGATCAAGGATTGAGCTCACAATTCCAGTTTGGAATCACAATTCCATTTTATGTCACAATTCCAGTCTGAGCTCACAATTCCAGTTTGGAATAAAAATTGCACATCAAGACTTGAGGTACCAAATACAGCCTGAGGTCACAATTCCGGTTTGGAATCACAATTGCAGTGCAAGGCTAGCGGTCGTGATTCGACTATGGTATAAAAATTGCAGATAAAGGCTTGAGGTCCCAATTCCAGTCTGAGGTCACAATTCCAGTTTGGAATTACAATTGCAGATCAAGGCTTGAGCTCACAATTCCAGTTTGGAATCACAAGTTCATTTCTATATCACAATTTTTTTCTAAGCTCACAATACCTCTTTGGAATCACAATTGCCGATCATTGATTGATGTCAAAATTCCAATCTGATCTCAGAATTCCAGTTTGGAATGAAAAGTCCATTTGATGTCACAATTCCAGTCTGAGCTCACAATTCCAGTTTGGAATCAAAATTATATATCAAGGCTTGAGGTCCCAATTCCAGTCTGCGGTCACAATTCCGGTTTGGAATCACAATTGCAGTGCAAGGCTAGAGGTCAAAATTTCGCTATGGAATCACAATTGCAGTTCAAGGCTCAGTGTCACAATTCCAGTCTGAGGTCACAGTTCCAGTTTGGAATTAGAATTGTAGATCAAGGCTTGAGCTCACAATTCCAGTTTGGAATCACAATTTCATTTCTATATCACAATTCCATTCTAAGCTCACAGTTCCTGATTGGAATCAGAATTCCTCTACTATGCCACAATTAGAGACTGAGGGCAGAATTGCAGTTTGGAATCACAATTCCATTTGATGTCACAGTTCCAGTCTGAGCTCACAATTCCAGTTTGGAATCAAAATTGTACATCAAGGCTTGAGGTCCAAATTGCAGTCTGCGGTGACAATTCCGGTTTGGAATCACAATTGCAGTGCAAGGCTAGAGGTCACAATTCCACTATGGAATCAAAATTGCAGTTCAAAGCTCAGGGTCACAATTCCAGTCTGAGGTCACAATTCCAGTTTGGAATTACAATTGCAGATCAAATCTTGAGCTCACTATTCCAGTTTGGAATCACAAGTTCATTTCTATAACACAATTCCATGCTGAGCTCACTATACATGTTTGGAATCACAATTCCACTTCTATGTCCCCATTCCAATCTGCGGTCACAATTCCGGTTTGGAATCACAATTGCAGCGCATGGCTAGAGGTCACAATTGCATTATGGAATCAAAATTGCAGTTCAAAGCTCAGCGTCAGAATTCCAGTCTGAGGCCACAATTCCAGTTTGGAATTACAATTGCAGATCAAGGCTTGAGCTCACAATACCTGTTTGGAATCACAATTGCCGATCAATGATTGATGTCAAAATTCCAGTCTGTTCTCAGAATTTCAGTTTGGAATCAAAATTCCATTTGATATCACAATTCCAGTCTGAGCTCACAATTCCAGTTTGGAATCAAAATTGCAGATCAAGGCTTGAGCTCACCATTCCAGTTTGGAATCACAAGTTCATTTCTATATATGAATTTTTTTCTAAGCTCACAATACCTGTTTGGAATCACCATTGCCAATCAATGATTGATGTCAAAATTCCAGTCTGTTCTCAGAATTTCAGTTTGGAATCAAAATTCCATTTGATGTCACAATTCCAGTCTGAGGTCACAATTCCACTATGGAATCACAATTGCAGTTCAAAGCTCAGGGTCGCAATTCCAGTCTGAGTTCACAATTCCAGTTTGGAATCAAAATTGCAGATCAAGGCTTGAGGTCCCAATTACAGTCTGCGGTCACAATTCTGGTTTGGAATCACAATTCCAGTGCAAGGCTTGCGGTCACAATTCCGATTTGGAATCACAATTTCATTTCTGTATCACAATTCCTTTCTAAGCTCACAATTCCTGATTGGAATCACAATTTCAGTACTATGTCACAATTAGAGACTGAGGGCAGAATTCCAGTTTGGAATCAAAATTGCAGATCAAGGCTTGGAGGTCCCAATTCCAGTCTGCGGTCACAATTCCGGATTGGAATGAGAATTGCAGTGCAAGGCTTGAGGTCACAATTCCACTATGGAATCACAATTGCAGTTCAAAGCTCAGGGTCACAATTCCAATCTGAGGTCACAATTCCAGTTTGGAATTACAATTGCAGATCAAGGCTTGAGCTCACAATTCCAGTTTGGGATCACAAATCCATTTGATGTCACAATTCCCGTCTGAGCTCAAAATTCCAGTTTGGAATCAAAATTGCAGATCAAGGCTTGTGGTCCCAATTCCAGTCTGAGCTCAAAATTCCGGTTTGGAATCACAACTGCAGTGAAAGGCTAGATGTCACATTTCCACTATGCATTCAGAAATGCAATTCAAAGCTAAGGGTCACAATTCAAGTCTGAGGTCACAATTCCAGTTTGGAATTACAATTGCAGATCAACGCTTGAGCTCACAATTCCAGTTTGGAATCACAGTTTCATTTCTATATCACAATTCCTTTATAAGCTCACAATTCCTGATTGGAATCACAATTCCTCTACTATGTCACAATTAGAGACTGAGGGCAGAATTGCAGTTTGGAATCACAATTCCATTTGATGTCACAGTTCCAGTCTGAGCTCACAATTCCAGTTTGGAATCAAAATTGCACATCAAGGCTTGAGGTTCCAATTACCGTCTGCAGTCACAATTCCGAATTGGAATCACAATTGCAGCGCAAGTCTTGATATCACATTTCAACTATGGAATGAGAAATGTAATTCAAAGCTCAGGGTCACAATTCCAGTCTGAGGACACAATTCCGGTTTGCAATTACAATAGCAGATCAAGGCTTGAGCTCACAATTCCAGTTTGGAATCACAATTTCATTTCTATATCACAATTCCTTACTGAGCTCACAATACATGTTTGGAATCACAATTCCACTTCTATGGCCCCATTCCAATCTGTGGTCACAATTCCGGTTTGGAATCACAATTCCATGTTATGTCATAATTTCAGTCTGAGCTCACAATTCCAGTTTGGAATCACAATTACATCTCAAGGCTTGAGGTAAAAATTCCAGTCTGAGATCACAATCCCGGTTTGGAATCACAATTGCCGTGCAAGGCTTGAGGTCACAATTCCATTATGGAATCACAATTGCAGTTCAAAGCTCAGGGTCACAATTCCAGTCTGAGGTCACAATTCCAGTTTGGATTTACAATTGCAGATCACATCTTGAGCTCACTATTCCAGTTTGGAATCACAAGTTCATTTCTATATCACAATTCCTTGCTGAGCTCACTATACATGTTTGGAATCACAATTCCACTTCTATGTCCCCATTCCTATACATGTTTGGAATCACAATTCCACTTCTATGTCCCCATTCCAATCTGAGATCACAATTCTGGTTTGGAATCACAATTGCAGTGAAAGGCTAGATATCAAAATTTCGATATGGAATCACAATTGCAGTTCAAAGCTCAGGGTCACAATTCCAGTCTGAGGTCACAATTCTAGTATGGAAATACAATTGCAGATCAAGGCTTGAGCTCACAATTCCAGTTTGGAATCACAATTTCATTTCCATATCACAATTCCTTTCTAAGCTCACAATTCCTGATTGGAATCACAATTCCTCTACTATGTCACAATTAGAGACTGAGGGCAGAATTCCAGTTTGGAATCACAATTCCATTTGATGTCACAATTCCAGTGTGAGCTCACAATTCCAGTTTTGAATCAAAATTGCACATCAAGGCTTGAGATTCCAATTACAGTCTGCGGTCACAATTCCCAACTGGAATCACAATTGCAGTGCAAGGATAGATGTCACATTTCCACTATGGAATCAGAAATGCAGTTCAAAGCTCAGGGTCACAATTCCAGTCTGAGCTCACAATTCCAGTTTGGAATCACAATTACAGATCAAGGCTTGAGGTCCCAATCAGAGTTTGCGGTCACAATTCCGGTTTGGAATCACAATTGCAGTGCAAGGCTTGAGGTCACAATTCCAGTTTGGAATCACAATTTCATTTCTATATCAGAATTCCTTTCTAAACTCACAGTTCCTGATTGGAATCAGAATTCCTCTACTATGTCACAATTAGAGACTGAGGGCAGAATTCCAGTTTGGAATCACAATTCTATTTGATGTCACAATTCCAGTCTGAGCTCACAATTCCAGTTTGGAATCAAAATGGCAGATCAAGGCTTGAGGTCCCAATTCCAGTCTGCGGTGACAATTCCGGTTTGGAATTACAATTGCAGTGCAAGGCTAGAGGTCACAATTCCACTATGGAATCAAAATTGCAGTTCAAAGCTCAGGGTCACAATTCCAGTCTGAGGTCACAATTCCAGTTTGGAATTACAATTGCAGATCAAATGTTGAGCTCACTATTCCAGTTTGGAATCACAAGTTCATTTCTATAACACAATTCCTTGCTGAGCTCACTATACATGTTTGGAATCACAATTCCACTTCTATGTCCCCATTCCAATCTGCGGTCACAATTCCGGTTTGGAATCACAATTGCAGCGCATGGCTAGAGGTCACAATTGCATTATGGAATCAAAATTGCAGTTCAAAGCTCAGCGTCAGAATTCCAGTCTGAGGCCACAATTCCAGTTTGGAATTACAATTGCAGATCAAGGCTTGAGCTCACAATACCTGTTTGGAATCACAATTGCCGATCAATAATTGATGTCAAAATTCCAGTCTGTTCTCAGAATTTCAGTTTGGAATCAAAATTCCATTTGATATCACAATTCCAGTCTGAGCTCACAATTCCAGTTTGGAATCAAAATTGCAGATCAAGGCTTGAGCTCACCATTCCAGTTTGGAATCACAAGTTCATTTCTATATATGAATTTTTTTCTAAGCTCACAATACCTGTTTGGAATCACAATTGCCGATCAATGATTGATGTCAAAATTCCAGTCTGTTCTCAGAATTTCAGTTTGGAATCAAAATTCAATTTGATGTCACAATTCCAGTCTGAGCTCACAATTCCAGTTTGGAATCAAAATTGCAGATCAAGGCTTGAGCTCACCATTTCAGTCTGCGTTCACAATTCCAGTTTGGAATCACAATTGCAGTGTAAGGCTAGAGGTATCAATTCCACTATGGAATCACAATTGCATTTCAAAACTCAGAGTCACAATTCCAGTCTGAGGTCACAATTCCACTATGGAATCACAATTGCAGTTCAAAGCTCAGGGTCACAATTCCAGTCTGAGTTCACAATTCCAGTTTGGAATCAAAATTGCAGATCAAGGCTTGAGGTTCCAATTACCGTCTGTGGTCACAATTCCCGATTGGAATCACAATTGCAGCGCAAGTCTTGATATCACATTTCAACTATGGAATGAGAAATGTAATTCAAAGCTCAGGGTCACAATTCCAATCTGAGCTCCCAATTCCAGTTTGGAATCAAAATGGCAGATCAAGGCTTGAGGTCCCAATTCCAGTCTGCGTTCAAAATTCCAGTTTGGAATCACAATTGCAGTGCAAGGCTTGAGGTCACAATTCCACTATGGAATCAGAATTGCCGTTCAAAGCTCAGGGTCACAATTCCAGTCTGAGGTCACAATTCCGGTTTGCAATTACAATAGCAGATCAAGGCTTGAGCTCACAATTCCAGTTTGGAATCACAATTTCATTTCTATATCACAATTCCTTGCTGAGCTCACAATACATGATTGGAATCACAATTCCACTTCTATGTCCCCATTCCAATCTGCGGTCACAATTCCGATTTAGAATCACAACTGCAGTGCAGGCTATAATCACTATTCCACTATGGAATCACAATTGCAATTCAAAGATCAGAGTCACAATTCCAGTCTGAGGCCACAATTCCAGTTTGGAATTACAATTGCAGATTAAGGCTTGAGCTCAAAATTCCAGTTTGGGATGAAAAGTCCATTTGATGTCACAATTCCAGTCTGAGCTCACAATTCTATTTTGGAAACTAAATTGCAGATAAAGGCTTTAGTTCCCAGTTCCAGTCTGCGGTCAAAATTCCGGTTTGGAATCACAATTGCAGTGCAAGGCTAGAGGTCACAATTCCACTATGGAATCACAATTGCAGTTCAAAGCTCAGGGTCACAATTCCAGTCTGAGGTCACAATTCCTGTCTGCAATTAGAATATCAGATCAAGGATTGAGCTCACAATTCCAGTTTGGAATCACAATTCCATTTTATGTCACAATTCCAGTCTGAGCTCACAATTCCAGTTTGGAATAAAAATTGCACATCAAGACTTGAGGTACCAAATACAGCCTGAGGTCACAATTCAGGTTTGGAATCACAATTGCAGTGCAAGGCTAGCGGTCGTAATTCCACTATGGTATAAAAATTGCAGATAAAGGCTTGAGGTCCCAATTCCAGTCTGAGCTCACAATTCCAGTTTGGAATCAAAATTGCAGATCAAGGCTTGAGCTCACCATTCCAGTTTGGAATCACAAGTTCATTTCTATATATGAATTTTTTTCTAAGCTCACAATACCTGTTTGGAATCACCATTGCCGATCAATGATTGATGTCAAAATTCCAGTCTGAGGTCACAATTCCACTATGGAATCACAATTGCAGTTCAAAGCTCAGGGTCGCAATTCCAGTCTGAGTTCACAATTACAGTTTGGAATCAAAATTGCAGATCAAGGCTTGAGGTCCCAATTACAGTCTGCGGTCACAATTCTGGTTTGGAATCACAATTCCAGTGCAAGGCTTGCGGTCACAATTCCGATTTGGAATCACAATTTCATTTCTGTATCACAATTCCTTTCTAAGCTCACAATTCCTGATTGGAATCACAATTTCAGTACTATGTCACAATTAGAGACTGAGGGCAGAATTCCAGTTTGGAATCAAAATTGCAGATCAAGGCTTGGAGGTCCCAATTCCAGTCTGCGGTCACAATTCCGGATTGGAATGAGAATTGCAGTGCAAGGCTTGAGGTCACAATTCCACTATGGAATCACAATTGCAGTTCAAAGCTCAGGGTCACAATTCCAATCTGAGGTCACAATTCCAGTTTGGAATTACAATTGCAGATCAAGGCTTGAGCTCACAATTCCAGTTTGGGATCACAAATCCATTTGATGTCACAATTCCCGTCTGAGCTCAAAATTCCAGTTTGGAATCAAAATTGCAGATCAAGGCTTGTGGTCCCAATTCCAGTCTGAGCTCAAAATTCCGGTTTGGAATCACAACTGCAGTGAAAGGCTAGATGTCACATTTCCACTATGCATTCAGAAATGCAATTCAAAGCTAAGGGTCACAATTCAAGTCTGAGGTCACAATTCCAGTTTGGAATTACAATTGCAGATCAACGCTTGAGCTCACAATTCCAGTTTGGAATCACAGTTTCATTTCTATATCACAATTCCTTTATAAGCTCACAATTCCTGATTGGAATCACAATTCCTCTACTATGTCACAATTAGAGACTGAGGGCAGAATTGCAGTTTGGAATCACAATTCCATTTGATGTCACAGTTCCAGTCTGAGCTCACAATTCCAGTTTGGAATCAAAATTGCACATCAAGGCTTGAGGTTCCAATTACCGTCTGCAGTCACAATTCCGAATTGGAATCACAATTGCAGCGCAAGTCTTGATATCACATTTCAACTATGGAATGAGAAATGTAATTCAAAGCTCAGGGTCACAATTCCAGTCTGAGGACACAATTCCGGTTTGCAATTACAATAGCAGATCAAGGCTTGAGCTCACAATTCCAGTTTGGAATCACAATTTCATTTCTATATCACAATTCCTTACTGAGCTCACAATACATGTTTGGAATCACAATTCCACTTCTATGGCCCCATTCCAATCTGTGGTCACAATTCCGGTTTGGAATCACAATTCCATGTTATGTCATAATTTCAGTCTGAGCTCACAATTCCAGTTTGGAATCACAATTACATCTCAAGGCTTGAGGTAAAAATTCCAGTCTGAGATCACAATCCCGGTTTGGAATCACAATTGCCGTGCAAGGCTTGAGGTCACAATTCCATTATGGAATCACAATTGCAGTTCAAAGCTCAGGGTCACAATTCCAGTCTGAGGTCACAATTCCAGTTTGGATTTACAATTGCAGATCACATCTTGAGCTCACTATTCCAGTTTGGAATCACAAGTTCATTTCTATATCACAATTCCTTGCTGAGCTCACTATACATGTTTGGAATCACAATTCCACTTCTATGTCCCCATTCCAATCTGAGATCACAATTCTGGTTTGGAATCACAATTGCAGTGCAAGGCTAGATATCAAAATTTCGATATGGAATCACAATTGCAGTTCAAAGCTCAGGGTCACAATTCCAGTCTGAGGTCACAATTCTAGTATGGAAATACAATTGCAGATCAAGGCTTGAGCTCACAATTCCAGTTTGGAATCACAATTTCATTTCCATATCACAATTCCTTTCTAAGCTCACAATTCCTGATTGGAATCACAATTCCTCTACTATGTCACAATTAGAGACTGAGGGCAGAATTCCAGTTTGGAATCACAATTCCATTTGATGTCACAATTCCAGTGTGAGCTCACAATTCCAGTTTTGAATCAAAATTGCACATCAAGGCTTGAGATTCCAATTACAGTCTGCGGTCACAATTCCCAACTGGAATCACAATTGCAGTGCAAGGATAGATGTCACATTTCCACTATGGAATCAGAAATGCAGTTCAAAGCTCAGGGTCACAATTCCAGTCTGAGCTCACAATTCCAGTTTGGAATCACAATTACAGATCAAGGCTTGAGGTCCCAATCAGAGTTTGCGGTCACAATTCCGGTTTGGAATCACAATTGCAGTGCAAGGCTTGAGGTCACAATTCCAGTTTGGAATCACAATTTCATTTCTATATCAGAATTCCTTTCTAAACTCACAGTTCCTGATTGGAATCAGAATTCCTCTACTATGTCACAATTAGAGACTGAGGGCAGAATTCCAGTTTGGAATCACAATTCTATTTGATGTCACAATTCCAGTCTGAGCTCACAATTCCAGTTTGGAATCAAAATGGCAGATCAAGGCTTGAGGTCCCAATTCCAGTCTGCGGTGACAATTCCGGTTTGGAATTACAATTGCAGTGCAAGGCTAGAGGTCACAATTCCACTATGGAATCAAAATTGCAGTTCAAAGCTCAGGGTCACAATTCCAGTCTGAGGTCACAATTCCAGTTTGGAATTACAATTGCAGATCAAATGTTGAGCTCACTATTCCAGTTTGGAATCACAAGTTCATTTCTATAACACAATTCCTTGCTGAGCTCACTATACATGTTTGGAATCACAATTCCACTTCTATGTCCCCATTCCAATCTGCGGTCACAATTCCGGTTTGGAATCACAATTGCAGCGCATGGCTAGAGGTCACAATTGCATTATGGAATCAAAATTGCAGTTCAAAGCTCAGCGTCAGAATTCCAGTCTGAGGCCACAATTCCAGTTTGGAATTACAATTGCAGATCAAGGCTTGAGCTCACAATACCTGTTTGGAATCACAATTGCCGATCAATAATTGATGTCAAAATTCCAGTCTGTTCTCAGAATTTCAGTTTGGAATCAAAATTCCATTTGATATCACAATTCCAGTCTGAGCTCACAATTCCAGTTTGGAATCAAAATTGCAGATCAAGGCTTGAGCTCACCATTCCAGTTTGGAATCACAAGTTCATTTCTATATATGAATTTTTTTCTAAGCTCACAATACCTGTTTGGAATCACAATTGCCTATCAATGATTGATGTCAAAATTCCAGTCTGTTCTCAGAATTTCAGTTTGGAATCAAAATTCAATTTGATGTCACAATTCCAGTCTGAGCTCACAATTCCAGTTTGGAATCAAAATTGCAGATCAAGGCTTGAGCTCACCATTTCAGTCTGCGTTCACAATTCCAGTTTGGAATCACAATTGCAGTGTAAGGCTAGAGGTATCAATTCCACTATGGAATCACAATTGCATTTCAAAACTCAGAGTCACAATTCCAGTCTGAGGTCACAATTCCACTATGGAATCACAATTGCAGTTCAAAGCTCAGGGTCACAATTCCAGTCTGAGTTCACAATTTCAGTTTGGAATCAAAATTGCAGATAAAGGCTTTAGTTCCCAGTTCCAGTCTGCGGTCACAATTCCGGTTTGGAATCACAATTGCAGTGCAAGGCTAGAGGTCACAATTCCACTATGGAATCACAATTGCAGTTCAAAGCTCAGGGTCACAATTCCAGTCTGAGGTCACAATTCCTGTCTGCAATTAGAATATCAGATCAAGGATTGAGCTCACAATTCCAGTTTGGAATCACAATTCCATTTTATGTCACAATTCCAGTCTGAGCTCACAATTCCAGTTTGGAATAAAAATTGCACATCAAGACTTGAGCTCACAATACCTGTTTGGAATCACAATTGCCGATCAATAATTGATGTCAAAATTCCAGTCTGTTCTCAGAATTTCAGTTTGGAATCAAAATTCCATTTGATATCACAATTCCAGTCTGAGCTCACAATTCCAGTTTGGAATCAAAATTGCAGATCAAGGCTTGAGCTCACCATTCCAGTTTGGAATCACAAGTTCATTTCTATATATGAATTTTTTTCTAAGCTCACAATACCTGTTTGGAATCACAATTGCCGATCAATGATTGATGTCAAAATTCCAGTCTGTTCTCAGAATTTCAGTTTGGAATCAAAATTCAATTTGATGTCACAATTCCAGTCTGAGCTCACAATTCCAGTTTGGAATCAAAATTGCAGATCAAGGCTTGAGCTCACCATTTCAGTCTGCGTTCACAATTCCAGTTTGGAATCACAATTGCAGTGTAAGGCTAGAGGTATCAATTCCACTATGGAATCACAATTGCATTTCAAAACTCAGAGTCACAATTCCAGTCTGAGGTCACAATTCCACTATGGAATCACAATTGCAGTTCAAAGCTCAGGGTCACAATTCCAGTCTGAGTTCACAATTCCAGTTTGGAATCAAAATTGCAGATCAAGGCTTGAGGTTCCAATTACCGTCTGTGGTCACAATTCCCGATTGGAATCACAATTGCAGCGCAAGTCTTGATATCACATTTCAACTATGGAATGAGAAATGTAATTCAAAGCTCAGGGTCACAATTCCAATCTGAGCTCCCAATTCCAGTTTGGAATCAAAATGGCAGATCAAGGCTTGAGGTCCCAATTCCAGTCTGCGTTCAAAATTCCAGTTTGGAATCACAATTGCAGTGCAAGGCTTGAGGTCACAATTCCACTATGGAATCAGAATTGCCGTTCAAAGCTCAGGGTCACAATTCCAGTCTGAGGTCACAATTCCGGTTTGCAATTACAATAGCAGATCTAGGCTTGAGCTCACAATTCCAGTTTGGAATCACAATTTCATTTCTATATCACAATTCCTTGCTGAGCTCACAATACATGATTGGAATCACAATTCCACTTCTATGTCCCCATTCCAATCTGCGGTCACAATTCCGATTTAGAATCACAACTGCAGTGCAGGCTATAATCACTATTCCACTATGGAATCACAATTGCAATTCAAAGATCAGAGTCACAATTCCAGTCTGAGGCCACAATTCCAGTTTGGAATTACAATTGCAGATTAAGGCTTGAGCTCAAAATTCCAGTTTGGGATGAAAAGTCCATTTGATGTCACAATTCCAGTCTGAGCTCACAATTCTATTTTGGAAACTAAATTGCAGATAAAGGCTTTAGTTCCCAGTTCCAGTCTGCGGTCAAAATTCCGGTTTGGAATCACAATTGCAGTGCAAGGCTAGAGGTCACAATTCCACTATGGAATCACAATTGCAGTTCAAAGCTCAGGGTCACAATTCCAGTCTGAGGTCACAATTCCTGTCTGCAATTAGAATATCAGATCAAGGATTGAGCTCACAATTCCAGTTTGGAATCACAATTCCATTTTATGTCACAATTCCAGTCTGAGCTCACAATTCCAGTTTGGAATAAAAATTGCACATCAAGACTTGAGGTACCAAATACAGCCTGAGGTCACAATTCCGGTTTGGAATCACAATTGCAGTGCAAGGCTAGCGGTCGTAATTCCACTATGGTATAAAAATTGCAGATAAAGGCTTGAGGTCCCAATTCCAGTCTGAGGTCACAATTCCAGTTTGGAATTACAATTGCAGATCAAGGCTTGAGCTCACAATTCCAGTTTGGAATCACAAGTTCATTTCTATATCACAATTTTTTTCTAAGCTCACAATACCTCTTTGGAATCACAATTGCCGATCATTGATTGATGTCAAAATTCCAATCTGATCTCAGAATTCCAGTTTGGAATGAAAAGTCCATTTGATGTCACAATTCCAGTCTGAGCTCACAATTCCAGTTTGGAATCAAAATTATATTTCAAGGCTTGAGGTCCCAATTCCAGTCTGCGGTCACAATTCCGGTTTGGAATCACAATTGCAGTGCAAGGCTAGAGGTCAAAATTTCGCTATGGAATCACAATTGCAGTTCAAGGCTCAGTGTCACAATTCCAGTCTGAGGTCACAGTTCCAGTTTGGAATTAGAATTGTAGATCAAGGCTTGAGCTCACAATTCCAGTTTGGAATCACAAGTTCATTTCTATATCACAATTCCATTCTAAGCTCACAGTTCCTGATTGGAATCACAATTCCTCTACTATGCCACAATTAGAGACTGAGGGCAGAATTCCAGTTTGGAATCACAATTCCATTTGATGTCACAATTCCCGTCTGAGCTCACAATTCCAGTTTGGAATCAAAATTGCACATCAAGGCTTGTGGTCCCAATTCCAGTCTGAGCTCAAAATTCCGGTTTGGAATCACAACTGCAGTGAAAGGCTAGATGTCACATTTCCACTATGCATTCAGAAATGCAATTCAAAGCTAAGGGTCACAATTCCAGTCTGAGGTCACAATTCCAGTTTGGAATTACAATTGCAGATCAACGCTTGAGCTCACAATTCCAGTTTGGAATCACAGTTTCATTTCTATATCACAATTCCTTTATAAGCTCACAATTCCTGATTGGAATCACAATTCCTCTACTATGTCACAATTAGAGACTGAGGGCAGAATTGCAGTTTGGAATCACAATTCCATTTGATGTCACAGTTCCAGTCTGAGCTCACAATTCCAGTTTGGAATCAAAATTGCACATCAAGGCTTGAGGTTCCAATTACCGTCTGCAGTCACAATTCCGAATTGGAATCACAATTGCAGCGCAAGTCTTGATATCACATTTCAACTATGGAATGAGAAATGTAATTCAAAGCTCAGGGTCACAATTCCAGTCTGAGGACACAATTCCGGTTTGCAATTACAATAGCAGATCAAGGCTTGAGCTCACAATTCCAGTTTGGAATCACAATTTCATTTCTATATCACAATTCCTTACTGAGCTCACAATACATGTTTGGAATCACAATTCCACTTCTATGGCCCCATTCCAATCTGTGGTCACAATTCCGGTTTGGAATCACAATTCCATGTTATGTCATAATTTCAGTCTGAGCTCACAATTCCAGTTTGGAATCACAATTACATCTCAAGGCTTGAGGTAAAAATTCCAGTCTGAGATCACAATCCCGGTTTGGAATCACAATTGCCGTGCAAGGCTTGAGGTCACAATTCCATTATGGAATCACAATTGCAGTTCAAAGCTCAGGGTCACAATTCCAGTCTGAGGTCACAATTCCAGTTTGGATTTACAATTGCAGATCACATCTTGAGCTCACTATTCCAGTTTGGAATCACAAGTTCATTTCTATATCACAATTCCTTGCTGAGCTCACTATACATGTTTGGAATCACAATTCCACTTCTATGTCCCCATTCCAATCTGAGATCACAATTCTGGTTTGGAATCACAATTGCAGTGCAAGGCTAGATATCAAAATTTCGATATGGAATCACAATTGCAGTTCAAAGCTCAGGGTCACAATTCCAGTCTGAGGTCACAATTCTAGTATGGAAATACAATTGCAGATCAAGGCTTGAGCTCACAATTCCAGTTTGGAATCACAATTTCATTTCCATATCACAATTCCTTTCTAAGCTCACAATTCCTGATTGGAATCACAATTCCTCTACTATGTCACAATTAGAGACTGGGGGCAGAATTGCAGTTTGGAATCACAATTCCATTTGATGTCACAATTCCAGTGTGAGCTCACAATTCCAGTTTTGAATCAAAATTGCACATCAAGGCTTGAGATTCCAATTACAGTCTGCGGTCACAATTCCCAACTGGAATCACAATTGCAGTGCAAGGATAGATGTCACATTTCCACTATGGAATCAGAAATGCAGTTCAAAGCTCAGGGTCACAATTCCAGTCTGAGCTCACAATTCCAGTTTGGAATCACAATTACAGATCAAGGCTTGAGGTCCCAATCAGAGTTTGCGGTCACAATTCCGGTTTGGAATCACAATTGCAGTGCAAGGCTTGAGGTCACAATTCCAGTTTGGAATCACAATTTCATTTCTATATCAGAATTCCTTTCTAAACTCACAGTTCCTGATTGGAATCAGAATTCCTCTACTATGTCACAATTAGAGACTGAGGGCAGAATTCCAGTTTGGAATCACAATTCTATTTGATGTCACAATTCCAGTCTGAGCTCACAATTCCAGTTTGGAATCAAAATGGCAGATCAAGGCTTGAGGTCCCAATTCCAGTCTGCGGTGACAATTCCGGTTTGGAATTACAATTGCAGTGCAAGGCTAGAGGTCACAATTCCACTATGGAATCAAAATTGCAGTTCAAAGCTCAGGGTCACAATTCCAGTCTGAGGTCACAATTCCAGTTTGGAATTACAATTGCAGATCAAATCTTGAGCTCACTATTCCAGTTTGGAATCACAAGTTCATTTCTATAACACAATTCCTTGCTGAGCTCACTATACATGTTTGGAATCACAATTCCACTTCTATGTCCCCATTCCAATCTGCGGTCACAATTCCGGTTTGGAATCACAATTGCAGCGCATGGCTAGAGGTCACAATTGCATTATGGAATCAAAATTGCAGTTCAAAGCTCAGCGTCAGAATTCCAGTCTGAGGCCACAATTCCAGTTTGGAATTACAATTGCAGATCAAGGCTTGAGCTCACAATACCTGTTTGGAATCACAATTGCCGATCAATAATTGATGTCAAAATTCCAGTCTGTTCTCAGAATTTCAGTTTGGAATCAAAATTCCATTTGATATCACAATTCCAGTCTGAGCTCACAATTCCAGTTTGGAATCAAAATTGCAGATCAAGGCTTGAGCTCACCATTCCAGTTTGGAATCACAAGTTCATTTCTATATATGAATTTTTTTCTAAGCTCACAATACCTGTTTGGAATCACAATTGCCGATCAATGATTGATGTCAAAATTCCAGTCTGTTCTCAGAATTTCAGTTTGGAATCAAAATTCAATTTGATGTCACAATTCCAGTCTGAGCTCACAATTCCAGTTTGGAATCAAAATTGCAGATCAAGGCTTGAGCTCACCATTTCAGTCTGCGTTCACAATTCCAGTTTGGAATCACAATTGCAGTGTAAGGCTAGAGGTATCAATTCCACTATGGAATCACAATTGCATTTCAAAACTCAGAGTCACAATTCCAGTCTGAGGTCACAATTCCACTATGGAATCACAATTGCAGTTCAAAGCTCAGGGTCACAATTCCAGTCTGAGTTCACAATTCCAGTTTGGAATCAAAATTGCAGATCAAGGCTTGAGGTTCCAATTACCGTCTGTGGTCACAATTCCCGATTGGAATCACAATTGCAGCGCAAGTCTTGATATCACATTTCAACTATGGAATGAGAAATGTAATTCAAAGCTCAGGGTCACAATTCCAATCTGAGCTCCCAATTCCAGTTTGGAATCAAAATGGCAGATCAAGGCTTGAGGTCCCAATTCCAGTCTGCGTTCAAAATTCCAGTTTGGAATCACAATTGCAGTGCAAGGCTTGAGGTCACAATTCCACTATGGAATCAGAATTGCCGTTCAAAGCTCAGGGTCACAATTCCAGTCTGAGGTCACAATTCCGGTTTGCAATTACAATAGCAGATCAAGGCTTGAGCTCACAATTCCAGTTTGGAATCACAATTTCATTTCTATATCACAATTCCTTGCTGAGCTCACAATACATGATTGGAATCACAATTCCACTTCTATGTCCCCATTCCAATCTGCGGTCAAAATTCCGATTTAGAATCACAACTGCAGTGCAGGCTATAATCACTATTCCACTATGGAATCACAATTGCAATTCAAAGATCAGAGTCACAATTCCAGTCTGAGGCCACAATTCCAGTTTGGAATTACAATTGCAGATTAAGGCTTGAGCTCAAAATTCCAGTTTGGGATGAAAAGTCCATGTGATGTCACAATTCCAGTCTGAGCTCACAATTCTATTTTGGAAACTAAATTGCAGATAAAGGCTTTAGTTCCCAGTTCCAGTCTGCGGTCAAAATTCCGGTTTGGAATCACAATTGCAGTGCAAGGCTAGAGGTCACAATTCCACTATGGAATCACAATTGCAGTTCAAAGCTCAGGGTCACAATTCCAGTCTGAGGTCACAATTCCTGTCTGCAATTAGAATATCAGATCAAGGATTGAGCTCACAATTCCAGTTTGGAATCACAATTCCATTTTATGTCACAATTCCAGTCTGAGCTCACAATTCCAGTTTGGAATAAAAATTGCACATCAAGACTTGAGGTACCAAATACAGCCTGAGGTCACAATTCCGGTTTGGAATCACAATTGCAGTGCAAGGCTAGCGGTCGTAATTCCACTATGGTATAAAAATTGCAGATAAAGGCTTGAGGTCCCAATTCCAGTCTGAGGTCACAATTCCAGTTTGGAATTACAATTGCAGATCAAGGCTTGAGCTCACAATTCCAGTTTGGAATCACAAGTTCATTTCTATATCACAATTTTTTTCTAAGCTCACAATACCTCTTTGGAATCACAATTGCCGATCATTGATTGATGTCAAAATTCCAATCTGATCTCAGAATTCCAGTTTGGAATGAAAAGTCCATTTGATGTCACAATTCCAGTCTGAGCTCACAATTCCAGTTTGGAATCAAAATTATATTTCAAGGCTTGAGGTCCCAATTCCAGTCTGCGGTCACAATTCCGGTTTGGAATCACAATTGCAGTGCAAGGCTAGAGGTCAAAATTTCGCTATGGAATCACAATTGCAGTTCAAGGCTCAGTGTCACAATTCCAGTCTGAGGTCACAGTTCCAGTTTGGAATTAGAATTGTAGATCAAGGCTTGAGCTCACAATTCCAGTTTGGAATCACAAGTTCATTTCTATATCACAATTCCATTCTAAGCTCACAGTTCCTGATTGGAATCACAATTCCTCTACTATGCCACAATTAGAGACTGAGGGCAGAATTCCAGTTTGGAATCACAATTCCATTTGATGTCACAATTCCAGTCTGAGCTCACAATTCCAGTTTGGAATCAAAATTGCAGATCAAGGCTTGTGGTCCCAATTCCAGTCTGAGCTCAAAATTCCGGTTTGGAATCACAACTGCAGTGAAAGGCTAGATGTCACATTTCCACTATGCATTCAGAAATGCAATTCAAAGCTAAGGGTCACAATTCCAGTCTGAGGTCACAATTCCAGTTTGGAATTACAATTGCAGATCAACGCTTGAGCTCACAATTCCAGTTTGGAATCACAGTTTCATTTCTAAATCACAATTCCTTTCTAAGCTCACAATTCCTGATTGGAATCACAATTCCTCTACTATGTCACAATTAGAGACTGAGGGCAGAATTGCAGTTTGGAATCACAATTCCATTTGATGTCACAGTTCCAGTCTGAGCTCACAATTCCAGTTTGGAATCAAAATTGCACATCAAGGCTTGAGGTTCCAATTACCGTCTGCAGTCACAATTCCGAATTGGAATCACAATTGCAGCGCAAGTCTTGATATCACATTTCAACTATGGAATGAGAAATGTAATTCAAAGCTCAGGGTCACAATTCCAGTCTGAGGACACAATTCCGGTTTGCAATTACAATAGCAGATCAAGGCTTGAGCTCACAATTCCAGTTTGGAATCACAATTTCATTTCTATATCACAATTCCTTACTGAGCTCACAATACATGTTTGGAATCACAATTCCACTTCTATGGCCCCATTCCAATCTGTGGTCACAATTCCGGTTTGGAATCACAATTCCATGTTATGTCATAATTTCAGTCTGAGCTCACAATTCCAGTTTGGAATCACAATTACATCTCAAGGCTTGAGGTAAAAATTCCAGTCTGAGATCACAATCCGGGTTTGGAATCACAATTGCCGTGCAAGGCTTGAGGTCACAATTCCATTATGGAATCACAATTGCAGTTCAAAGCTCAGGGTGACAATTCCAGTCTGAGGTCACAATTCCAGTTTGGATTTACAATTGCAGATCACATCTTGAGCTCACTATTCCATTTTGGAATCACAAGTTCATTTCTATATCACAATTCCTTGCTGAGCTCACTATACATGTTTGGAATCACAATTCCACTTCTATCTCCCCATTCCAATCTGAGATCACAATTCTGGTTTGGAATCACAATTGCAGTGCAAGGCTAGATATCAAAATTTCGATATGGAATCACAATTGCAGTTCAAAGCTCAGGGTCACAATTCCAGTCTGAGGTCACAATTCTAGTATGGAAATACAATTGCAGATCAAGGCTTGAGCTCACAATTCCAGTTTGGAATCACAATTTCATTTCCATATCACAATTCCTTTCTAAGCTCACAATTCCTGATTGGAATCACAATTCCTCTACTATGTCACAATTAGAGACTGAGGGCAGAATTCCAGTTTGGAATCACAATTCCATTTGATGTCACAATTCCAGTGTGAGCTCACAATTCCAGTTTTGAATCAAAATTGCACATCAAGGCTTGAGATTCCAATTACAGTCTGCGGTCACAATTCCCAACTGGAATCACAATTGCAGTGCAAGGATAGATGTCACATTTCCACTATGGAATCAGAAATGCAGTTCAAAGCTCAGGGTCACAATTCCAGTCTGAGCTCACAATTCCAGTTTGGAATCACAATTACAGATCAAGGCTTGAGGTCCCAATCAGAGTTTGCGGTCACAATTCCGGTTTGGAATCACAATTGCAGTGCAAGGCTTGAGGTCACAATTCCAGTTTGGAATCACAATTTCATTTCTATATCAGAATTCCTTTCTAAACTCACAGTTCCTGACTGGAATCAGAATTCCTCTACTCTGTCACAATTAGAGACTGAGGGCAGAATTCCAGTTTGGAATCACAATTCTATTTGATGTCACAATTCCAGTCTGAGCTCACAATTCCAGTTTGGAATCAAAATGGCAGATCAAGGCTTGAGGTCCCAATTCCAGTCTGCGGTGACAATTCCGGTTTGGAATTACAATTGCAGTGCAAGGCTAGAGGTCACAATTCCACTATGGAATCAAAATTGCAGTTCAAAGCTCAGGGTCACAATTCCAGTCTGAGGTCACAATTCCAGTTTGGAATTACAATTGCAGATCAAATGTTGAGCTCACTATTCCAGTTTGGAATCACAAGTTCATTTCTATAACACAATTCCTTGCTGAGCTCACTATACATGTTTGGAATCACAATTCCACTTCTATCTCCCCATTCCAATCTGCGGTCACAATTCCGGTTTGGAATCACAATTGCAGCGCATGGCTAGAGGTCACAATTGCATTATGGAATCAAAATTGCAGTTCAAAGCTCAGCGTCAGAATTCCAGTCTGAGGCCACAATTCCAGTTTGGAATTACAATTGCAGATCAAGGCTTGAGCTCACAATACCTGTTTGGAATCACAATTGCCGATCAATAATTGATGTCAAAATTCCAGTCTGTTCTCAGAATTTCAGTTTGGAATCAAAATTCCATTTGATATCACAATTCCAGTCTGAGCTCACAATTCCAGTTTGGAATCAAAATTGCAGATCAAGGCTTGAGCTCACCATTCCAGTTTGGAATCACAAGTTCATTTCTATATATGAATTTTTTTCTAAGCTCACAATACCTGTTTGGAATCACAATTGCCGATCAATGATTGATGTCAAAATTCCAGTCTGTTCTCAGAATTTCAGTTTGGAATCAAAATTCAATTTGATGTCACAATTCCAGTCTGAGCTCACAATTCCAGTTTGGAATCAAAATTGCAGATCAAGGCTTGAGCTCACCATTTCAGTCTGCGTTCACAATTCCAGTTTGGAATCACAATTGCAGTGTAAGGCTAGAGGTATCAATTCCACTATGGAATCACAATTGCATTTCAAAACTCAGAGTCACAATTCCAGTCTGAGGTCACAATTCCACTATGGAATCACAATTGCAGTTCAAAGCTCAGGGTCACAATTCCAGTCTGAGTTCACAATTCCAGTTTGGAATCAAAATTGCAGATCAAGGCTTGAGGTTCCAATTACCGTCTGTGGTCACAATTCCCGATTGGAATCACAATTGCAGCGCAAGTCTTGATATCACATTTCAACTATGGAATGAGAAATGTAATTCAAAGCTCAGGGTCACAATTCCAATCTGAGCTCCCAATTCCAGTTTGGAATCAAAATGGCAGATCAAGGCTTGAGGTCCCAATTCCAGTCTGCGTTCAAAATTCCAGTTTGGAATCACAATTGCAGTGCAAGGCTTGAGGTCACAATTCCACTATGGAATCAGAATTGCCGTTCAAAGCTCAGGGTCACAATTCCAGTCTGAGGTCACAATTCCGGTTTGCAATTACAATAGCAGATCAAGGCTTGAGCTCACAATTCCAGTTTGGAATCACAATTTCATTTCTATATCACAATTCCTTGCTGAGCTCACAATACATGATTGGAATCACAATTCCACTTCTATGTCCCCATTCCAATCTGCGGTCACAATTCCGATTTAGAATCACAACTGCAGTGCAGGCTATAATCACTATTCCACTATGGAATCACAATTGCAATTCAAAGATCAGAGTCACAATTCCAGTCTGAGGCCACAATTCCAGTTTGGAATTACAATTGCAGATTAAGGCTTGAGCTCAAAATTCCAGTTTGGGATGAAAAGTCCATTTGATGTCACAATTCCAGTCTGAGCTCACAATTCTATTTTGGAAACTAAATTGCAGATAAAGGCTTTAGTTCCCAGTTCCAGTCTGCGGTCAAAATTCCGGTTTGGAATCACAATTG
The DNA here is from genome assembly GCF_052056855.1 of Sturnus vulgaris. Taxonomy (NCBI): domain Eukaryota; kingdom Metazoa; phylum Chordata; class Aves; order Passeriformes; family Sturnidae; genus Sturnus; species Sturnus vulgaris. The sequence goes on from NW_028276422.1 coordinate 187,144, forward strand.
CAGTGCAAGGCTAGAGGTCACAATTCCACTATGGAATCACAATTGCAGTTCAAAGCTCAGGGTCACAATTCCAGTCTGAGGTCACAATTCCTGTCTGCAATTAGAATATCAGATCAAGGATTGAGCTCACAATTCCAGTTTGGAATCACAATTCCATTTTATGTCACAATTCCAGTCTGAGCTCACAATTCCAGTTTGGAATAAAAATTGCACATCAAGACTTGAGGTACCAAATACAGCCTGAGGTCACAATTCCGGTTTGGAATCACAATTGCAGTGCAAGGCTAGCGGTCGTAATTCCACTATGGTATAAAAATTGCAGATAAAGGCTTGAGGTCCCAATTCCAGTCTGAGGTCACAATTCCAGTTTGGAATTACAATTGCAGATCAAGGCTTGAGCTCACAATTCCAGTTTGGAATCACAAGTTCATTTCTATATCACAATTTTTTTCTAAGCTCACAATACCTCTTTGGAATCACAATTGCCGATCATTGATTGATGTCAAAATTCCAATCTGATCTCAGAATTCCAGTTTGGAATGAAAAGTCCATTTGATGTCACAATTCCAGTCTGAGCTCACAATTCCAGTTTGGAATCAAAATTATATTTCAAGGCTTGAGGTCCCAATTCCAGTCTGCGGTCACAATTCCGGTTTGGAATCACAATTGCAGTGCAAGGCTAGAGGTCAAAATTTCGCTATGGAATCACAATTGCAGTTCAAGGCTCAGTGTCACAATTCCAGTCTGAGGTCACAGTTCCAGTTTGGAATTAGAATTGTAGATCAAGGCTTGAGCTCACAATTCCAGTTTGGAATCACAAGTTCATTTCTATATCACAATTCCATTCTAAGCTCACAGTTCCTGATTGGAATCACAATTCCTCTACTATGCCACAATTAGAGACTGAGGGCAGAATTCCAGTTTGGAATCACAATTCCATTTGATGTCACAATTCCCGTCTGAGCTCACAATTCCAGTTTGGAATCAAAATTGCAGATCAAGGCTTGTGGTCCCAATTCCAGTCTGAGCTCAAAATTCCGGTTTGGAATCACAACTGCAGTGAAAGGCTAGATGTCACATTTCCACTATGCATTCAGAAATGCAATTCAAAGCTAAGGGTCACAATTCCAGTCTGAGGTCACAATTCCAGTTTGGAATTACAATTGCAGATCAACGCTTGAGCTCACAATTCCAGTTTGGAATCACAGTTTCATTTCTATATCACAATTCCTTTATAAGCTCACAATTCCTGATTGGAATCACAATTCCTCTACTATGTCACAATTAGAGACTGAGGGCAGAATTGCAGTTTGGAATCACAATTCCATTTGATGTCACAGTTCCAGTCTGAGCTCACAATTCCAGTTTGGAATCAAAATTGCACATCAAGGCTTGAGGTTCCAATTACCGTCTGCAGTCACAATTCCGAATTGGAATCACAATTGCAGCGCAAGTCTTGATATCACATTTCAACTATGGAATGAGAAATGTAATTCAAAGCTCAGGGTCACAATTCCAGTCTGAGGACACAATTCCGGTTTGCAATTACAATAGCAGATCAAGGCTTGAGCTCACAATTCCAGTTTGGAATCACAATTTCATTTCTATATCACAATTCCTTACTGAGCTCACAATACATGTTTGGAATCACAATTCCACTTCTATGGCCCCATTCCAATCTGTGGTCACAATTCCGGTTTGGAATCACAATTCCATGTTATGTCATAATTTCAGTCTGAGCTCACAATTCCAGTTTGGAATCACAATTACATCTCAAGGATTGAGGTAAAAATTCCAGTCTGAGATCACAATCCCGGTTTGGAATCACAATTGCCGTGCAAGGCTTGAGATCACAATTCCATTATGGAATCACAATTGCAGTTCAAAGCTCAGGGTCACAATTCCAGTCTGAGGTCACAATTCCAGTTTGGATTTACAATTGCAGATCACATCTTGAGCTCACTATTCCAGTTTGGAATCACAAGTTCATTTCTATAACACAATTCCTTGCTGAGCTCACTATACATGTTTGGAATCACAATTCCACTTCTATGTCCCCATTCCAATCTGAGATCACAATTCTGGTTTGGAATCACAATTGCAGTGCAAGGCTAGATATCAAAATTTCGATATGGAATCACAATTGCAGTTCAAAGCTCAGGGTCACAATTCCAGTCTGAGGTCACAATTCTAGTATGGAAATACAATTGCAGATCAAGGCTTGAGCTCACAATTCCAGTTTGGAATCACAATTTCATTTCCATATCACAATTCTTTTCTAAGCTCACAATTCCTGATTGGAATCACAATTCCTCTACTATGTCACAATTAGAGACTGAGGGCAGAATTCCAGTTTGGAATCACAATTCCATTTGATGTCACAATTCCAGTGTGAGCTCACAATTCCAGTTTTGAATCAAAATTGCACATCAAGGCTTGAGATTCCAATTACAGTCTGCGGTCACAATTCCCAACTGGAATCACAATTGCAGTGCAAGGATAGATGTCACATTTCCACTATGGAATCAGAAATGCAGTTCAAAGCTCAGGGTCACAATTCCAGTCTGAGCTCACAATTCCAGTTTGGAATCACAATTACAGATCAAGGCTTGAGGTCCCAATCAGAGTTTGCGGTCACAATTCCGGTTTGGAATCACAATTGCAGTGCAAGGCTTGAGCTCACCATTCCAGTTTGGAATCACAATTTCATTTCTATATCAGAATTCCTTTCTAAACTCACAGTTCCTGATTGGAATCAGAATTCCTCTACTATGTCACAATTAGAGACTGAGGGCAGAATTCCAGTTTGGAATCACAATTCTATTTGATGTCACAATTCCAGTCTGAGCTCACAATTCCAGTTTGGAATCAAAATGGCAGATCAAGGCTTGAGGTCCCAATTCCAGTCTGCGGTGACAATTCCGGTTTGGAATTACAATTGCAGTGCAAGGCTAGAGGTCACAATTCCACTATGGAATCAAAATTGCAGTTCAAAGCTCAGGGTCACAATTCCAGTCTGAGGTCACAATTCCAGTTTGGAATTACAATTGCAGATCAAATGTTGAGCTCACTATTCCAGTTTGGAATCACAAGTTCATTTCTATAACACAATTCCTTGCTGAGCTCACTATACATGTTTGGAATCACAATTCCACTTCTATCTCCCCATTCCAATCTGCGGTCACAATTCCGGTTTGGAATCACAATTGCAGCGCATGGCTAGAGGTCACAATTGCATTATGGAATCAAAATTGCAGTTCAAAGCTCAGCGTCAGAATTCCAGTCTGAGGCCACAATTCCAGTTTGGAATTACAATTGCAGATCAAGGCTTGAGCTCACAATACCTGTTTGGAATCACAATTGCCGATCAATAATTGATGTCAAAATTCCAGTCTGTTCTCAGAATTTCAGTTTGGAATCAAAATTCCATTTGATATCACAATTCCAGTCTGAGCTCACAATTCCAGTTTGGAATCAAAATTGCAGATCAAGGCTTGAGCTCACCATTTCAGTCTGCGTTCACAATTCCAGTTTGGAATCACAATTGCAGTTCAAAGCTCAGGGTCACAATTCCAGTCTGAGTTCACAATTCCAGTTTGCAATTACAATAGCAGATCAAGGCTTGAGCTCACAATTCCAGTTTGGAATCACAATTTCATTTCTATATCACAATTCCTTACTGAGCTCACAATACATGTTTGGAATCACAATTCCACTTCTATGGCCCCATTCCAATCTGTGGTCACAATTCCGGTTTGGAATCACAATTACATCTCAAGGCTTGAGGTAAAAATTCCAGTCTGAGATCACAATCCGGGTTTGGAATCACAATTGCCGTGCAAGGCTTGAGGTCACAATTCCATTATGGAATCACAATTGCAGTTCAAAGCTCAGGGTCACAATTCCAGTCTGAGGTCACAATTCCAGTTTGGATTTACAATTGCAGATCAAGGCTTGAGCTCACAATTCCATTTTGGAATCACAAGTTCATTTCTATATCACAATTCCTTGCTGAGCTCACTATACATGTTTGGAATCACAATTCCACTTCTATGTCCCCATTCCAATCTGAGATCACAATTCTGGTTTGGAATCACAATTGCAGAGCAAGGCTAGAGATCAAAATTTCGATATGGAATCACAATTGCCGTTCAAAGCTCAGGGTCACAATTCCTGTGTGAGGTCACAATTCCAGATTGGAATTACAATTGCAGATCAACGCTTGAGCTCACAATTCCAGTTTGGAATCACAATTTCATTTCTATATCACAATTCCTTTCTAAGCACACAATTCCTGATTGGAATCACAATTCCTCTACTATGTCACAATTAGAGACTGAGGGCAGAATTCCAGTTTGGAATCACAATTCCATTTGATGTCACAATTCCAGTCTGAGCTCACAATTCCCGTTTGGAATCAAAATTGCAGATCAAGGCTTGAGGTCCCAATTACAGTCTGCGGTCACAATTCTGGTTTGGAATCACAATTGCAGTGCAAGGCTTGCGGTCACAATTCCAGTTTGGAATCACAATTTCATTTCTGTATCACAATTCCTTTCTAAGCTCACAATTCCTGATTGGAATCACAATTTCAGTACTATGTCACAATTAGAGACTGAGGGCAGAATTCCAGTTTGGAATCAAAATTGCAGATCAAGGCTTGGAGGTCCCAATTCCAGTCTGCGGTCACAATTCCGGATTGGAATGAGAATTGCAGTGCAAGTCTTGAGGTCACAATTCCACTATGGAATCACAATTGCAGTTCAAAGCTCAGGGTCACAATTCCAATCTGAGGTCACAATTCCAGTTTGGAATTACAATTGCAGATCAAGGCTTGAGCTCAAAATTCCAGTTTGGGATCACAAATCCATTTTATGTCACAATTCCCGTCTGAGCTCAAAATTCCAGTTTGGAATCAAAATTGCAGATCAAGGCTTGAGGTCCCAATTCCAGTCTGAGCTCAAAATTCCGGTTTGGAATCACAACTGCAGTGAAAGGCTAGATGTCACATTTCCACTATGCATTCAGAAATGCAATTCAAAGCTAAGGGTCACAATTCCAGTCTGAGGTCACAATTCCAGTTTGGAATTACAATTGCAGATCAACGCTTGAGCTCACAATTCCAGTTTGGAATCACAGTTTCATTTCTAAATCACAATTCCTTTCTAAGCTCACAATTCCTGATTGGAATCACAATTCCTCTACTATGTCACAATTAGAGACTGAGGGCAGAATTGCAGTTTGGAATCACAATTCCATTTGATGTCACAGTTCCAGTCTGAGCTCACAATTCCAGTTTGGAATCAAAATTGCACATCAAGGCTTGAGGTTCCAATTACCGTCTGCAGTCACAATTCTGAATTGGAATCACAATTGCAGCGCAAGTCTTGATATCACATTTCAACTATGGAATGAGAAATGTAATTCAAAGCTCAGGGTCACAATTCCAGTCTGAGGACACAATTCCGGTTTGCAATTACAATAGCAGATCAAGGCTTGAGCTCACAATTCCAGTTTGGAATCACAATTTCATTTCTATATCACAATTCCTTGCTGAGCTCACAATACATGTTTGGAATCACAATTCCACTTCTATGGCCCCATTCCAATCTGTGGTCACAATTCCGGTTTGGAATCACAATTCCATGTTATGTCATAATTTCAGTCTGAGCTCACAATTCCAGTTTGGAATCACAATTACATCTCAAGGCTTGAGGTAAAAATTCCAGTCTGAGATCACAATCCCGGTTTGGAATCACAATTGCCGTGCAAGGCTTGAGGTCACAATTCCATTATGGAATCACAATTGCAGTTCAAAGCTCAGGGTCACAATTCCAGTCTGAGGTCACAATTCCAGTTTGGATTTACAATTGCAGATCACATCTTGAGCTCACAATTCCATTTTGGAATCACAAGTTCATTTCTATATCACAATTCCTTGCTGAGCTCACTATACATGTTTGGAATCACATTTCCACCTCTATGTCCCCATTCCAATCTGAGGTCACAATTCTAGTATGGAATTACAATTGCAGATCAAGGCTTGAGCTCACAATTCCAGTTTGGAATCACAATTTCATTTCCATATCACAATTCTTTTCTAAGCTCACAATTCCTGATTGGAATCACAATTCCTCTATTATGTCACAATTAGAGACTGAGGGCAGAATTGCAGTTTGGAATCAGAATTCCATTTGATGTCACAATTCCAGTGTGAGCTCACAATTCCAGTTTTGAATCAAAATTGCACATCAAGGCTTGAGATTCCAATTACAGTCTGCGGTCACAATTCCCAACTGGAATCACAATTGCAGTGCAAGGATAGATGTCACATTTCCACTATGGAATCAGAAATGCAGTTCAAAGCTCAGGGTCACAATTCCAGTCTGAGCTCACAATTCCAGTTTGGAATCACAATTACAGATCAAGGCTTGAGGTCCCAATCAGAGTTTGCGGTCACAATTCCGGTTTGGAATCACAATTGCAGTGCAAGGCTTGAGGTCACAATTCCAGTTTGGAATCACAATTTCATTTCTATATCAGAATTCCTTTCTAAACTCACAGTTCCTGATTGGAATCAGAATTCCTCTACTATGTCACAATTAGAGACTGAGGGCAGAATTCCAGTTTGGAATCACAATTCTATTTGATGTCACAATTCCAGTCTGAGCTCACATTTCCAGTTTGGAATCAAAATGGCAGATCAAGGCTTGAGGTCCCAATTCCAGTCTGCGGTGACAATTCCGGTTTGGAATCACAATTGCAGTGCAAGGCTAGAGGTCACAATTCCACTATGGAATCAAAATTGCAGTTCAAAGCTCAGGGTCACAATTCCAGTCTGAGGTCACAATTCCAGTTTGGAATTACAATTGCAGATCAACGCTTGAGCTCACAATTCCAGTTTGGAATCACAATTCCTCTACTATGTCACAATTAGAGACTGAGGGCAGAATTCCAGTTTGGAATCACAATTCCATTTTATGTCACAATTCCAGTCGGAACTCACAATTCCAGTTTGGAATCAAAATTGCAGATCAAGGATTCAGCTCAATATTCCAGTTTGGAATCACAAGTTCATTTCTATATCAGAAGTCCTTGCTTTACTCACAATACAAGTTTGGAATCACAATTCTGCTTTTATATCTCCATTCCAGTCTGCGGTCACAATTTCGATTTAGAATCACAATTGCAGTGCAAGGCTAGAGGTCACTATTACACTATGGAATCACAATTGCAGTTTAAAGTTCACGGTCACAATTCCAATCTGAGGTCACAATTCCAGTTTGGAATTACAATTGCAGATCAACGCTTGAGCTCACAATTCCAGTTTGGAATCACAAGTTCATTTCTATATCACAATTCCTTTCAAAGCTCGCAATTCCTGATTGGAATCAAAATTCCTCTACTATGTCACAATTAGAGACAGAGGGCAGAATTCCAGTTTGGAATCACAATTCCATTTCATGTCAAAATTCCAGTCTGAGCTCACAATTCCAGTTTGGAATCACAATTACAGATCAAGGCTTGAGGTCCCAATTCCAGTCTGCGGTGACAATTCTGGTTTGGAATCACAATTGCAGTGCAAGGCTAGAGGTCACAATTCCACTATGGAATCACAATTGCAGTTCAAAGCTCAGGGTCACAATTCCAGTCTGAGGTCACAATTCCAATTTGGACTTACAATTGCAGATCAAGGCTTGAGCTCACAATTCCAGTTTGGAATCACAATTTCATTTCTATATCACAATTCCATTCTAAGCTCACAATTCCTGATTGGAATCACAATTCCTCTACTATGTCACAATTAGAGACTGAGGGCAGAATTCCAGTTTGGAATCACAATTCCATTTGATGTCACAATTCCAGTGTGAGCTCACAATTCCAGTTTGGAATCAAAATTGCAGATCGAGCCTTGAGGTCCCAATTCCACTCTGCGGTCACAATTCCAGTTTGGAATCACAATTGCATTGGAATGCTAGATGCCACAATTCCACTATGGAATCAGAATTGCAGTTCAAAGCTCAGGGTCACAATTCCAGTCTGAGGTCAAAATTCCGGTTTGCAATTACAATTGCAGATCAAAGCTTGAGCTCACAATTCCAGTTTGGAATCACAATTTCATTTCTATATCACAATTCCTTGCTGAGCTCACAATACATGATTGGAATCACAATTCCACTTCCATATCCCCATTCCATTCTGCGGTCACAATTCCGATTTAGAATCACAACTGCAGTGCAGGCTATAATCACTATTCCACTATGGAATCACAATTGCAATTCAAAGATCAGAGTCACAATTCCAGTCTGAGGCCACAATTCCAGTTTGGAATTACAATTGCAGATTAAGGCTTGAGCTCAAAATTCCAGTTTGGAATGAAAAGTCCATTTGATGTCACAATTCCAGTCTGAGCTCACAATTCTATTTTGGAAACTAAATTGCAGATAAAGGCTTTAGTTCCCAGTTCCAGTCTGCGGTCAAAATTCCGGTTTGGAATCACAATTGCAGTGCAAGGCTAGAGGTCACAATTCCACTATGGAATCACAATTGCAGTTCAAAGCTCAGGGTCACAATTCCAGTCTGAGGTCACAATTCCTGTCTGCAATTAGAATATCAGATCAAGGATTGAGCTCACAATTCCAGTTTGGAATCACAATTCCATTTTATGTCACAATTCCAGTCTGAGCTCACAATTCCAGTTTGGAATAAAAATTGCACATCAAGACTTGAGGTACCAAATACAGCCTGAGGTCACAATTCCGGTTTGGAATCACAATTGCAGTGCAAGGCTAGCGGTCGTAATTCCACTATGGTATAAAAATTGCAGATAAAGGCTTGAGGTCCCAATTCCAGTCTGAGGTCACAATTCCAGTTTGGAATTACAATTGCAGATCAAGGCTTGAGCTCACAATTCCAGTTTGGAATCACAAGTTCATTTCTATATCACAATTTTTTTCTAAGCTCACAATACCTCTTTGGAATCACAATTGCCGATCATTGATTGATGTCAAAATTCCAATCTGATCTCAGAATTCCAGTTTGGAATGAAAAGTCCATTTGATGTCACAATTCCAGTCTGAGCTCACAATTCCAGTTTGGAATCAAAATTATATTTCAAGGCTTGAGGTCCCAATTCCAGTCTGTGGTCACAATTCCGGTTTGGAATCACAATTGCAGTGCAAGGCTAGAGGTCACAATTTGGCTATGGAATCACAATTGCAGTTCAAGGCTCAGTGTCACAATTCCAGTCTGAGGTCACAGTTCCAGTTTGGAATTAGAATTGTAGATCAACGCTTGAGCTCACAATTCCAGTTTGGAATCACAATTTCATTTCTATATCACAATTCCATTCTAAGCTCACAGTTCCTGATTGGAATCACAATTCCTCTACTATGCCACAATTAGAGACTGAGGGCAGAATTCCAGTTTGGAATCACAATTCCATTTGATGTCACAGTTCCAGTCTGAGCTCACAATTCCAGTTTGGAATCAAAATTGTACATCAAGGCTTGAGGTCCAAATTCCAGTCTGCGGTGACAATTCCGGTTTGGAATCACAACTGCAGTGAAAGGCTAGAGGTCACAATTCCACTATGGAATCAAAATTGCAGTTCAAAGCTCAGGGTCACAATTCCAGTCTGAGGTCACAATTCCAGTTTGGAATTACAATTGCAGATCAAATCTTGAGCTCACTATTCCAGTTTGGAATCACAAGTTCATTTCTATAACACAATTCCTTGCTGAGCTCACTATACATGTTTGGAATCACAATTCCACTTCTATGTCCCCATTCCAATCTGCGGTCACAATTCCGGTTTGGAATCACAATTGCAGCGCATGGCTAGAGGTCACAATTGCATTATGGAATCAAAATTGCAGTTCAAAGCTCAGCGTCAGAATTCCAGTCTGAGGCCACAATTCCAGTTTGGAATTACAATTGCAGATCAAGGCTTGAGCTCACAATACCTGTTTGGAATCACAATTGCCGATCAATGATTGATGTCAAAATTCCAGTCTGTTCTCAGAATTTCAGTTTGGAATCAAAATTCCATTTGATGTCACAATTCCAGTCTGAGCTCACAATTCCAGTTTGGAATCAAAATTGCAGATCAAGGCTTGAGCTCACCATTTCAGTCTGCGTTCACAATTCCAGTTTGGAATCACAATTGCAGTGTAAGGCTAGAGGTATCAATTCCACTATGGAATCACAATTGCAGTTCAAAGCTCATTGTCACAATTCCAGTCTGAGGTCACAATTCCACTATGGAATCACAATTGCAGTTCAAAGCTCAGGGTCGCAATTCCAGTCTGAGTTCACAATTCCAGTTTGGAATCAAAATTGCAGATCAAGGCTTGAGGTTCCAATTACCGTCTGTGGTCACAATTCTGGTTTGGAATCACAATTGCAGTGCAAGGCTTGCGGTCACAATTCCGATTTGGAATCACAATTTCATTTCTGTATCACAATTCCTTTCTAAGCTCACAATTCCTGATTGGAATCACAATTTCACTACTATGTCACAATTAGAGACTGAGGGCAGAATTCCAGTTTGGAATCAAAATTGCAGATCAAGGCTTGGAGGTTCCAATTCCAGTCTGCGGTCACAATTCCGGATTGGAATGAGAATTGCAGTGCAAGGCTTGAGGTCACAATTCCACTATGGAATCACAATTGCAGTTCAAAGCTCAGGGTCACAATTCCAATCTGAGGTCACAATTCCAGTTTGGAATTACAATTGCAGATCAAGGCTTGAGCTCACAATTCGAGTTTGGGATCACAAATCCATTTTATGTCACAATTCCAGTCTGAGCTCAAAATTCCGGTTTGGAATCACAACTGCATTGAAAGGCTAGATGTCACATTTCCACTATGCATTCACAAATGCAATTCAAAGCTAAGGGTCACAATTCCAGTCTGAGGTCACAATTCCAGTTTGGAATTACAATTGCAGATCAACGCTTGAGCTCACAATTCCAGTTTGGAATCACAGTTTCATTTCTATATCACAATTCCTTTCTAAGCTCACAATTCCTGATTGGAATCACAATTCCTCTACTATGTCACAATTAGAGACTGAGGGCAGAATTGCAGTTTGGAATCACAATTCCAATTGATGTCACAGTTCCAGTCTGAGCTCACAATTCCAGTTTGGAATCAAAATTGCACATCAAGGCTTGAGGTTCCAATTACCGTCTGCAGTCACAATTCTGGTTTGGAATCACAATTGCAGCGCAAGTCTTGATATCACATTTCAACTATGGAATGAGAAATGTAATTCAAAGCTCAGGGTCACAATTCCAGTCTGAGGACACAATTCCGGTTTGCAATTACAATAGCAGATCAAGGCTTGAGCTCACAATTCCAGTTTGGAATCACAATTTCATTTCTATATCACAATTCCTTACTGAGCTCACAATACATGTTTGGAATCACAATTCCACTTCTATGGCCCCATTCCAATCTGTGGTCACAATTCCGGTTTGGAATCACAATTCCATGTTATGTCATAATTTCAGTCTGAGCTCACAATTCCAGTTTGGAATCACAATTACATCTCAAGGCTTGAGGTAAAAATTCCAGTCTGAGATCACAATCCGGGTTTGGAATCACAATTGCCGTGCAAGGCTTGAGGTCACAATTCCATTATGGAATCACAATTGCAGTTCAAAGCTCAGGGTCACAATTCCAGTCTGAGGTCACAATTCCAGTTTGGATTTACAATTGCAGATCACATCTTGAGCTCACTATTCCATTTTGGAATCACAAGTTCATTTCTATATCACAATTCCTTGCTGAGCTCACTATACATGTTTGGAATCACAATTCCACTTCTATGTCCCCATTCCAATCTGAGATCACAATTCTGGTTTGGAATCACAATTGCAGTGCAAGGCTAGATATCAAAATTTCGATATGGAATCACAATTGCAGTTCAAAGCTCAGGGTCACAATTCCAGTCTGAGGTCACAATTCTAGTATGGAAATACAATTGCAGATCAAGGCTTGAGCTCACAATTCCAGTTTGGAATCACAATTTCATTTCCATATCACAATTCCTTTCTAAGCTCACAATTCCTGATTGGAATCACAATTCCTCTACTATGTCACAATTAGAGACTGAGGGCAGAATTGCAGTTTGGAATCACAATTCCATTTGATGTCACAATTCCAGTGTGAGCTCACAATTCCAGTTTTGAATCAAAATTGCACATCAAGGCTTGAGATTCCAATTACAGTCTGCGGTCACAATTCCCAACTGGAATCACAATTGCAGTGCAAGGATAGATGTCACATTTCCACTATGGAATCAGAAATGCAGTTCAAAGCTCAGGGTCACAATTCCAGTCTGAGCTCACAATTCCAGTTTGGAATCACAATTACAGATCAAGGCTTGAGGTCCCAATCAGAGTTTGCGGTCACAATTCCGGTTTGGAATCACAATTGCAGTGCAAGGCTTGAGCTCACCATTCCAGTTTGGAATCACAATTTCATTTCTATATCACAATTCCTTTCTAAACTCACAGTTCCTGATTGGAATCACAATTCCTCTACTATGTCACAATTAGAGACTGAGGGCAGAATTCCAGTTTGGAATCACAATTCTATTTGATGTCACAATTCCAGTCTGAGCTCACAATTCCAGTTTGGAATCAAAATGGCAGATCAAGGCTTGAGGTCCCAATTCCAGTCTGCGGTGACAATTCCGGTTTGGAATCACAATTGCAGTGCAAGGCTAGAGGTCACAATTCCACTATGGAATCAAAATTGCAGTTCAAAGCTCAGGGTCACAATTCCAGTCTGAGGTCACAATTCCAGTTTGGAATTACAATTGCAGATCAAGGCTTGAGCTCACTATTCCAGTTTGGAATCACAAGTTCATTTCTATAACACAATTCCTTGCTGAGCTCACTATACATGTTTGGAATCACAATTCCACTTCTATCTCCCCATTCCAATCTGCGGTCACAATTCCGGTTTGGAATCACAATTGCAGCGCATGGCTAGAGGTCACAATTGCATTATGGAATCAAAATTGCAGTTCAAAGCTCAGCGTCAGAATTCCAGTCTGAGGCCACAATTCCAGTTTGGAATTACAATTGCAGATCAAGGCTTGAGCTCACAATACCTGTTTGGAATCACAATTGCCGATCAATGATTGATGTCAAAATTCCAGTCTGTTCTCAGAATTTCAGTTTGGAATCAAAATTCCATTTGATATCACAATTCCAGTCTGAGCTCACAATTCCAGTTTGGAATCAAAATTGCAGATCAAGGCTTGAGCTCACCATTCCAGTTTGGAATCACAAGTTCATTTCTATATATGAATTTTTTTCTAAGCTCACAATACCTGTTTGGAATCACAATTGCCGATCAATGATTGATGTCAAAATTCCAGTCTGTTCTCAGAATTTCAGTTTGGAATCAAAATTCCATTTGATGTCACAATTCCAGTCTGAGCTCACAATTCCAGTTTGGAATCAAAATTGCAGATCAAGGCTTGAGCTCACCATTTCAGTCTGCGTTCACAATTCCAGTTTGGAATCACAATTGCAGTGTAAGGCTAGAGGTATCAATTCCACTATGGAATCACAATTGCAGTTCAAAGCTCAGGGTCACAATTCCAGTCTGAGTTCACAATTCCAGTTTGGAATCAAAATTGCAGATCAAGGCTTGAGGTTCCAATTACCGTCTGTGGTCACAATTCCCGATTGGAATCACAATTGCAGCGCAAGTCTTGATATCACATTTCAACTATGGAATGAGAAATGTAATTCAAAGCTCAGGGTCACAATTCCAATCTGAGCTCCCAATTCCAGTTTGGAATCAAAATGGCAGATCAAGGCTTGAGGTCCCAATTCCAGTCTGCGTTCAAAATTCCAGTTTGGAATCACAATTGCAGTGCAAGGCTTGAGGTCACAATTCCACTATGGAATCAGAATTGCCGTTCAAAGCTCAGGATCACAATTCCAGTCTGAGGTCACAATTCCGGTTTGCAATTACAATAGCAGATCAAGGCTTGAGCTCACAATTCCAGTTTGGAATCACAATTTCATTTCTATATCACAATTCCTTGCTGAGCTCACAATACATGATTGGAATCACAATTCCACTTCCACATCCCCATTCCATTCTGCGGTCACAATTCCGATTTAGAATCACAACTGCAGTGCAGGCTATAATCACTATTCCACTATGGAATCACAATTGCAATTCAAAGATCAGAGTCACAATTCCAGTCTGAGGCCACAATTCCAGTTTGGAATTACAATTGCAGATTAAGGCTTGAGCTCAAAATTCCAGTTTGGGATGAAAAGTCCATTTGATGTCACAATTCCAGTCTGAGCTCACAATTCTATTTTGGAAACTAAATTGCAGATAAAGGCTTTAGTTCCCAGTTCCAGTCTGCGGTCAAAATTCCGGTTTGGAATCACAATTGCAGTGCAAGGCTAGAGGTCACAATTCCACTATGGAATCACAATTGCAGTTCAAAGCTCAGGGTCACAATTCCAGTCTGAGGTCACAATTCCTGTCTGCAATTAGAATATCAGATCAAGGCTTGAGCTCACAATTCCAGTTTGGAATCACAATTCCATTTTATGTCACAATTCCAGTCTGAGCTCACAATTCCAGTTTGGAATAAAAATTGCACATCAAGACTTGAGGTACCAAATACAGCCTGAGGTCACAATTCCGGTTTGGAATCACAATTGCAGTGCAAGGCTAGCGGTCGTAATTCCACTATGGTATAAAAATTGCAGATAAAGGCTTGAGGTCCCAATTCCAGTCTGAGGTCACAATTCCAGTTTGGAATTACAATTGCAGATCAAGGCTTGAGCTCACAATTCCAGTTTGGAATCACAAGTTCATTTCTATATCACAATTTTTTTCTAAGCTCACAATACCTGTTTGGAATCACAATTGCCGATCATTGATTGATGTCAAAATTCCAATCTGATCTCAGAATTCCAGTTTGGAATGAAAAGTCCATTTGATGTCACAATTCCAGTCTGAGCTCACAATTCCAGTTTGGAATCAAAATTATATTTCAAGGCTTGAGGTCCCAATTCCAGTCTGCGGTCACAATTCCGGTTTGGAATCACAATTGCAGTGCAAGGCTAGAGGTCAAAATTTCGCTATGGAATCACAATTGCAGTTCAAGGCTCAGTGTCACAATTCCAGTCTGAGGTCACAGTTCCAGTTTGGAATTAGAATTGTAGATCAACGCTTGAGCTCACAATTCCAGTTTGGAATCACAATTTCATTTCTATATCACAATTCCATTCTAAGCTCACAGTTCCTGATTGGAATCACAATTCCTCTACTATGCCACAATTAGAGACCGAGGGCAGAATTCCAGTTTGGAATCACAATTCCATTTGATGTCACAATTCCCGTCTGAGCTCACAATTCCAGTTTGGAATCAAAATGGCAGATCAAGGCTTGTGGTCCCAATTCCAGTCTGAGCTCAAAATTCCGGTTTGGAATCACAACTGCAGTGAAAGGCTAGATGTCACATTTCCACTATGCATTCAGAAATGCAATTCAAAGCTAAGGGTCACAATTCCAGTCTGAGGTCACAATTCCAGTTTGGAATTACAATTGCAGATCAACGCTTGAGCTCACAATTCCAGTTTGGAATCACAGTTTCATTTCTAAATCACAATTCTTTTCTAAGCTCACAATTCCTGATTGGAATCACAATTCCTCTACTATGTCACAATTAGAGACTGAGGGCAGAATTGCAGTTTGGAATCACAATTCCATTTGATGTCACAGTTCCAGTCTGAGCTCACAATTCCAGTTTGGAATCAAAATTGCACATCAAGGCTTGAGGTTCCAATTACAGTCTGCAGTCACAATTCTGGTTTGGAATCACAATTGCAGCGCAAGTCTTGATATCACATTTCAACTATGGAATGAGAAATGTAATTCAAAGCTCAGGGTCACAATTCCAGTCTGAGGACACAATTCCGGTTTGCAATTACAATAGCAGATCAAGGCTTGAGCTCACAATTCCAGTTTGGAATCACAATTTCATTTCTATATCACAATTCCTTACTGAGCTCACAATACATGTTTGGAATCACAATTCCACTTCTATGGCCCCATTCCAATCTGTGGTCACAATTCCGGTTTGGAATCACAATTCCATGTTATGTCATAATTTCAGTCTGAGCTCACAATTCCAGTTTGGAATCACAATTACATCTCAAGGCTTGAGGTAAAAATTCCAGTCTGAGATCACAATCCGGGTTTGGAATCACAATTGCCGTGCAAGGCTTGAGGTCACAATTCCATTATGGAATCACAATTGCAGTTCAAAGCTCAGGGTCACAATTCCAGTCTGAGGTCACAATTCCAGTTTGGATTTACAATTGCAGATCACATCTTGAGCTCACTATTCCAGTTTGGAATCACAAGTTCATTTCTATATCACAATTCCTTGCTGAGCTCACTATACATGTTTGGAATCACAATTCCACTTCTATGTCCCCATTCCAATCTGAGATCACAATTCTGGTTTGGAATCACAATTGCAGTGCAAGGCTAGATATCAAAATTTCGATATGGAATCACAATTGCAGTTCAAAGCTCAGGGTCACAAGTCTGAGGTCACAATTCTAGTATGGAATTACAATTGCAGATCAAGGCTTGAGCTCACAATTCCAGTTTGGAATCACAATTTCATTTCCATATCACAATTCCTTTCTAAGCTCACAATTCCTGATTGGAATCACAATTCCTCTACTATGTCACAATTAGAGACTGAGGGCAGAATTCCAGTTTGGAATCACAATTCCATTTGATGTCACAATTCCAGTGTGAGCTCACAATTCCAGTTTTGAATCAAAATTGCACATCAAGGCTTGAGATTCCAATTACAGTCTGCGGTCACAATTCCCAACTGGAATCACAATTGCAGTGCAAGGATAGATGTCACATTTCCAGTATGGAATCAGAAATGCAGTTCAAAGCTCAGGGTCACAATTCCAGTCTGAGCTCACAATTCCAGTTTGGAATCACAATTACAGATCAAGGCTTGAGGTCCCAATCAGAGTTTGCGGTCACAATTCCGGTTTGGAATCACAATTGCAGTGCAAGGCTTGAGGTCACAATTCCAGTTTGGAATCACAATTTCATTTCTATATCACAATTCCTTTCTAAACTCACAGTTCCTGATTGGAATCACAATTCCTCTACTATGTCACAATTAGAGACTGAGGGCAGAATTCCAGTTTGGAGTCACAATTCCATTTGATGTAACAATTCCAGTCTGAGCTCACAATTCCAGTTTGGAATCAAAATGGCAGATCAAGGCTTGAGGTCCCAATTCCAGTCTGCGGTGACAATTCCGGTTTGGAATCACAATTGCAGTGCAAGGCTAGAGGTCACGATTCCACTATGCAATCACAATTGCCATTCAAAGCTCAGGGTCACAATTCCAGTCTGAGGTCACTATTCCAGTTTGGAATCACAAGTTCATTTCTATAACACAATTCCTTGCTGAGCTCACTATACATGTTTGGAATCACAATTCCACTTCTATGTCCCCATTCCAATCTGAGATCACAATTCTGGTTTGGAATCACAATTGCAGAGCAAGGCTAGAGATCAAAATTTCGATATGGAATCACAATTGCCGTTCAAAGCTCAGGGTCACAATTCCAGTCTGAGGTCACAATTCCAGTTTGGAATTACAATTGCAGATCAAGGCTTGAGCTCACAATTCCAGTTTGGAATCACAGTTTCATTTCTATATCACAATTCCTTTCTAAGCACACAATTCCTGATTGGAATCACAATTCAGCTGCTATGTCACAATTAGAGACTGAGGGCAGAATTGCAGTTTGGAATCACAATTCCATTTGATGTCACAATTCCAGTCTCAGCTCACAATTCCCGTTTGGAATCAAAATTGCAGATCAAGGCTTGAGGTCCCAATTACAGTCTGCGGTCACAATTCCGGTTTGGAATCACAATTGCAGTGCAAGGCTTGCGGTCACAATTCCGATTTGGAATCACAATTTCATTTCTGTATCACAATTCCTTTCTAAGCTCACAATTCCTGATTGGAATCACAATTTCACTACTATGTCACAATTAGAGACTGAGGGCAGAATTCCAGTTTGGAATCAAAATTGCAGATCAAGGCTTGGAGGTCCCAATTCCAGTCTGCGGTCACAATTCCGGATTGGAATGAGAATTGCAGTGCAAGGCTAGAGGTCACAATTCCACTATGGAATCACAATTGCAGTTCAAAGCTCAGGGTCACAATTCCAATCTGAGGTCACAATTCCAGTTTGGAATTACAATTGCAGATCAAGGCTTGAGCTCACAATTCCAGTTTGGGATCACAAATCCATTTTATGTCACAATTCCCGTCTGAGCTCAAAATTCCAGTTTGGAATCAAAATTGCAGATCAAGGCTTGTGGTCCCAATTCCAGTCTGAGCTCAAAATTCCGGTTTGGAATCACAACTGCAGTGAAAGGCTAGATGTCACATTTCCACTATGCATTCAGAAATGCAATTCAAATCTAAGGGTCACAATTCCAGTCTGAGGTCACAATTCCAGTTTGGAATTACAATTGCAGATCAACGCTTGAGCTCACAATTCCAGTTTGGAATCACAGTTTCATTTCTATATCACAATTCCTTTCTAAGCTCACAATTCCTGATTGGAATCACAATTCCTCTACTATGTCACAATTAGAGACTGAGGGCAGAATTGCAGTTTGGAATCACAATTCCATTTGATGTCACAGTTCCAGTCTGAGCTCACAATTCCAGTTTGGAATCAAAATTGCACATCAAGGCTTGAGGTTCCAATTACCGTCTGCAGTCACAATTCTGAATTGGAATCACAATTGCAGCGCAAGTCTTGATATCACATTTCAACTATGGAATGAGAAATGTAATTCAAAGCTCAGGGTCACAATTCCAGTCTGAGGACACAATTCCGGTTTGCAATTACAATAGCAGATCAAGGCTTGAGCTCACAATTCCAGTTTGGAATCACAATTTCATTTCTATATCACAATTCCTTACTGAGCTCACAATACATGTTTGGAATCACAATTCCACTTCTATGGCCCCATTCCAATCTGTGGTCACAATTCCGGTTTGGAATCACAATTCCATGTTATGTCATAATTTCAGTCTGAGCTCACAATTCCAGTTTGGAATCACAATTACATCTCAAGGCTTGAGGTAAAAATTCCAGTCTGAGATCACAATCCGGGTTTGGAATCACAATTGCCGTGCAAGGCTTGAGGTCACAATTCCATTATGGAATCACAATTGCAGTTCAAAGCTCAGGGTCACAATTCCAGTCTGAGGTCACAATTCCAGTTTGGATTTACAATTGCAGATCACATCTTGAGCTCACAATTCCATTTTGGAATCACAAGTTCATTTCTATATCACAATTCCTTGCTGAGCTCACTATACATGTTTGGAATCACAATTCCACTTCTATGTCCCCATTCCAATCTGAGATCATAATTCTGGTTTGGAATCACAATTGCAGTGCAAGGCTAGATATCAAAATTTCGATATGGAATCACAATTGCAGTTCAAAGCTCAGGGTCACAATTCCAGTCTGAGGTCACAATTCTAGTATGGAATTACAATTGCAGATCAAGGCTTGAGCTCACAATTCCAGTTTGGAATCACAATTTCATTTCCATATCACAATTCCTTTCTAAGCTCACAATTCCTGATTGGAATCAGAATTCCTCTACTATGTCACAATTAGAGACTGAGGGCAGAATTGCAGTTTGGAATCACAATTCCATTTGATGTCACAATTCCAGTCTGAGCTCACAATTCCAGTTTTGAATCAAAATTGCACATCAAGGCTTGAGATTCCAATTACAGTCTGCGGTCACAATTCCCAACTGGAATCACAATTGCAGTGCAAGGATAGATGTCACATTTCCACTATGGAATCAGAAATGCAGTTCAAAGCTCAGGGTCACAATTCCAGTCTGAGCTCACAATTCCAGTTTGGAATCACAATTACAGATCAAGGCTTGAGGTCCCAATCAGAGTTTGCGGTCACAATTCCGGTTTGGAATCAAAATGGCAGATCAAGGCTTGAGGTCCCAATTACAGTCTGTGGTCACAATTCCAGTTTGGAATCACAAATGCAGTGCAAATTTAGAGGTCACAATTCCACTATGGAATCACAATTGCATTTCAAAGCTCATGGTCACAATTCCAGTCTGAGGTCATAATTCCGGTTTGGAATCACAATTTCATTGGAAGGCTTGAGCTCACCATTCCAGTTTGGAATCACAATTTCATTTCTATATCACAATTCCTTTCTAAGCTCACAATTCCTGATTGGAATCAGAATTCCTCTACTATGCCACAATTAGAGACTGAGGGCAGAATTCCAGTTTGGAATCACAATTCCATTTGATGTCACAATTCCAGTCTGAGCTCACAATTCCAGCTTGGAATCAAAATTGCAGATCAAGGCTTGAGGTCCCAATTCCAGTCTGCTGTCACAATTCCAGTTTGGAATTACAATTGCAGATCAACGCTTGAGCTCACAATTCCAGTTTGGAATCACAAGTTCATTTCTATATCACAATTCCTTTCTAAGCTCACAATTCCTGATTGGAATCAGAATTCCTCTACTATGCCACAATTAGAGACTGAGGGCAGAATTCCAGTTTAGAATCACAATTCCATTTGATGTCACAATTCCAGTCTGAGCTCACAATTCCAGCTTGGAATCAAAATTGTACATCAAGGCTTGAGGTCCCAATTCCAGTCTGCGGTGACAATTCCGGTTTGGAATCACAATTGCAGTGCAAGGCTAGAGGTCACAATTCCACTATGGAATCACAATTGCAGTTCAAAGCTCAGGGTCACAATTCCAGTCGGAGGTCACAATTCCTGTCTGCAATTAGAATATCAGATCAAGGCTTGAGCTCACAATTCCAGTTTGGAGTCACAATTCCATTTGATGTCACAATTCCAGTCTGAGCTGACAATTCCAGCTTGGAATCAAAATTGCACATCAAGGCTTGAGGTCCCAATTCCAGTCTGCGGTGACAATTCTGGATTGGAATGAGAATTGCAGTGCAAGGCTAGAGGACACAATTCCACTATGGAATCACAATTGCATTTCAAAGCTCAAGGTCACAATTCCAGTCTGAGGTCATTATTCCGATTTGGAATCACAATTTCATTTCTATATCACAATTCCTTTCTAAGCTCCCAATTCCTGATTGGATTCACAATTCCTCTTCGATGTCACAATTAGAGACTGAGGGCAGAATTCCAGTTTGTAATCACAATTCCATTTGATGTCACAATTCCAGTCTGAGTCCACAATTCCAGTTTGGAATCAAAATTGCAGATCAAGGCTTGAGGTCCCAATTCCAGTCTTCGGTCACAATTCCGGTTTGGAATCACAATTGCTGTGCACGGATAGATGTCACAATTCCACTATGCAATCACAATAACAATTCAAACATCAGGGTCACAATTCCAGTCCAAGGTCAGAATTCCACTTTAGAATTAACATTGCATATAACGGCTTGAGCTGACAATTCCTGTTTGGAATCACTAGTTCATTTCTACATGACAATTTCATTCTAAGCTTACAATTCCTGATTGGAATCACAATTCCACTACTATGTCACAATTAGAGACTGAGGGCAGAATTCCAGTTTGGAATCAAAATTGCAGATCAAGGCTTGGAGGTCCCAATTCCAGTCTGCGGTGACAATTCCGGATTGGAATGAGAATTGCAGTGCAAGGCTAGAGGTCACAATTCCACTATGGAATCACAATTGCAGTTCAAAACTCAGGGTCACAATTCCAATCTGAGGTCACAATTCCAGTTTGGAATTACAATTGCAGATCAAGGCTTGAGCTCACAATTCCAGTTTGGGATCACAAATCCATTTTATGTCCCAATTCCAGTCTGAGCTCAAAATTCCGGTTTGGAATCACAACTGCAGTGAAAGGCTAGATGTCACATTTCCACTATGCATTCAGAAATGCAATTCAAAGCTAAGGGTCACAATTCCAGTCTGAGGTCACAATTTCAGTTTGGAATTACAATTGCAGATCAACGCTTGAGCTCACAATTCCAGTTTGGAATCACAGTTTCATTTCTATATCACAATTCCTTTATAAGCTCACAATTCCTGATTGGAATCACAGTTCCTCTACTATGTCACAATTAGAGACTGAGGGCAGAATTGCATTTTGGAATCACAATTCCATTTGATGTCACAGTTCCAGTCTGAGCTCACAATTCCAGTTTGGAATTACAATTGCACATCAAGGCTTGAGGTTCCAATTACCGTCTGCAGTCACAATTCCGAATTGGAATCACAATTGCAGCGCAAGTCTTGATATCACATTTCAACTATGGAATGAGAAATGTAATTCAAAGCTAAGGGTCACAATTCCAGTCTGATGTCACAATTCCGGTTTGCAATTACAATAGCAGATCAAGGCTTGAGCTCACAATTCCAGTTTGGAATCACAGTTTCATTTCTATATCACAATTTCTTTCTAAGCTCACAATTCCTGATTGGAATCACAATTCCTCTACTATGTCACAATTAGAGACTGTGGGCAGAATTCCGGTTTGGAATCCAATTACAGATCAAGGCTTGATGTCAAAATTCCAGTCTGCGGTCACAATTCCAGTTTGGAATCACAATTGCGGTTCAAAGCTCAGGGTCACAATTCCAGTCTGAGGTCACAATTCCAGTTTGGATTTACAATTGCAGATCACATCTTGAGCTCACAATTCCAGTTTGGAATCACAAGTTCATTTCTATATCACAATTCCTTGCTGAGCTCACTATACATGTTTGGAATCACAATTCCACTTCTATGTCCCCATTCTAATCTGTGGTCATAATTCTAGTATGGAATTACAATTGCAGATCAAGGCTTGAGCTCACAATTCCAGTTTGGAATCACAATTTCATTTCCATATCACAATTCCTTTCTAAGCTCACAATTCCTGATTGGAATCAGAATTCCTCTACTATGTCACAATTAGAGACTGAGGGCAGAATTGCAGTTTGGAATCACAATTCCATTTGATGTCACAATTCCAGTCTGAGCTCACAATTCCAGTTTTGAATCAAAATTGCACATCAAGGCTTGAGATTCCAATTACAGTCTGCGGTCACAATTCCCAACTGGAATCACAATTTCAGTGCAAGGATAGATGTCACATTTCCAGTATGGAATCAGAAATGCAGTTCAAAGCTCAGGGTCAAAATTCCAGTCTGAGCTCACAATTCCAGTTTGGAATCACAATTACAGATCAAGGCTTGAGGTCCCAATCAGAGTTTGCGGTCACAATTCCGGTTTGGAATCACAATTGCAGTGCAAGGCTTGAGGTCACAATTCCAGTTTGGAATCACAATTTCATTTCTATATCACAATTCCTTTCTAAACTCACAGTTCCTGATTGGAATCACAATTCCTCTACTATGTCACAATTAGAGACTGAGGGCAGAATTCCAGTTTGGAACCACAATTTCATTTGATGTCACAATTCCAGTCTGAGCTCACAATTCCAGCTTGGAATCAAAATTGCAGATCAAGGCTTGAGGTCCCAATTCCAGTCTGCTGTCACAATTCCAGTTTGGAATTACAATTGCAGATCAACGCTTGAGCTCACAATTCCAGTTTGGAATCGCAAGTTCATTTCTATATCACAATTCCATTCTAAGCTCACAATTCCTGATTGGAATCAGAATTCCTCTACTATGCCACAATTAGAGACTGAGGGCAGAATTCCAGTTTGGAATCACAATTCCATTTGATGTCACAATTCCTGTTTGAGCTCACAATTCCAGCTTGGAATCAAAATTGTACATCAAGGCTTGAGGTCCCAATTCCAGTCTGCGGTGACAATTCCGGTTTGGAATCACAATTGCAGTGCAAGGCTAGAGGTCACAATTCCACTATGGAATCACAATTGCAGTTCAAATCTCAGGGTCACAATTCCAGTCGGAGGTCACAATTCCTGTCTGCAATTAGAATATCAGATCAAGGCTTGAGCTCACAATTCCAGTTTGGAATCACAATTCCATTTGATGTCACAATTTCAGTCTGAGCTCACAATTCCAGTTTGGAATCAAAATTGCAGATCAAGGCTTGAGGTCCCAATTCCAGTCTGCGGTCACAATTCCGGTTTGGAGTCACAATTGCAGTGCACGGCTAGATGTCACAATTCCACTATGGAATCACAATAACTTTTCAAACATCAGGGTCACAATTCCAGTCCAAGGTCAGAATTCCACTTTAGAATTATAACATTGCATATAACGGCTTGAGCTGACAATTCCTGTTTGGAATCGCTAGTTCATTTCTACATGACAATTCCATTCTAAGCTTACAATTCCTGATTGGAATCACAATTCCACTACTATGTCACAATTAGAGACTGAGGGCAGAATTCCAGTTTGGAATCAAAATTGCAGATCAAGGCTTGGAGGTCCCAATTCCAGTCTGCGGTCACAATTCCGGATTGGAATGAGAATTGCTGTGCAAGGCTAGAGGACACAATTCCACTATGGAATCACAATTGCATTTCAAAGCTCAGGGTCACAATTCCAGTCTGAGTTCACAATTCCAGTTTGGAATCAAAATTGCAGATCAAGGCTTGAGGTTCCAATTACCGTCTGCAGTCACAATTCCAGTTTGGAATCACAATTGCAGTGCAAGGCTTGAGGTCACAATTCCACTATGGAATCAGAATTGCCGTTCAAAGCTCAGGGTCACAATTCCAGTCTGAGGTCACAATTCCAGTTTGCAATTACATTAGCAGATCAAGGCTTGAGCTCACAATTCCAGTTTGGAATCACAATTTCATTTCTATATCACAATTCCTTACTGAGCTCACAATACATGTTTGGAATCACAATGCCACTTCTATGGCCCCATTCCAATCTGTGGTCACAATTCCGGTTTGGAATCACAATTACATCTCAAGGCTTGAGGTCAATATTCCAGTCTGAGATCACAATCCCGGTTTGGAATCAAAATTGCCGTGCAAGGCTTGAGGTCACAATTCCATTATGGAATCACAATTGCAGTTCAAAGCTCAGGGTCACAATTCCAGTCTGAGGTCACAATTCCAGTTTGGATTTACAATTGCAGATCACATCTTGAGCTCACAATTCCATTTTGGAATCACAAGTTCATTTCTATATCACAATTCCTTGCTGAGCTCACCATACATGTTTGGAATCACAATTCCACTTCTATGTCCCCATTCCAATCTGAGATCACAATTCTGGTTTGGAATCACAATTGCAGTGCAAGGCTAGATATCAAAATTTCGATATGGAATCACAATTGCAGTTCAAAGCTCAGGGTCACAATTCCAGTCTGAGGTCACAATTCTAGTATGGAATTACAATTGCAGATCAAGGCTTGAGCTCACAATTCCAGTTTGGAATCACAATTTCATTTCTATATCACAATTCCTTTCTAAGCTCACAATTCCTGATTGGAATCAGAATTCCTCTACTATGTCACAATTAGAGACTGAGGGCAGAATTGCAGTTTGGAATCACAATTCCATTTGATGTCACAATTCCAGTGTGAGCTCACAATTCCAGTTTTGAATCAAAATTGCACATCAAGGCTTGAGATTCCAATTACAGTCTGCGGTCACAATTCCCAACTGGAATCACAATTGCAGTGCAAGGATAGATGTCACATTTCCAGTATGGAATCAGAAATGCAGTTCAAAGCTCAGGGTCACAATTCCAGTCTGAGCTCACAATTCCAGTTTGGAATCAAAATGGCAGATCAAGGCTTGAGGTCCCAATCAGAGTTTGCGGTCACAATTCCGGTTTGGAATCACAAGTGCATTGCACGGCTAGAGGTCACAATTCCACTATGCAATCACAATTGCCATTCAAAGCTCAGGGTCACAATTCCAGTTTGGAATCAAAATTGCAGATCAAGGTTTGAGGTCCCAATTCCAGTCTGTGGTCACAATTCCTGTTTGGAATCACAAATGCAGTGCAAGTTTAGAGGTCACAATTCCACTATGGAATCACAATTGCATTTCAAAGCTCATGGTCACAATTCCAGTCTGAGGTCATAATTCCGGTTTGGAATCACAATTTCATTGGAAGGCTTGAGCTCACCATTCCAGTTTGGAATCACAATTTCATTTCTATATCACAATTCCTTTCTAAGCTCACAATTCCTGATTGGAATCAGAATTCCTCTACTATGCCACAATTAGAGACTGAGGGCAGAATTCCAGTTTGGAATCACAATTCCATTTGATGTCACAATTCCAGTCTGAGCTCACAATTCCAGCTTGGAATCAAAATTGCAGATCAAGGCTTGAGGTCCCAATTCCAGTCTGCTGTCACAATTCCAGTTTGGAATTACAATTGCAGATCAACGCTTGAGCTCACAATTCCAGTTTGGAATCACAAGTTCATTTCTATATCACAATTCCATTCTAAGCTCACAATTCCGGATTGGAATCAGAATTCCTCTACTATGCCACAATTAGAGACTGAGGGCAGAATTCCAGTTTGGAATCACAATTCCATTTGATGTCACAATTCCAGTCTTAGCTCACAATTCCAGCTTGGAATCAAAATTGTACATCAAGGCTTGAGGTCCCAATTCCAGTCTGCGGTGACAATTCCGGTTTGGAATCACAATTGCAGTGCAAGGCTAGAGGTCACAATTCCACTATGGAATCACAATTGCAGTTCAAATCTCAGGGTCACAATTCCAGTCGGAGGTCACAATTCCTGTCTGCAACTAGAATATCAGATCAAGGCTTGAGCTCACAATTCCAGTTTGGAATCAAAATTGCAGATCAAGGCTTGAGGTCCCAATTCCAGTCTGCGGTCACAATTCCGGTTTGGAATCACAATTGCTGTGCACGGATAGATGTCACAATTCCACTATGGAATCACAATAACAATTCAAACATCAGGGTCACAATTCCAGTCCAAGGTCAGAATTCCACTTTAGAATTAACATTGCATATAACGGCTTGAGCTGACAATTCCTGTTTGGAATCACTAGTTCATTTCTACATGACAATTCCATTCTAAGCTTACAATTCCTGATTGGAATCACAATTCCACTACTATGTCACAATTAGAGACTGAGGGCAGAATTCCAGTTTGGAATCAAAATTGCAGATCAAGGCTTGGAGGTCCCAATTCCAGTCTGCGGTAACAATTCTGGATTGGAATGAGAATTGCAGTGCAAGGCTAGAGGGCACAATTCCACTATGGAATCACAATTGCATTTCAAAGCTCAGGGTCAAAATTCCAGTCTGAGTTCACAATTCCAGTTTGGAATCAAAATTGCAGATCAAGGCTTGAGGTTCCAATTACCGTCTGCAGTCACAATTCCAGTTTGGAATCACAATTGCAGTGCAAGGCTTGAGGTCACAATTCCACTATGGAATCAGAATTGCCGTTCAAAGCTCAGGGTCACAATTCCAGTCTGAGGTCACAACTCCAGTTTGCAATTACAATATCAGATCAAGGCTTGAGCTCACAATTCCAGTTTGGAATCACAATTTCATTTCTATATCACAATTCCTTACTGAGCTCACAATACATGTTTGGAATCACAATTCCACTTCTATGGCCCCATTCCAATCTGTGGTCACAATTCCGGTTTGGAATCACAATTACATCTCAAGGCTTGAGGTAAAAATTCCAGTCTGAGATCCCAATCCCGGTTTGGAATCACAATTGCCGTGCAAGGCTTGAGGTCACAATTCCATTATGGAATCACAATTGCAGTTCAAAGCTCAGGGTCACAATTCCAGTCTGAGGTCACAATTCCAGTTTGGATTTACAATTGCAGATCACATCTTGAGCTCACTATTCCATTTTGGAATCACAAGTTCATTTCTATATCACAATTCCTTGCTGAGCTCACCATACATGTTTGGAATCACAATTCCACTTCTATGTCCCCATTCCAATCTGAGATCACAATTCTGGTTTGGAATCACAATTGCAGAGCAAGGCTAGAGATCAAAATTTCGATATGGAATCACAATTGCCGTTCAAAGCTCAGGGTCACAATTCCAGTCTGAGGTCACAATTCCAGATTGGAATTACAATTGCAGATCAAGGCTTGAGCTCACAATTCCAGTTTGGAATCACAATTTCATTTCTATATCACAATTCCTTTCTAAGCACACAATTCCTGATTGGAATCACAATTCTGCTGCTATGTCACAATTAGAGACTGAGGGCAGAATTCCAGTTTGGAATCACAATTCCATTTGATGTCACAATTCCAGTGTGAGCTCACAATTCCCATTTGGAATCAAAATTGCAGATCAAGGCTTGAGGTCCCAATTACAGTCTGCGGTCACAATTCTGGTTTGGAATCACAATTGCAATGCAAGGCTTGCGGTCACAATTCCGATTTGGAATCACAATTTCATTTCTGTATCACAATTCCTTTCTAAGCTCACAATTCCTGATTGGAATCACAATTTCACTACTATGTCACAATTAGAGACTGAGGGCAGAATTCCAGTTTGGAATCAAAATTGCAGATCAAGGCTTGGAGGTCCCAATTCCAGTCTGCGGTCACAATTCCGGATTGGAATGAGAATTGCAGTGCAA
Organism: Sturnus vulgaris; assembly: GCF_052056855.1. Taxonomy (NCBI): domain Eukaryota; kingdom Metazoa; phylum Chordata; class Aves; order Passeriformes; family Sturnidae; genus Sturnus; species Sturnus vulgaris. The sequence goes on from NW_028276422.1 coordinate 215,782, forward strand.
GGCTAGAGGTCACAATTCCACTATGGAATCACAATTGCAGTTCAAAGCTCAGGGTCACAATTCCAATCTGAGGTCACAATTCCAGTTTGGAATTACAATTGCAGATCAAGGCTTGAGCTCACAATTCCAGTTTGGGATCACAAATCCATTTGATGTCACAATTTCAGTCTGAGCTCAAAATTCCAGTTTGGAATCAAAATTGCAGATCAAGGCTTGAGGTCCCAATTCCAGTCTAAGCTCAAAATTCCGGTTTGGAATCACAACTGCAGTGAAAGGCTAGATGTCACATTTCCACTATGCATTCAGAAATGCAATTCAAAGCTAAGGGTCACAATTCCAGTCTGAGGTCACAATTCCAGTTTGGAATTACAATTGCAGATCTAGGCTTGAGGTAAAAATTCCAGTCTGAGATCACAATCCGGGTTTGGAATCACAATTGCCGTTCAAGGCTTGAGGTCACAATTCCATTATGGAATCACAATTGCAGTTCAAAGCTCAGGGTCACAATTCCAGTCTGAGGTCACAATTCCAGTTTGGATTTACAATTGCAGATCACATCTTGTGCTCACAATTCCATTTTGGAATCACAAGTTCATTTCTATATCACAATTCCTTGCTGAGCTCACTATACATGTTTGGAATCACAATTCCACTTCTATGTCCCCATTCCAATCTGAGATCACAATTCTGGTTTGGAATCACAATTGCAGTGCAAGGCTAGATATCAAAATTTCGATATGGAATCACAATTGCAGTTCAAAGCTAAGGGTCACAATTCCAGTCTGAGGTCACAATTCTAGTATGGAATTACAATTGCAGATCAAGGCTTGAGCTCACAATTCCAGTTTGGAATCACAATTGCAGTTCAAGTCTCGAGATCACAATTCCAGTCTGAGGCCCCAATTCCTGTTTGAAATCCAATTGTAGTCCAAGGCTCGAGGTCACAAATCCAGTCTGAGGTCACAATTCTTGTTTGGAATCAAAATTGCAGTTCAAGGCTCAAGATCACAATTGCAGTCTGAGGCCACAATTCCTGTTTGGAATCACAATGGCAGTTCAAGGCCCGAGATCACAATTCCAGTCTGAGCCCCCAATTCCGTTTTGATTTCAGAGCTGCAGCTTAAGGTTCAGGGTCACAATTCCAGTCTGAGGTCCCGATATCGGTTTGGTTCCGCAACTGCAGCTCAAATCTCTAGGTCACAAATTCAGTGTGTGGTCACTAATCCCGTTTGGAATCACATTTACAATTCAAGGGTCGAGATCACAATTCCAGTCTGAGGCCTCAATTCCCGTTTGGAATCACAACTGAAGCTCAAGGCTCGGAGTCACAGTTCTAGTCTGAGGCCACAATTCCCGTTTGGAATTACAACTGCTATTCAAGCCTCGAGGTCACAATTCCGGTTTGGAATCACAATTGCAGTTCAAGGCTTGATTTCACAATTCCGGTTTGGAATCAAAATTGCATTTCAAGGCTGGAGAACACAATTCCAGTTTCAAATCACATTTGCATTTTAAGTCATGAGGCCACAATTCCAGTATGAGGACACAATTCCTGTTTGGAATCACAACTGATCTTCAAGGCTTGAGCTCACAATTGCAGTCAGAGTTCATGGATCCTGTTTGGTATCACAAATACATTTCAAGTCTCGAGATCACAATTCCAGTCTTAGGCCCCAAATCCTGTCAGGAAACACTACTAAAGTTCAAGGCTCGAAGACACAATTGCAGTCTGAGGACCCAATACCGGTTTGGTATCAAAACCGCAGCTCAAGGCTCGGGGTCACAAATCCAGTCTGAGGTCACAATTGCGGTTTGGTATCAGAACTGCAGCTCAAATCTCTAGGTCACAAATGCAGTGTGTGGTCACAAATCCCATTTGGAATCACATTTGCAGTTCAAGGGTCGAGATCACAATTCCAGTCTGAGCCCCCAATTCCAGTCTGAGGACCCAATTCCGGTTTGGTATCACAGATGCAGCACAAGGCTCAGGGTCACAATTCAAGTCTGAGGCCACAATTCTGCTTTGGAATCACAACTTAATTTCAAGGTTTGAAGTCACAGTTCCAGTCTGAGGTCCCAATTCCGGCTCTGAATCGTAACTGCTCTACATTGCTCGAGGTGACGATTCCAGTCTGAAGACTCAATTCCGGTATGGTATCACAACTGCAGCTCAAGCCTAGTTGTCACATTTCCAGTCTGAGGCCACGACTCCCGTTTGGAATCACAACTGCTATTCCTGTCTCGAGATCACAATTCCAGTCTGAGGCCCCAATTCCTGTTTGGAATCAGTACTGCAGTTCAAGGCTCGAGCTCACTATTACAGTTTGGAATCACAATAGGAGTTCATGGAATGAGGTCACAATTACTCTCTGAGGTCATAATTTCTGTTTGGAATCACAATTGCAGTTCAAAGCTCGAGGTCTCAATTCCAGTCTGCGGTCACAATTCCGGTTTGGAATCACAATTGCAGTTCAAGGCTTGAGATCACAATGCCAGACTGAGGTCTCAATTCCCGTTTGGAATCACAACTGCTGCTCAATGCTCGGGGTCACAATTCCAGTCTGAGGCCACAATTCCCGTTTGGAATCACAACTGCTATTCAAGGCTTGAGTTTACAATTCCAGTTTGGAATCACAATTGCAGTTCAAGTCTCGAGATCACAATTCCAGTCTGAGGCCCCAATTCCTGTTTGAAATCCAATTGTAGTCCAAGGCTCGAGGTCACAAATCCAGTCTGAGGTCACAATTCTTGTTTGGAATCAAAATTGCAGTTCAAGGCTCAAGATCACAATTGCAGTCTGAGGCCACAATTCCCGTTTGGAATCACAATGGCAGTTCAAGGCCCGAGATCACAATTCCAGTCTGAGCCCCCAATTCCGGTTTGATTTCAGAGCTGCAGCTTAAGGTTCAGGGTCACAATTCCAGTCTGAGGTCCCGATATCGGTTTGGTTCCGCAACTGCAGCTCAAATCTCTAGGTCACAAATTCAGTGTGTGGTCACTAATCCCGTTTGGAATCACATTTACAATTCAAGGGTCGAGATCACAATTCCAGTCTGAGGCCTCAATTCCCGTTTGGAATCACAACTGAAGCTCAAGGCTCGGAGTCACAGTTCTAGTCTGAGGCCACAATTCCCGTTTGGAATTACAACTGCTATTCAAGCCTCGAGGTCACAATTCCGGTTTGGAATCACAATTGCAGTTCAAGGCTTGATTTCACAATTCCGGTTTGGAATCACAATTGCATTTCAAGGCTGGAGAACACAATTCCAGTTTCAAATCACATTTGCATTTTAAGTCATGAGGCCACAATTCCAGTATGAGGACACAATTCCTGTTTGGAATCACAACTGATCTTCAAGGCTTGAGCTCACAATTGCAGTCAGAGTTCATGAATCCTGTTTGGTATCACAAATACATTTCAAGTCTCGAGATCACAATTCCAGTCTTAGGCCCCAAATCCTGTCAGGAAACACTACTAAAGTTCAAGGCTCGAAGACACAATTGCAGTCTGAGGACCCAATACCGGTTTGGTATCAAAACCGCAGCTCAAGGCTCGGGGTCACAAATCCAGTCTGAGGTCACAATTGCGGTTTGGTATCAGAACTGCAGCTCAAATCTCTAGGTCACAAATGCAGTGTGTGGTCACAAATCCCGTTTGGAATCACATTTGCAGTTCAAGGGTCGAGATCACAATTCCAGTCTGAGCCCCCAATTCCAGTCTGAGGACCCAATTCCGGTTTGGTATCACAGATGCAGCACAAGGCTCAGGGTCACAATTCAAGTCTGAGGACCCAATTCCGCTTTGGAATCACAACTTAATTTCAAGGTTCGTAGTCACAGTTCCAGTTTGAGGTCCCAATTCTGGCTCTGAATCGCAACTGCTCTACATTGCTCGAGGTGACGATTCCAGTCTGAAGACTCAATTCTGGTATGGTATCACAACTGCAGCTCAAGCCTAGTTGTCACATTTCCAGTCTGAGGCCACGACTCCCGTTTGGAATCACAACTGCTATTCCTGTCTCGAGATCACAATTCCAGTCTGAGGCCCCAATTCCTGTTTGGAATCAGTACTGCAGTTCAAGTCTCGAGCTCACTATTACAGTTTGGAATCACAATAGGAGTTCATGGAATGAGGTCACAATTCCAGTCTGAGGCCCCAGTTCCTGTTTGAAATCCAATTGTAGTTCAAGTCTCGAGCTCACAAATCCAGTCTGCGGTCACAATTCTTGTTTGGAATCAAAATTGCAGTTCAAGGCTCGAGATCACAATTCCAGTCTGAGGCCACAATTCCCGTTTGGAATCACAACTGCTATTCAAGGCTTGAGTTCACAATTCCAATTTGGAATCACAATTGCAGTTCAAGGCTTGAGTTCACAATTCCAGTTTCAAATCACATTTGCATTTTAAGTCATGAGGCCACAATTCCAGTATGAGGACACAATTCCTGTTTGGAATCACAATTGATGTTCAAGCCTCGAGGTCACAATTCCAGTCTGAGGCCACAATACGGCTTTGGAATCACAACTAAAATTCAAGGCTCGAAGTCACAACTGCAGTCTGAGGACGCAATAGCTGTTTGGAATCAGTACTGCAGCTCAAGGCTCCGGGGTCATAGTTCCAGTCTGAGGCCACAATTCCCGTTTGGAATCACAACTGCAATTCAAGGCTCGAGGTCACAATTACAGTTCAAAATCACAACTGCTATTCAAGGCTCGAGGTCACAATTCTAGTCTGAGGTCACAATTCCGGTTTGGAATCATATTAGCAGTTCAAGGCTTGATTTCACAATTCCGGTTTGAAATAACAATTGCATTTCAAGGCTTGAGGTCACAATTCCAGTTTGAAATCACATTTGCATTTTAAGTCTTGAGGCCACAATTCCAGTATGAGGATAGAATTCATGTTGGGAATCACGATTGATGTTCAATGCTCGAGGTCACAATTCCAGTCAGAGTTCATGAATCCTGTTTGGAATCACAATTGCATTTCAACTCTCAAGATCACAATTCCAGTCTTAGGCCCCAAATCCTGTCAGGAAACACTACTAAAGTTCAAGGCTCGAAGACACGATTCTAGTCTGATGACCCTATACTGGTTTGGAATCACAAGTGCAGCTCAAGGCTCGGGGTCACAATTCCAGTCTGAGGCCACAACTCCCGTTTGGAATCACAACTGCAGTTCAAGGATCGAGGTCACAATTACAGTTTGGATTCACAATAGCAGTTCATGGAATGAAATCACAATTCCAGTCTTAGGTCAATATTCCTGTTTGGAATCACAACTGATGTTCATGTCTCGAGATCACAATTCCAGTCTGAGGCCCCAATTCCTGTTTGGAATCAGTACTGCAGTTCAAGGCTCGAGGTCACAATTCCTGTTTGAAATCACAATAGCAGTTCATGGAATGAGGTCACAATTACTCTCTGAGGTCATAATTTCTGTTTGGAATCACAATTGCAGTTCAAAGCTCGAGGTCTCAATTCCAGTCTGAGGCCACAATTCCGGTTTGGAATCACAATTGCAGTTCAAGGCTTGAGATCACAATGCCAGACTGAGGTCACAATTCCCGTTTGGAATCACAACTGCTGCTCAATACTCCGGGTCACAATTCCAGTCTGAGGCCACAATTCCCGTTTGGAATCACAACTGCTGATCCTGTCTCGAGGTCACGATTCCAGTCTGAGGACCCAATTCCGATTTGAAATCACAATGGCAGTTCAAGGCTCGAGATCACAATTCCAGTCTGAGCCCCCAATTCCGTGTTGGAACCACAACTGCTGTTCATGTCTCGAGGTCACAATTCCAGTCTGAAGGCCCAATTCCGGTTTGGTATCACAGATGCAGCACAAGGCTCAGGGTCACAATTCAAGTCTGAGGCCACAATTCCGCTTTGGAATCACAACTTAATTTCAAGGTTTGAAGTCACTGTTCCAGTCTGAGGTCCCAATTCCGGCTCTGAATCGCAACTGCTGTACATTGCTCGAGGTGACGATTCCAGTCTGAAGACTCAATTCCGGTATGGTATCACAACTGCAGCTCAAGCCTAGTTGTCACATTTCCAGTCTGAGGCCACGATTCCTGTTTGGAATCACAACTGCTATTCCTGTCTCGAGATCACAATTCCAGTCTGAGGCCACAATTCCCGTTTGGAATCAGTACTGCAGATCATGGCTAGGAGTCACAATTCCAGTCTGAGGCCCCAATTCCCAGTTGGACTCACAACTGCCGGTCAAGGCTCGAGGTCACAATTCCAGTCTGAGGTCACAAGTCCTGTTTGGAATCACAACTGGAGTTCAAGGCTCGAGGTCACAATTACAGTTTGGAATCACAATAGCAGTTCATAGAATGAGGTCACAATTACTCTCTGAGGTCAAAGTTTCTGTTTGGAATCACAATTGCAGTTCAAAGTTCGAGGTCTCAATTCCAGTCTGCCGTCACAATTCCGGTTTGGAATCAGAAGTGCTGTTCAAGTCTCGGGGTCACCATTCCAGTCTGAGGCCACAATTCCCGTTTGGAATCACAACTGCTGATCCTGTCTCGAGGTCACAATTCCAGTCTTAGGTCACAATTCCAGTTTGGAATCACAATTGCAGTACGAGGCTGGAGAACACAATTCCTGTCTGAGGTCCCAATATCGGTTTGGTATCACAACTGCAGCTCAAATCTCTAGGTCACAAATTCAGTGTGTGGTCACAAATCCCGTTTGGAATCACATTTGCAGTTCTAGGGTGAATATCACAATTTCAGTCTGAGCCCCCAATTCCGTTTTGTAATCACAACTGCTGTTCATGTCTCGAGGTCACAATTCCAGTCTGAAGACCCAATTCCGGTTTGGTATCACAGATGCAGCACAAGGCTCAGGGTCACAATTCAAGTCTGAGGCCACAATTCCGCTTTGGAATCACAACTTAATTTCAAGGTTCGAAGTCACAGTTCCAGTCTGAGGTCCCAATTCCGGCTCTGAATCGTAACTGCTCTACATTGCTCGAGGTGATGATTCCAGTCTGAAGACTCAATTCCGGTATGGTATCACAACTGCAGCTCAAGCCTAGTTGTCACATTTCCAGTCTGAGGCCACGATTCCCGTTTGGAATCACAACTGCTATTCCTGTCTCGAGATCACAATTCCAGTCTGAGGCCCCAATTCCTGTTTGGAATCAGTACTGCAGTTCAAGGCTCGAGCTCACTATTACAGTTTGGAATCACAATAGGAGTTCATGGAATGAGGTCACAATTACTCTCTGAGGTCATAATTTCTGTTTGGAATCACAATTGCAGTTCAAAGCTCGAGGTCTCAATTCCAGTCTGCGGTCACAATTCCGGTTTGGAATCACAATTGCAGTTCAAGGCTTGAGATCACAATGCCAGACTGAGGTCTCAATTCCCGTTTGGAATCACAACTGCTGCTCAATGCTCGGGGTCACAATTCCAGTCTGAGGCCACAATTCCCGTTTGGAATCACAACTGCTATTCAAGGCTTGAGTTTACAATTCCAGTTTGGAATCACAATTGCAGTTCAAGTCTCGAGATCACAATTCCAGTCTGAGGCCCCAATTCCTGTTTGAAATCCAATTGTAGTCCAAGGCTCGAGGTCACAAATCCAGTCTGAGGTCACAATTCTTGTTTGGAATCAAAATTGCAGTTCAAGGTTCAAGATCACAATTGCAGTCTGAGGCCACAATTCCCGTTTGGAATCACAATGGCAGTTCAAGGCCCGAGATCACAATTCCAGTCTGAGCCCCCAATTCCGGTTTGATTTCAGAGCTGCAGCTTAAGGTTCAGGGTCACAATTCCAGTCTGAGGTCCCGATATCGGTTTGGTTCCACAACTGCAGCTCAAATCTCTAGGTCACAAATTCAGTGTGTGGTCACTAATCCCGTTTGGAATCACATTTACAATTCAAGGGTCGAGATCACAATTCCAGTCTGAGGCCTCAATTCCCGTTTGGAATCACAACTGAAGCTCAAGGCTCGGAGTCACAGTTCTAGTCTGAGGCCACAATTCCCGTTTGGAATTACAACTGCTATTCAAGCCTCGAGGTCACAATTCCGGTTTGGAATCACAATTGCAGTTCAAGGCTTGATTTCACAATTCCGGTTTGGAATCACAATTGCATTTCAAGGCTGGAGAACACAATTCCAGTTTCAAATCACATTTGCATTTTAAGTCATGAGGCCACAATTCCAGTATGAGGACACAATTCCTGTTTGGAATCACAACTGATCTTCAAGGCTTGAGCTCACAATTGCAGTCAGAGTTCATGAATCCTGTTTGGTATCACAAATACATTTCAAGTCTCGAGATCACAATTCCAGTCTTAGGCCCCAAATCCTGTCAGGAAACACTACTAAAGTTCAAGGCTCGAAGACACAATTGCAGTCTGAGGACCCAATACTGGTTTGGTATCAAAACCACAGCTCAAGGCTCGGGGTCACAAATCCAGTCTGAGGTCACAATTGCGGTTTGGTATCAGAACTGCAGCTCAAATCTCTAGGTCACAAATGCAGTGTGTGGTCACAAATCCCATTTGGAATCACATTTGCAGTTCAAGGGTCGAGATCACAATTCCAGTCTGAGCCCCCAATTCCAGTCTGAGGACCCAATTCCGGTTTGGTATCACAGATGCAGCACAAGGCTCAGGGTCACAATTCCAGTCTGAGGCCACAATTCCGATTTGGAATCACAACTTAATTTCAAGGTTCGTAGTCACAGTTCCAGTTTGAGGTCCCAATTCCCGCTCTGAATCGCAACTGCTGTACATTGCTCGAGGTGACGATTCCAGTCTGAAGACTCAATTCCGGTATGGTGTCACAACTGCAGCTCAAGCCTAGTTGTCACATTTCCAGTCTGAGGCCACGATTCCCGTTTGGAATCACAACTGCTATTCCTGTCTCGAGATCACAATTCCAGTCTGAGGCCCCAATTCCTGTTTGGAATCAGTACTGCAGTTCAAGGCTCGAGCTCACTATTACAGTTTGGAATCACAATAGGAGTTCATGGAATGACGTCACAATTACTCTCTGAGGTCATAATTTCTGTTTGGAATCACAATTGCAGTTCAAAGCTCGACGTCTCAATTCCAGACTGCGGTCACAATTCTTGTTTGGAATCACAATTGCAGTTCAAGGCTTGAGATCACAATGCCAGACTGAGGTCACAATTGCGGTTTGGTATCAGAACTGCAGCTCAAATCTCTAGGTCACAAATGCAGTGTGTGGTCACAAATCCTGTTTGATATCACATTTGCAGTTCAAGGGTCGAGATCACAATTCCAGTCTGAGCCCCGAATTCCAGTCTGAGGACCCAATTCCGGTTTGGTATCACAGATGCAGCACAAGGCTCAGGGTCACAATTCCAATCTGAGGACCCAATTCCGCTTTGATATCACAACTTAATTTCAAGGTTCGTAGTCACAGTTCCAGTTTGAGGTCCCAATTCTGGCTCTGAATCGCAACTGCTCTACATTGCTCGAGGTGACGATTCCAGTCTGAAGACTCAATTCCGGTATGGTATCACAACTGCAGCTCAAGCCTAGTTGTCACATTTCCAGTCTGAGGCCACGATTCCCGTTTGGAATCACAACTGCTATTCCTGTCTCGAGATCACAATTCCAGTCTGAGGCCCCAATTCCTGTTTGGAATCAGTACTGCAGTTCAAGGCTCGAGCTCACTATTACAGTTTGGAATCACAATAGGAGTTCATGGAATGACGTCACAATTACTCTCTGAGGTCATAATTTCTGTTTGGAATCACAATTGCAGTTCAAAGCTCGACGTCTCAATTCCAGACTGCGGTCACAATTCTTGTTTGGAATCACAATTGCAGTTCAAGGCTTGAGATCACAATGCCAGACTGAGGTCACAATTGCGGTTTGGTATCAGAACTGCAGCTCAAATCTCTAGGTCACAAATGCAGTGTGTGGTCACAAATCCTGTTTGATATCACATTTGCAGTTCAAGGGTCGAGATCACAATTCCAGTCTGAGCCCCGAATTCCAGTCTGAGGACCCAATTCCGGTTTGGTATCACAGATGCAGCACAAGGCTCAGGGTCACAATTCCAATCTGAGGACCCAATTCCGCTTTGATATCACAACTTAATTTCAAGGTTCGTAGTCACAGTTCCAGTTTGAGGTCCCAATTCTGGCTCTGAATCGCAACTGCTCTACATTGCTCGAGGTGACGATTCCAGTCTGAAGACTCAATTCCGGTATGGTATCACAACTGCAGCTCAAGCCTAGTTGTCACATTTCCAGTCTGAGGCCACGATTCCCGTTTGGAATCACAACTGCTATTCCTGTCTCGAGATCACAATTCCAGTCTGAGGCCCCAATTCCTGTTTGGAATCAGTACTGCAGTTCAAGTCTCGAGCTCACTATTACAGTTTGGAATCACAATAGGAGTTCATGGAATGAGGTCACAATTCCAGTCTGAGGCCCCAGTTCCTGTTTGAAATCCAATTGTAGTTCAAGTCTCGAGGTCACAAATCCAGTCTGCGGTCACAATTCTTGTTTGGAATCAAAATTGCAGTTCAAGGCTCGAGATCACAATTCCAGTCTGAGGCCACAATTCCCGTTTGGAATCACAACTGCTATTCAAGGCTTGAGTTCACAATTCCAATTTGGAATCACAATTGCAGTTCAAGGCTTGAGTTCACAATTCCAGTTTCAAATCACATTTGCATTTTAAGTCATGAGGCCACAATTCCAGTATGAGGACACAATTCCTGTTTGGAATCACAATTGATGTTCAAGCCTCGAGGTCACAATTCCAGTCTGAGGCCACAATACGGCTTTGGAATCACAACTAAAATTCAAGGCTCGAAGTCACAACTGCAGTCTGAGGACGCAATAGCTGTTTGGAATCAGTACTGCAGCTCAAGGCTCCGGGGTCATAGTTCCAGTCTGAGGCCACAATTCCCGTTTGGAATCACAACTGCAATTCAAGGCTCGAGGTCACAATTACAGTTCAAAATCACAACTGCTATTCAAGGCTCGAGGTCACAATTCTAGTCTGAGGTCACAATTCCGGTTTGGAATCATATTAGCAGTTCAAGGCTTGATTTCACAATTCCGGTTTGAAATAACAATTGCATTTCAAGGCTTGAGGTCACAATTCCAGTTTGAAATCACATTTGCATTTTATGTCTTGAGGCCACAATTCCAGTATGAGGATAGAATTCATGTTGGGAATCACGATTGATGTTCAATGCTCGAGGTCACAATTCCAGTCAGAGTTCATGAATCCTGTTTGGAATCACAATTGCATTTCAACTCTCAAGATCACAATTCCAGTCTTAGGCCCCAAATCCTGTCAGGAAACACTACTAAAGTTCAAGGCTCGAAGACACGATTCTAGTCTGATGACCCTATACTGGTTTGGAATCACAAGTGCAGCTCAAGGCTCGGGGTCACAATTCCAGTCTGAGGCCACAACTCCCGTTTGGAATCACAACTGCAGTTCAAGGATCGAGGTCACAATTACAGTTTGGATTCACAATAGCAGTTCATGGAATGAAATCACAATTCCAGTCTTAGGTCAATATTCCTGTTTGGAATCACAACTGATGTTCATGTCTCGAGATCACAATTCCAGTCTGAGGCCCCAATTCCTGTTTGGAATCAGTACTGCAGTTCAAGGCTCGAGGTCACAATTCCTGTTTGAAATCACAATAGCAGTTCATGGAATGAGGTCACAATTACTCTCTGAGGTCATAATTTCTGTTTGGAATCACAATTGCAGTTCAAAGCTCGAGGTCTCAATTCCAGTCTGAGGCCACAATTCCGGTTTGGAATCACAATTGCAGTTCAAGGCTTGAGATCACAATGCCAGACTGAGGTCACAATTCCCGTTTGGAATCACAACTGCTGCTCAATACTCCGGGTCACAATTCCAGTCTGAGGCCACAATTCCCGTTTGGAATCACAACTGCTGATCCTGTCTCGAGGTCACGATTCGAGTCTGAGGACCCAATTCCGATTTGAAATCACAATGGCAGTTCAAGGCTCGAGATCACAATTCCAGTCTGAGCCCCCAATTCCGTGTTGGAACCACAACTGCTGTTCATGTCTCGAGGTCACAATTCCAGTCTGAAGACCCAATTCCGGTTTGGTATCACAGATGCAGCACAAGGCTCAGGGTCACAATTCAAGTCTGAGGCCACAATTCCGCTTTGGAATCACAACTTAATTTCAAGGTTTGAAGTCACAGTTCCAGTCTGAGGTCCCAATTCCGGCTCTGAATCGCAACTGCTGTACATTGCTCGAGGTGACGATTCCAGTCTGAAGACTCAATTCCGGTATGGTATCACAACTGCAGCTCAAGCCTAGTTGTCACATTTCCAGTCTGAGGCCACGATTCCTGTTTGGAATCACAACTGCTATTCCTGTCTCGAGATCACAATTCCAGTCTGAGGCCACAATTCCCGTTTGGAATCAGTACTGCAGATCATGGCTAGGAGTCACAATTCCAGTCTGAGGCCCCAATTCCCAGTTGGACTCACAACTGCCGGTCAAGGCTCGAGGTCACAATTCCAGTCTGAGGTCACAAGTCCTGTTTGGAATCACAACTGGAGTTCAAGGCTCGAGGTCACAATTACAGTTTGGAATCACAATAGCAGTTCATAGAATGAGGTCACAATTACTCTCTGAGGTCAAAGTTTCTGTTTGGAATCACAATTGCAGTTCAAAGTTCGAGGTCTCAATTCCAGTCTGCCGTCACAATTCCGGTTTGGAATCAGAAGTGCTGTTCAAGTCTCGGGGTCACCATTCCAGTCTGAGGCCACAATTCCCGTTTGGAATCACAACTGCTGATCCTGTCTCGAGGTCACAATTCCAGTCTTAGGTCACAATTCCAGTTTGGAATCACAATTGCAGTACGAGGCTGGAGAACACAATTCCTGTCTGAGGTCCCAATATCGGTTTGGTATCACAACTGCAGCTCAAATCTCTAGGTCACAAATTCAGTGTGTGGTCACAAATCCCGTTTGGAATCACATTTGCAGTTCTAGGGTGAATATCACAATTTCAGTCTGAGCCCCCAATTCCGTTTTGTAATCACAACTGCTGTTCATGTCTCGAGGTCACAATTCCAGTCTGAAGACCCAATTCCGGTTTGGTATCACAGATGCAGCACAAGGCTCAGGGTCACAATTCAAGTCTGAGGCCACAATTCCGCTTTGGAATCACAACTTAATTTCAAGGTTCGAAGTCACAGTTCCAGTCTGAGGTCCCAATTCCGGCTCTGAATCGTAACTGCTCTACATTGCTCGAGGTGATGATTCCAGTCTGAAGACTCAATTCCGGTATGGTATCACAACTGCAGCTCAAGCCTAGTTGTCACATTTCCAGTCTGAGGCCACGATTCCCGTTTGGAATCACAACTGCTATTCCTGTCTCGAGATCACAATTCCAGTCTGAGGCCCCAATTCCTGTTTGGAATCAGTACTGCAGTTCAAGGCTCGAGCTCACTATTACAGTTTGGAATCACAATAGGAGTTCATGGAATGAGGTCACAATTACTCTCTGAGGTCATAATTTCTGTTTGGAATCACAATTGCAGTTCAAAGCTCGAGGTCTCAATTCCAGTCTGCGGTCACAATTCCGGTTTGGAATCACAATTGCAGTTCAAGGCTTGAGATCACAATGCCAGACTGAGGTCTCAATTCCCGTTTGGAATCACAACTGCTGCTCAATGCTCGGGGTCACAATTCCAGTCTGAGGCCACAATTCCCGTTTGGAATCACAACTGCTATTCAAGGCTTGAGTTTACAATTCCAGTTTGGAATCACAATTGCAGTTCAAGTCTCGAGATCACAATTCCAGTCTGAGGCCCCAATTCCTGTTTGAAATCCAATTGTAGTCCAAGGCTCGAGGTCACAAATCCAGTCTGAGGTCACAATTCTTGTTTGGAATCAAAATTGCAGTTCAAGGTTCAAGATCACAATTGCAGTCTGAGGCCACAATTCCCGTTTGGAATCACAATGGCAGTTCAAGGCCCGAGATCACAATTCCAGTCTGAGCCCCCAATTCCGGTTTGATTTCAGAGCTGCAGCTTAAGGTTCAGGGTCACAATTCCAGTCTGAGGTCCCGATATCGGTTTGGTTCCACAACTGCAGCTCAAATCTCTAGGTCACAAATTCAGTGTGTGGTCACTAATCCCGTTTGGAATCACATTTACAATTCAAGGGTCGAGATCACAATTCCAGTCTGAGGCCTCAATTCCCGTTTGGAATCACAACTGAAGCTCAAGGCTCGGAGTCACAGTTCTAGTCTGAGGCCACAATTCCCGTTTGGAATTACAACTGCTATTCAAGCCTCGAGGTCACAATTCCGGTTTGGAATCACAATTGCAGTTCAAGGCTTGATTTCACAATTCCGGTTTGGAATCACAATTGCATTTCAAGGCTGGAGAACACAATTCCAGTTTCAAATCACATTTGCATTTTAAGTCATGAGGCCACAATTCCAGTATGAGGACACAATTCCTGTTTGGAATCACAACTGATCTTCAAGGCTTGAGCTCACAATTGCAGTCAGAGTTCATGAATCCTGTTTGGTATCACAAATACATTTCAAGTCTCGAGATCACAATTCCAGTCTTAGGCCCCAAATCCTGTCAGGAAACACTACTAAAGTTCAAGGCTCGAAGACACAATTGCAGTCTGAGGACCCAATACCGGTTTGGTATCAAAACCACAGCTCAAGGCTCGGGGTCACAAATCCAGTCTGAGGTCACAATTGCGGTTTGGTATCAGAACTGCAGCTCAAATCTCTAGGTCACAAATGCAGTGTGTGGTCACAAATCCCATTTGGAATCACATTTGCAGTTCAAGGGTCGAGATCACAATTCCAGTCTGAGCCCCCAATTCCAGTCTGAGGACCCAATTCCGGTTTGGTATCACAGATGCAGCACAAGGCTCAGGGTCACAATTCCAGTCTGAGGCCACAATTCCGATTTGGAATCACAACTTAATTTCAAGGTTCGTAGTCACAGTTCCAGTTTGAGGTCCCAATTCCCGCTCTGAATCGCAACTGCTGTACATTGCTCGAGGTGACGATTCCAGTCTGAAGACTCAATTCCGGTATGGTGTCACAACTGCAGCTCAAGCCTAGTTGTCACATTTCCAGTCTGAGGCCACGATTCCCGTTTGGAATCACAACTGCTATTCCTGTCTCGAGATCACAATTCCAGTCTGAGGCCCCAATTCCTGTTTGGAACCAGTACTGCAGTTCAAGGCTCGAGCTCACTATTACAGTTTGGAATCACAATAGGAGTTCATGGAATGACGTCACAATTACTCTCTGAGGTCATAATTTCTGTTTGGAATCACAATTGCAGTTCAAAGCTCGACGTCTCAATTCCAGACTGCGGTCACAATTCTTGTTTGGAATCACAATTGCAGTTCAAGGCTTGAGATCACAATGCCAGACTGAGGTCACAATTGCGGTTTGGTATCAGAACTGCAGCTCAAATCTCTAGGTCACAAATGCAGTGTGTGGTCACAAATCCTGTTTGATATCACATTTGCAGTTCAAGGGTCGAGATCACAATTCCAGTCTGAGCCCCGAATTCCAGTCTGAGGACCCAATTCCGGTTTGGTATCACAGATGCAGCACAAGGCTCAGGGTCACAATTCCAATCTGAGGACCCAATTCCGCTTTGATATCACAACTTAATTTCAAGGTTCGTAGTCACAGTTCCAGTTTGAGGTCCCAATTCTGGCTCTGAATCGCAACTGCTCTACATTGCTCGAGGTGACGATTCCAGTCTGAAGACTCAATTCCGGTATGGTATCACAACTGCAGCTCAAGCCTAGTTGTCACATTTCCAGTCTGAGGCCACGATTCCCGTTTGGAATCACAACTGCTATTCCTGTCTCGAGATCACAATTCCAGTCTGAGGCCCCAATTCCTGTTTGGAATCAGTACTGCAGTTCAAGGCTCGAGCTCACTATTACAGTTTGGAATCACAATAGGAGTTCATGGAATGACGTCACAATTACTCTCTGAGGTCATAATTTCTGTTTGGAATCACAATTGCAGTTCAAAGCTCGACGTCTCAATTCCAGACTGCGGTCACAATTCTTGTTTGGAATCACAATTGCAGTTCAAGGCTTGAGATCACAATGCCAGACTGAGGTCACAATTGCGGTTTGGTATCAGAACTGCAGCTCAAATCTCTAGGTCACAAATGCAGTGTGTGGTCACAAATCCTGTTTGATATCACATTTGCAGTTCAAGGGTCGAGATCACAATTCCAGTCTGAGCCCCCAATTCCAGTCTGAGGACCCAATTCCGGTTTGGTATCACAGATGCAGCACAAGGCTCAGGGTCACAATTCCAATCTGAGGACCCAATTCCGCTTTGATATCACAACTTAATTTCAAGGTTCGTAGTCACAGTTCCAGTTTGAGGTCCCAATTCTGGCTCTGAATCGCAACTGCTCTACATTGCTCGAGGTGACGATTCCAGTCTGAAGACTCAATTCCGGTATGGTATCACAACTGCAGCTCAAGCCTAGTTGTCACATTTCCAGTCTGAGGCCACGATTCCCGTTTGGAATCACAACTGCTATTCCTGTCTCGAGATCACAATTCCAGTCTGAGGCCCCAATTCCTGTTTGGAATCAGTACTGCAGTTCAAGTCTCGAGCTCACTATTACAGTTTGGAATCACAATAGGAGTTCATGGAATGAGGTCACAATTCCAGTCTGAGGCCCCAGTTCCTGTTTGAAATCCAATTGTAGTTCAAGTCTCGAGGTCACAAATCCAGTCTGTGGTCACAATTCTTGTTTGGAATCAAAATTGCAGTTCAAGGCTCGAGATCACAATTCCAGTCTGAGGCCACAATTCCCGTTTGGAATCACAACTGCTATTCAAGGCTTGAGTTCACAATTCCAATTTGGAATCACAATTGCAGTTCAAGGCTTGAGTTCACAATTCCAGTTTCAAATCACATTTGCATTTTAAGTCATGAGGCCACAATTCCAGTATGAGGACACAATTCCTGTTTGGAATCACAATTGATGTTCAAGCCTCGAGGTCACAATTCCAGTCTGAGGCCACAATACGGCTTTGGAATCACAACTAAAATTCAAGGCTCGAAGTCACAACTGCAGTCTGAGGACGCAATAGCTGTTTGGAATCAGTACTGCAGCTCAAGGCTCCGGGGTCATAGTTCCAGTCTGAGGCCACAATTCCCGTTTGGAATCACAACTGCAATTCAAGGCTCGAGGTCACAATTACAGTTCAAAATCACAACTGCTATTCAAGGCTCGAGGTCACAATTCTAGTCTGAGGTCACAATTCCGGTTTGGAATCATATTAGCAGTTCAAGGCTTGATTTCACAATTCCGGTTTGAAATAACAATTGCATTTCAAGGCTTGAGGTCACAATTCCAGTTTGAAATCACATTTGCATTTTATGTCTTGAGGCCACAATTCCAGTATGAGGATAGAATTCATGTTGGGAATCACGATTGATGTTCAATGCTCGAGGTCACAATTCCAGTCAGAGTTCATGAATCCTGTTTGGAATCACAATTGCATTTCAACTCTCAAGATCACAATTCCAGTCTTAGGCCCCAAATCCTGTCAGGAAACACTACTAAAGTTCAAGGCTCGAAGACACGATTCTAGTCTGATGACCCTATACTGGTTTGGAATCACAAGTGCAGCTCAAGGCTCGGGGTCACAATTCCAGTCTGAGGCCACAATTCCCGTTTGGAATCACAACTGCAGTTCAAGGATCGAGGTCACAATTACAGTTTGGATTCACAATAGCAGTTCATGGAATGAAATCACAATTCCAGTCTTAGGTCAATATTCCTGTTTGGAATCACAACTGATGTTCATGTCTCGAGATCACGATTCCAGTCTGAGGACCCAATTCCGGTTTGGTATCAGAAATGCAGCACAAGGCTCAGGGTCACAATTCAAGTCTGAGGCCACAATTCCGCTTTGGAATCAAAACTGCTGCTCAATGCTCGGGGTCACAATTCCAGTCTGAGGCCACAATTCCCGTTTGGAATCACAACTGCTGATCCTGTCTCGAGGTCACGATTCCAGTCTGAGGACCCAATTCCGATTTGAAATCACAATGGCAGTTCAAGGCTCGAGATCACAATTCCAGTCTGAGCCCCCAATTCCGTGTTGGAATCACAACTGATGTTCATGTCTCGAGATCACGATTCCAGTCTGAGGACCCAATTCCGGTTTGGTATCACAAATGCAGCACAAGGCTCAGGGTCACAATTCAAGTCTGAGGCCACAATTCCGCTTTGGAATCACAACTTAATTTCAAGGTTTGAAGTCACTGTTCCAGTCTGAGGTCCCAGTTCCGGCTCTGAATCGTAACTGCTCTACATTGCTCGAGGTGACGATTCCAGTCTGAAGACTCAATTCCGGTATGGTATCACAACTGCAGCTCAAGCCTAGTTGTCACATTTCCAGTCTGAGGCCACGATTCCTGTTTGGAATCACAACTGCTATTCCTGTCTCGAGATCACAATTCCAGTCTGAGGCCACAATTCCCGTTTGGAATCAGTACTGCAGATCATGGCTAGGAGTCACAATTCCAGTCTGAGGCCCCAATTCCCAGTTGGACTCACAACTGCCGGTCAAGGCTCGAGGTCACAATTCCAGTCTGAGGTCACAAGTCCTGTTTGGAATCAGTACTGCAGTTCAAGGCTCGAGGTCACAATTACAGTTTGGAATCACAATAGCAGTTCATAGAATGAGGTCTCAATTACTCTCTGAGGTCAAAGTTTCTGTTTGGAATCACAATTGCAGTTCAAAGTTCGAGGTCTCAATTCCAGTCTGCCGTCACAATTCCGGTTTGGAATCAGAAGTGCTGTTCAAGTCTCGGGGTCACCATTCCAGTCTGAGGCCACAATTCCCGTTTGGAATCACAACTGCTGATCCTGTCTCGAGGTCACGATTCCAGTCTTAGGTCACAATTCCAGTTTGGAATCACAATTGCAGTACAAGCCTGGAGAACACAATTCCTGTCTGAGATCCCAATATCGGTTTGGTATCACAACTGCAGCTCAAATCTCTAGGTCACAAATTCAGTGTGTGGTCACAAATCCCGTTTGGAATCACATTTGCAGTTCTAGGGTGAATATCACAATTTCAGTCTGAGCCCCCAATTCCGTTTTATAATCACAACTGCTGTTCATGTCTCGAGGTCACAATTCCAGTCTGAAGACCCAATTCCGGTTTGGTATCACAGATGCAGCACAAGGCTCAGGGTCACAATTCAAGTCTGAGGCCACAATTCCGCTTTGGAATCACAACTTAATTTCAAGGTTCGAAGTCACAGTTCCAGTCTGAGGTCCCAATTCCGGCTCTGAATCGTATCTGCTCTACATTGCTCGAGGTGATGATTCCAGTCTGAAGACTCAATTCCGGTATGGTATCACAACTGCAGCTCAAGCCTAGTTGTCACATTTCCAGTCTGAGGCCACGATTCCCGTTTGGAATCACAACTGCTATTCCTGTCTCGAGATCACAATTCCAGTCTGAGGCCCCAATTCCTGTTTGGAATCAGTACTGCAGTTCAAGGCTCGAGCTCACTATTACAGTTTGGAATCACAATAGCAGTTCATGGAATGAGGTCACAATTACTTTCTGAGGTCATAATTTCTGTTTGGAATCACAATTGCAGTTCAAAGCTCGAGGTCTCAATTCCAGTCTGCGGTCACAATTCTTGTTTGGAATCACAATTGCAGTTCAAGGCTTGAGATCACAATGCCAGACTGAGGTCTCAATTCCCGTTTGGAATCACAACTGCTGCTCAATGCTCGGGGTCACAATTCCAGTCTGAGGCCACAATTCCCGTTTGGAATCACAACTGCTATTCAAGGCTTGAGTTTACAATTCCAGTTTGGAATCACAATTGCAGTTCAAGTCTCGAGATCACAATTCCAGTCTGAGGCCCCAATTCCTGTTTGAAATCCAATTGTAGTCCAAGACTCGAGGTCACAAATCCAGTCTGAGGTCACAATTCTTGTTTGGAATCAAAATTGCAGTTCAAGGCTCAAGATCACAATTGCAGTCTGAGCCCCCAATTCTGATTTGTAATCACAACTGCTGTTCATGTCTCGCGGTCACAATTCCAGTCTGAGGCCACAATTCCCGTTTGGAATCACAATGGCAGTTCAAGGCCCGAGATCACAATTCCAGACTGAGCCCCCAATTCCGGTTTGATTTCAGAGCTGCAGCTTAAGGTTCAGGGTCACAATTCCAGTCTGAGGTCCCGATATCGGTTTGGTTCCACAACTGCAGCTCAAATCTCTAGGTCACAAATTCAGTGTGTGGTCACTAATCCCGTTTGGAATCACATTTACAATTCAAGGGTCGAGATCACAATTCCAGTCTGAGGCCTCAATTCCCGTTTGGAATCACAACTGAAGCTCAAGGCTCGGAGTCACAGTTCTAGTCTGAGGCCACAATTCCCGTTTGGAATTACAACTGCTATTCAAGCCTCGAGGTCACAATTCCGGTTTGGAATCACAATTGCAGTTCAAGGCTTGATTTCACAATTCCGGTTTGGAATCACAATTGCATTTCAAGGCTGGAGAACACAATTCCAGTTTCAAATCACATTTGCATTTTAAGTCATGAGGCCACAATTCCAGTATGAGGACACAATTCCTGTTTGGAATCACAACTGATCTTCAAGGCTTGAGCTCACAATTGCAGTCAGAGTTCATGAATCCTGTTTGGTATCACAAATACATTTCAAGTCTCGAGATCACAATTCCAGTCTTAGGCCCCAAATCCTGTCAGGAAACACTACTAAAGTTCAAAGGCTCGAAGACACAATTGCAGTCTGAGGACCCAATACCGGTTTGGTATCAAAACCACAGCTCAAGGCTCGGGGTCACAAATCCAGTCTGAGGTCACAATTGCGGTTTGGTATCAGAACTGCAGCTCAAATCTCTAGGTCACAAATGCAGTGTGTGGTCCCAAATCCCATTTGGAATCACATTTGCAGTTCAAGGGTCGAGATCACAATTCCAGTCTGAGCCCCCAATTCCAGTCTGAGGACCCAATTCCGGTTTGGTATCACAGATGCAGCACAAGGCTCAGGGTCACAATTCCAGTCTGAGGCCACAATTCCGATTTGGAATCACAACTTAATTTCAAGGTTCGAAGTCACAGTTCCAGTTTGAGGTCCCAATTCCCGCTCTGAATCGCAACTGCTGTACATTGCTCGAGGTGACGATTCCAGTCTGAAGACTCAATTCCGGTATGGTGTCACAACTGCAGCTCAAGCCTAGTTGTCACATTTCCAGTCCGAGGCCACGATTCCCGTTTGGAATCACAACTGCTATTCCTGTCTCGAGATCACAATTCCAGTCTGAGGCCCCAATTCCTGTTTGGAATCAGTACTGCAGTTCAAGGCTCGAGCTCACTATTACAGTTTGGAATCACAATAGGAGTTCATGGAATGACGTCACAATTACTCTCTGAGGTCATAATTTCTGTTTGGAATCCCAATTGCAGTTCAAAGCTCGACGTCTCAATTCCAGACTGCGGTCACGATTCTTGTTTGGAATCACAATTGCAGTTCAAGGCTTGAGATCACAATGCCAGACTGAGGTCACAATTGCGGTTTGGTATCAGAACTGCAGCTCAAATCTCTAGGTCACAAATGCAGTGTGTGGTCACAAATCCCGTTTGATATCACATTTGCAGTTCAAGGGTCGAGATCACAATTCCAGTCTGAGCCCCCAATTCCAGTCTGAGGACCCAATTCCGGTTTGGTATCACAGATGCAGCACAAGGCTCAGGGTCACAATTCCAATCTGAGGACCCAATTCCGCTTTGATATCACAACTTAATTTCAAGGTTCGTAGTCACAGTTCCAGTTTGAGGTCCCAATTCTGGCTCTGAATCGCAACTGCTCTACATTGCTCGAGGTGACGATTCCAGTCTGAAGACTCAATTCCGGTATGGTATCACAACTGCAGCTCAAGCCTAGTTGTCACATTTCCAGTCTGAGGCCACGATTCCCGTTTGGAATCACAACTGCTATTCCTGTCTCGAGATCACAATTCCAGTCTGAGGCCCCAATTCCTGTTTGGAATCAGTACTGCAGTTCAAGGCTCGAGCTCACTATTACAGTTTGGAATCACAATAGGAGTTCATGGAATGAGGTCACAATTCCAGTCTGAGGCCCCAGTTCCTGTTTGAAATCCAATTGTAGTTCAAGTCTCGAGCTCACAAATCCAGTCTGTGGTCACAATTCTTGTTTGGAATCAAAATTGCAGTTCAAGGCTCGAGATAACAATTCCAGTCTGAGGCCACAATTCCCGTTTGGAATCACAACTGCTATTCAAGGCTTGAGTTCACAATTCCAATTTGGAATCACAATTGCAGTTCAAGGCTTGAGTTCACAATTCCAGTTTCAAATCACATTTGCATTTTAAGTCATGAGGCCACAATTCCAGTATGAGGACACAATTCCTGTTTGGAATCACAATTGATGTTCAAGCCTCGAGGTCACAATTCCAGTCTGAGGCCACAATACGGCTTTGGAATCACAACTAAAATTCAAGGCTCGAAGTCACAACTGCAGTCTGAGGACGCAATAGCTGTTTGGAATCAGTACTGCAGCTCAAGGCTCCGGGGTCATAGTTCCAGTCTGAGGCCACAATTCCCGTTTGGAATCACAACTGCAATTCAAGGCTCGAGGTCACAATTACAGTTCAAAATCACAACTGCTATTCAAGGCTCGAGGTCACAATTCTAGTCTGAGGTCACAATTCCGGTTTGGAATCATATTAGCAGTTCAAGGCTTGATTTCACAATTCCGGTTTGAAATAACAATTGCATTTCAAGGCTTGAGGTCACAATTCCAGTTTGAAATCACATTTGCATTTTAAGTCTTGAGGCCACAATTCCAGTATGAGGATAGAATTCATGTTGGGAATCACGATTGATGTTCAATGCTCGAGGTCACAATTCCAGTCAGAGTTCATGAATCCTGTTTGGAATCACAATTGCATTTCAACTCTCAAGATCACAATTCCAGTCTTAGGCCCCAAATCCTGTCAGGAAACACTACTAAAGTTCAAGGCTCGAAGACACGATTCTAGTCTGATGACCCTATACTGGTTTGGAATCACAAGTGCAGCTCAAGGCTCGGGGTCACAATTCCAGTCTGAGGCCACAACTCCCGTTTGGAATCACAACTGCAGTTCAAGGATCGAGGTCACAATTACAGTTTGGATTCACAATAGCAGTTCATGGAATGAAATCACAATTCCAGTCTTAGGTCAATATTCCTGTTTGGAATCACAACTGATGTTCATGTCTCGAGATCACAATTCCAGTCTGAGGCCCCAATTCCTGTTTGGAATCAGTACTGCAGTTCAAGGCTCGAGGTCACAATTCCTGTTTGAAATCACAATAGCAGTTCATGGAATGAGGTCACAATTACTCTCTGAGGTCATAATTTCTGTTTGGAATCACAATTGCAGTTCAAAGCTCGAGGTCTCAATTCCAGTCTGAGGCCACAATTCCGGTTTGGAATCACAATTGCAGTTCAAGGCTTGAGATCACAATGCCAGACTGAGGTCACAATTCCCGTTTGGAATCACAACTGCTGCTCAATGCTCCGGGTCACAATTCCAGTCTGAGGCCACAATTCCCGTTTGGAATCACAACTGCTGATCCTGTCTCGAGGTCACGATTCCAGTCTGAGGACCCAATTCCGATTTGAAATCACAATGGCAGTTCAAGGCTCGAGATCACAATTCCAGTCTGAGCCCCCAATTCCGTGTTGGAATCACAACTGCTGTTCATGTCTCGAGGTCACAATTCCAGTCTGAAGACCCAATTCCGGTTTGGTATCACAGATGCAGCACAAGGCTCAGGGTCACAATTCAAGTCTGAGGCCACAATTCCGCTTTGGAATCACAACTTAATTTCAAGGTTCGAAGTCACAGTTCCAGTCTGAGGTCCCAATTCCGGCTCTGAATCGTAACTGCTCTACATTGCTCGAGGTGATGATTCCAGTCTGAAGACTCAATTCCGGTATGGTATCACAACTGCAGCTCAAGCCTAGTTGTCACATTTCCAGTCTGAGGCCACGATTCCCGTTTGGAATCACAACTGCTATTCCTGTCTCGAGATCACAATTCCAGTCTGAGGCCCCAATTCCTGTTTGGAATCAGTACCGCAGTTCAAGGCTCGAGCTCACTATTACAGTTTGGAATCACAATAGGAGTTCATGGAATGAGGTCACAATTACTCTCTGAGGTCATAATTTCTGTTTGGAATCACAATTGCAGTTCAAAGCTCGAGGTCTCAATTCCAGTCTGCGGTCACAATTCCGGTTTGGAATCACAATTGCAGTTCAAGGCTTGAGATCACAATGCCAGACTGAGGTCTCAATTCCCGTTTGGAATCACAACTGCTATTCAAGGCTTGAGTTTACAATTCCAGTTTGGAATCACAATTGCAGTTCAAGTCTCGAGATCACAATTCCAGTCTGAGGCCCCAATTCCTGTTTGAAATCACAATTGTAGTCCAAGGCTCGAGGTCACAAATCCAGTCTGAGGTCACAATTCTTGTTTGGAATCAAAATTGCAGTTCAAGGCTCCAGATCACAATTGCAGTCTGAGGCCACAATTCCTGTTTGGAATCACAATGGCAGTTCAAGGCTCGAGATCACAATTCCAGTCTGAGCCCCCAATTCCGTTTTGTAATCACAACTGCTGTTCATGTCTCGCGGTCACAATTCCAGTCTGAGGCCACAATTCCCGTTTGGAATCACAATGGCAGTTCAAGGCCCGAGATCACAATTCCAGACTGAGCCCCCAATTCCGGTTTGATTTCAGAGCTGCAGCTTAAGGTTCAGGGTCACAATTCCAGTCTGAGGTCCCGATATCGGTTTGGTTCCACAACTGCAGCTCAAATCTCTAGGTCACAAATTCAGTGTGTGGTCACTAATCCCGTTTGGAATCACATTTACAATTCAAGGGTCGAGATCACAATTCCAGTCTGAGGCCTCAATTCCCGTTTGGAATCACAACTGAAGCTCAAGGCTCGGAGTCACAGTTCTAGTCTGAGGCCACAATTCCCGTTTGGAATTACAACTGCTATTCAAGCCTCGAGGTCACAATTCCGGTTTGGAATCACAATTGCAGTTCAAGGCTTGATTTCACAATTCCGGTTTGGAATCACAATTGCATTTCAAGGCTGGAGAACACAATTCCAGTTTCAAATCACATTTGCATTTTAAGTCATGAGGCCACAATTCCAGTATGAGGACACAATTCCTGTTTGGAATCACAACTGATCTTCAAGGCTTGAGCTCACAATTGCAGTCAGAGTTCATGAATCCTGTTTGGTATCACAAATACATTTCAAGTCTCGAGATCACAATTCCAGTCTTAGGCCCCAAATCCTGTCAGGAAACACTACTAAAGTTCAAGGCTCGAAGACACAATTGCAGTCTGAGGACCCAATACCGGTTTGGTATCAAAACCGCAGCTCAAGGCTCGGGGTCACAAATCCAGTCTGAGGTCACAATTGCGGTTTGGTATCAGAACTGCAGCTCAAATCTCTAGGTCACAAATGCAGTGTGTGGTCACAAATCCCATTTGGAATCACATTTGCAGTTCAAGGGTCGAGATCACAATTCCAGTCTGAGCCCCCAATTCCAGTCTGAGGACCCAATTCCGGTTTGGTATCACAGATGCAGCACAAGGCTCAGGGTCACAATTCCAGTCTGAGGACCCAATTCCGATTTGGAATCACAACTTAATTTCAAGGTTCGTAGTCACAGTTCCAGTTTGAGGTCCCAATTCTGGCTCTGAATCGCAACTGCTCTACATTGCTCGAGGTGACGATTCCAGTCTGAAGACTCAATTCCGGTATGGTGTCACAACTGCAGCTCAAGCCTAGTTGTCACATTTCCAGTCTGAGGCCACGACTCCCGTTTGGAATCACAACTGCTATTCCTGTCTCGAGATCACAATTCCAGTCTGAGGCCCCAATTCCTGTTTGGAATCAGTACTGCAGTTCAAGGCTCGAGCTCACTATTACAGTTTGGAATCACAATAGGAGTTCATGGAATGAGGTCACAATTCCAGTCTGAGGCCCCAGTTCCTGTTTGAAATCCAATTGTAGTTCAAGTCTCGAGGTCACAAATCCAGTCTGCGGTCACAATTCTTGTTTGGAATCAAAATTGCAGTTCAAGGCTCGAGATCACAATTCCAGTCTGAGGCCACAATTCCCGTTTGGAATCACAACTGCTATTCAAGGCTTGAGTTCACAATTCCAATTTGGAATCACAATTGCAGTTCAAGGCTTGAGTTCACAATTCCAGTGTCAAATCACATTTGCATTTTAAGTCATGAGGCCACAATTCCAGTATGAGGACACAATTCCTGTTTGGAATCACAATTGATGTTCAAGCCTCGAGGTCACAATTCCAGTCTGAGGCCACAATACGGCTTTGGAATCACAACTAAAATTCAAGGCTCGAAGTCACAACTGCAGTCTGAGGACGCAATAGCTGTTTGGAATCAGTACTGCAGCTCAAGGCTCCGGGGTCATAGTTCCAGTCTGAGGCCACAATTCCCGTTTGGAATCACAACTGCAATTCAAGGCTCGAAGTCACAATTACAGTTCGGAATCACAACTGCTATTCAAGGCTCGAGGTCACAATTCTAGTCTGAGGTCACAATTCCGGTTTGGAATCATATTAGCAGTTCAAGGCTTGATTTCACAATTCCGGTTTGAAATAACAATTGCATTTCAAGGCTTGAGGTCACAATTTCAGTTTGAAATCACATTTGCATTTTAAGTCTTGAGGCCACAATTCCAGTATGAGGATAGAATTCATGTTGGGAATCACGATTGATGTTCAATGCTCGAGGTCACAATTCCAGTCAGAGTTCATGAATCCTGTTTGGAATCACAATTGCATTTCAACTCTCAAGATCACAATTCCAGTCTTAGGCCCCAAATCCTGTCAGGAAACACTACTAAAGTTCAAGGCTCGAAGACACGATTCTAGTCTGATGACCCTATACTGGTTTGGAATCACAAGTGCAGCTCAAGGCTCGGGGTCACAATTCCAGTCTGAGGCCACAATTCCCGTTTGGAATCACAACTGCAGTTCAAGGATCGAGGTCACAATTACAGTTTGGATTCACAATAGCAGTTCATGGAATGAAATCACAATTCCAGTCTTAGGTCAATATTCCTGTTTGGAATCACAACTGATGTTCATGTCTCGAGATCACAATTCCAGTCTGAGGCCCCAATTCCTGTTTGGAATCAGTACTGCAGTTCAAGGCTCGAGCTCACAATTCCTGTTTGAAATCACAATAGCAGTTCATGGAATGAGGTCACAATTACTCTCTGAGGTCATAATTTCTGTTTGGAATCACAATTGCAGTTCAAAGCTCGAGGTCTCAATTCCAGTCTGAGGCCACAATTCCGGTTTGGAATCACAATTGCAGTTCAAGGCTTGAGATCACAATGCCAGACTGAGGTCACAATTCCCGTTTGGAATCACAACTGCTGCTCAATGCTCCGGGTCACAATTCCAGTCTGAGGCCACAATTCCCGTTTGGAATCACAACTGCTGATCCTGTCTCGAGGTCACGATTCCAGTCTGAGGACCCAATTCCGATTTGAAATCACAATGGCAGTTCAAGGCTCGAGATCACAATTCCAGTCTGAGCCCCCAATTCCGTGTTGGAATCACAACTGCTGTTCATGTCTCGAGGTCACAATTCCAGTCTGAAGACCCAATTCCGGTTTGGTATCACAGATGCAGCACAAGGCTCAGGGTCACAATTCAAGTCTGAGGCCACAATTCCGCTTTGGAATCACAACTTAATTTCAAGGTTCGAAGTCACAGTTCCAGTCTGATGTCCCAATTCCGGCTCTGAATCGTAACTGCTCTACATTGCTCGAGGTGATGATTCCAGTCTGAAGACTCAATTCCGGTACGGTATCACAACTGCAGCTCAAGCCTAGTTGTCACATTTCCAGTCTGAGGCCACGATTCCCGTTTGGAATCACAACTGCTATTCCTGTCTCGAGATCACAATTCCAGTCTGAGGCCCCAATTCCTGTTTGGAATCAGTACCGCAGTTCAAGGCTCGAGCTCACTATTACAGTTTGGAATCACAATAGGAGTTCATGGAATGAGGTCACAATTATTCTCTGAGGTCATAATTTCTGTTTGGAATCACAATTGCAGTTCAAGGCTTGAGATCACAATGCCAGACTGAGGTCTCAATTCCCGTTTGGAATCACAACTGCTATTCAAGGCTTGAGTTTACAATTCCAGTTTGGAATCACAATTGCAGTTCAAGTCTCGAGATCACAATTCCAGTCTGAGGCCCCAATTCCTGTTTGAAATCACAATTGTAGTCCAAGGCTCGAGGTCACAAATCCAGTCTGAGGTCACAATTCTTGTTTGGAATCAAAATTGCAGTTCAAGGCTCAAGATCACAATTGCAGTCTGAGGCCACAATTCCTGTTTGGAATCACAATGGCAGTTCAAGGCTCGAGATCACAATTCCAGTCTGAGCCCCCAATTCCGTTTTGTAATCACAACTGCTGTTCATGTCTCGCGGTCACAATTCCAGTCTGAGGCCACAATTCCCGTTTGGAATCACAATGGCAGTTCAAGGCCCGAGATCACAATTCCAGTCTGAGCCCCCAATTCCGGTTTGATTTCAGAGCTGCAGCTTAAGGTTCAGGGTCACAATTCCAGTCTGAGGTCCCGATATCGGTTTGGTTCCACAACTGCAGCTCAAATCTCTAGGTCACAAATTCAGTGTGTGGTCACTAATCCCGTTTGGAATCACATTTACAATTCAAGGGTCGAGATCACAATTCCAGTCTGAGGCCTCAATTCCCGTTTGGAATCACAACTGAAGCTCAAGGCTCGGAGTCACAGTTCTAGTCTGAGGCCACAATTCCCGTTTGGAATTACAACTGCTATTCAAGCCTCGAGGTCACAATTCCGGTTTGGAATCACAATTGCAGTTCAAGGCTTGAGATCACAATGCCAGACTGAGGTCTCAATTCCCGTTTGGAATCACAACTGCTATTCAAGGCTTGAGTTTACAATTCCAGTTTGGAATCACAATTGCAGTTCAAGTCTCGAGATCACAATTCCAGTCTGAGGCCCCAATTCCTGTTTGAAATCACAATTGTAGTCCAAGGCTCGAGGTCACAAATCCAGTCTGAGGTCACAATTCTTGTTTGGAATCAAAATTGCAGTTCAAGGCTCAAGATCACAATTGCAGTCTGAGGCCACAATTCCTGTTTGGAATCACAATGGCAGTTCAAGGCTCGAGATCACAATTCCAGTCTGAGCCCCCAATTCCGTTTTGTAATCACAACTGCTGTTCATGTCTCGCGGTCACAATTCCAGTCTGAGGCCACAATTCCCGTTTGGAATCACAATGGCAGTTCAAGGCCCGAGATCACAATTCCAGTCTGAGCCCCCAATTCCGGTTTGATTTCAGAGCTGCAGCTTAAGGTTCAGGGTCACAATTCCAGTCTGAGGTCCCGATATCGGTTTGGTTCCACAACTGCAGCTCAAATCTCTAGGTCACAAATTCAGTGTGTGGTCACTAATCCCGTTTGGAATCACATTTACAATTCAAGGGTCGAGATCACAATTCCAGTCTGAGGCCTCAATTCCCGTTTGGAATCACAACTGAAGCTCAAGGCTCGGAGTCACAGTTCTAGTCTGAGGCCACAATTCCCGTTTGGAATTACAACTGCTATTCAAGCCTCGAGGTCACAATTCCGGTTTGGAATCACAATTGCAGTTCAAGGCTGGAGAACACAATTCCAGTTTCAAATCACATTTGCATTTTAAGTCATGAGGCCACAATTCCAGTATGAGGACACAATTCCTGTTTGGAATCACAACTGATCTTCAAGGCTTGAGCTCACAATTGCAGTCAGAGTTCATGAATCCTGTTTGGTATCACAAATACATTTCAAGTCTCGAGATCACAATTCCAGTCTTAGGCCCCAAATCCTGTCAGGAAACACTACTAAAGTTCAAGGCTCGAAGACACAATTGCAGTCTGAGGACCCAATACCGGTTTGGTATCAAAACCGCAGCTCAAGGCTCGGGGTCACAAATCCAGCCTGAGGTCACAATTGCGGTTTGGTATCAGAACTGCAGCTCAGATCTCTAGGTCACAAATGCAGTGTGTGGTCACAAATCCCATTTGGAATCATATTTGCAGTTCAAGGGTCGAGATCACAATTCCAGTCTGAGCCCCCAATTCCAGTCTGAGGACCCAATTCCGGTTTGGTATCACAGATGCAGCACAAGGCTCAGGGTCACAATTCCAGTCTGAGGACCCAATTCCGATTTGGAATCACAACTTAATTTCAAGGTTCGTAGTCACAGTTCCAGTTTGAGGTCCCAATTCTGGCTCTGAATCGCAACTGCTCTACCTTGCTCGAGGTGACGATTCCAGTCTGAAGACTCAATTCCGGTATGGTATCACAACTGCAGCTCAAGCCTAGTTGTCACATTTCCAGTCTGAGGCCACGATTCCCGTTTGGAATCACAACTGCTATTCCTGTCTCGAGATCACAATTCCAGTCTGAGGCCCCAATTCCTGTTTGGAATCAGTACTGCAGTTCAAGGCTCGAGCTCACTATTACAGTTTGGAATCACAATAGGAGTTCATGGAATGAGGTCACAATTACTCTCTGAGGTCATAATTTCTGTTTGGAATCACAATTGCAGTTCAAAGCTCGAGGTCACAAATCCAGTCTGCGGTCACAATTCTTGTTTGGAATCAAAATTGCAGTTCAAGGCTCGAGATCACAATTCCAGTCTGAGGCCACAATTCCTGTTTGGAATCACAACTGCTATTCAAGGCTTGAGTTCGCAATTCCAATTTGGAATCACAATTGCAGTTCAAGGCTTGAGTTCACAATTCCAGTGTCAAATCACATTTGCATTTTAAGTCATGAGGCCACAATTCCAGTATGAGGACACAATTCCTGTTTGGAATCACAATTGATGTTCAAGCCTCGAGGTCACAATTCCAGTCTGAGGCCACAATACGGCTTTGGAATCACAACTAAAATTCAAGGCTCGAAGTCACAACTGCAGTCTGAGGACGCAATAGCTGTTTGGAATCAGTACTGCAGCTCAAGGCTCCGGGGTCATAGTTCCAGTCTGAGGCCACAATTCCCGTTTGGAATCACAACTGCAATTCAAGGCTCGAGGTCACAATTACAGTTCAAAATCACAACTGCTATTCAAGGCTCGAGGTCACAATTCTAGTCTGAGGTCACAATTCCGGTTTGGAATCATATTAGCAGTTCAAGGCTTGATTTCACAATTCCGGTTTGAAATAACAATTGCATTTCAAGGCTTGAGGTCACAATTTCAGTTTGAAATCACATTTGCATTTTAAGTCTTGAGGCCACAATTCCAGTATGAGGATAGAATTCATGTTGGGAATCACGATTGATGTTCAATGCTCGAGGTCACAATTCCAGTCAGAGTTCATGAATCCTGTTTGGAATCACAATTGCATTTCAACTCTCAAGATCACAATTCCAGTCTTAGGCCCCAAATCCTGTCAGGAAACACTACTAAAGTTCAAGGCTCGAAGACACGATTCTAGTCTGATGACCGTATACTGGTTTGGAATCACAAGTGCAGCTCAAGGCTCGGGGTCACAATTCCAGTCTGAGGCCACAATTCCCGTTTGGAATCACAACTGCAGTTCAAGGATCGAGGTCACAATTACAGTTTGGATTCACAATAGGAGTTCATGGAATGAGGTCACAATTACTCTCTGAGGTCATAATTTCTGTTTGGAATCACAATTGCAGTTCAAAGCTCGAGGTCTCAATTCCAGTCTGCGGTCACAATTCCGGTTTGGAATCACAATTGCAGTTCAAGGCTTGAGATCACAATGCCAGACTGAGGTCTCAATTCCCGTTTGGAATCACAACTGCTATTCAAGGCTTGAGTTTACAATTCCAGTTTGGAATCACAATTGCAGTTCAAGTCTCGAGATCACAATTCCAGTCTGAGGCCCCAATTCCTGTTTGAAATCACAATTGTAGTCCAAGGCTCGAGGTCACAAATCCAGTCTGAGGTCACAATTCTTGTTTGGAATCAAAATTGCAGTTCAAGGCTCAAGATCACAATTGCAGTCTGAGGCCACAATTCCTGTTTGGAATCACAATGGCAGTTCAAGGCTCGAGATCACAATTCCAGTCTGAGCCCCCAATTCCGTTTTGTAATCACAACTGCTGTTCATGTCTCGCGGTCACAATTCCAGTCTGAGGCCGCAATTCCCGTTTGGAATCACAATGGCAGTTCAAGGCCCGAGATCACAATTCCAGTCTGAGCCCCCAATTCCGGTTTGATTTCAGAGCTGCAGCTTAAGGTTCAGGGTCACAATTCCAGTCTGAGGTCCCGATATCGGTTTGGTTCCACAACTGCAGCTCAAATCTCTAGGTCACAAATTCAGTGTGTGGTCACTAATCCCGTTTGGAATCACATTTACAATTCAAGGGTCGAGATCACAATTCCAGTCTGAGGCCTCAATTCCCGTTTGGAATCACAACTGAAGCTCAAGGCTCGGAGTCACAGTTCTAGTCTGAGGCCACAATTCCCGTTTGGAATTACAACTGCTATTCAAGCCTCGAGGTCACAATTCCGGTTTGGAATCACAATTGCAGTTCAAGGCTGGAGAACACAATTCCAGTTTCAAATCACATTTGCATTTTAAGTCATGAGGCCACAATTCCAGTATGAGGACACAATTCCTGTTTGGAATCACAACTGATCTTCAAGGCTTGAGCTCACAATTGCAGTCAGAGTTCATGAATCCTGTTTGGTATCACAAATACATTTCAAGTCTCGAGATCACAATTCCAGTCTTAGGCCCCAAATCCTGTCAGGAAACACTACTAAAGTTCAAGGCTCGAAGACACAATTGCAGTCTGAGGACCCAATACCGGTTTGGTATCAAAACCGCAGCTCAAGGCTCGGGGTCACAAATCCAGCCTGAGGTCACAATTGCGGTTTGGTATCAGAACTGCAGCTCAGATCTCTAGGTCACAAATGCAGTGTGTGGTCACAAATCCCATTTGGAATCATATTTGCAGTTCAAGGGTCGAGATCACAATTCCAGTCTGAGCCCCCAATTCCAGTCTGAGGACCCAATTCCGGTTTGGTATCACAGATGCAGCACAAGGCTCAGGGTCACAATTCCAGTCTGAGGCCACAATTCCGATTTGGAATCACAACTTAATTTCAAGGTTCGAAGTCACAGTTCCAGTTTGAGGTCCCAATTCCCGCTCTGAATCGCAACTGCTGTACATTGCTCGAGGTGACGATTCCAGTCTGAAGACTCAATTCCGGTATGGTGTCACAACTGCAGCTCAAGCCTAGTTGTCACATTTCCAGTCCGAGGCCACGATTCCCGTTTGGAATCACAACTGCTATTCCTGTCTCGAGATCACAATTCCAGTCTGAGGCCCCAATTCCTGTTTGGAATCAGTACTGCAGTTCAAGGCTCGAGCTCACTATTACAGTTTGGAATCACAATAGGAGTTCATGGAATGACGTCACAATTACTCTCTGAGGTCATAATTTCTGTTTGGAATCCCAATTGCAGTTCAAAGCTCGACGTCTCAATTCCAGACTGCGGTCACGATTCTTGTTTGGAATCACAATTGCAGTTCAAGGCTTGAGATCACAATGCCAGACTGAGGTCACAATTGCGGTTTGGTATCAGAACTGCAGCTCAAATCTCTAGGTCACAAATGCAGTGTGTGGTCACAAATCCCGTTTGATATCACATTTGCAGTTCAAGGGTCGAGATCACAATTCCAGTCTGAGCCCCGAATTCCAGTCTGAGGACCCAATTCCGGTTTGGTATCACAGATGCAGCACAAGGCTCAGGGTCACAATTCCAATCTGAGGACCCAATTCCGCTTTGATATCACAACTTAATTTCAAGGTTCGTGGTCACAGTTCCAGTTTGAGGTCCCAATTCTGGCTCTGAATCGCAACTGCTCTACATTGCTCGAGGTGACGATTCCAGTCTGAAGACTCAATTCCGGTATGGTATCACAACTGCAGCTCAAGCCTAGTTGTCACATTTCCAGTCTGAGGCCACGATTCCCGTTTGGAATCACAACTGCTATTCCTGTCTCGAGATCACAATTCCAGTCTGAGGCCCCAATTCCTGTTTGGAATCAGTACTGCAGTTCAAGGCTCGAGCTCACTATTACAGTTTGGAATCACAATAGGAGTTCATGGAATGAGGTCACAATTCCAGTCTGAGGCCCCAGTTCCTGTTTGAAATCCAATTGTAGTTCAAGTCTCGAGCTCACAAATCCAGTCTGTGGTCACAATTCTTGTTTGGAATCAAAATTGCAGTTCAAGGCTCGAGATAACAATTCCAGTCTGAGGCCACAATTCCCGTTTGGAATCACAACTGCTATTCAAGGCTTGAGTTCACAATTCCAATTTGGAATCACAATTGCAGTTCAAGGCTTGAGTTCACAATTCCAGTTTCAAATCACATTTGCATTTTAAGTCATGAGGCCACAATTCCAGTATGAGGACACAATTCCTGTTTGGAATCACAATTGATGTTCAAGCCTCGAGGTCACAATTCCAGTCTGAGGCCACAATACGGCTTTGGAATCACAACTAAAATTCAAGGCTCGAAGTCACAACTGCAGTCTGAGGACGCAATAGCTGTTTGGAATCAGTACTGCAGCTCAAGGCTCCGGGGTCATAGTTCCAGTCTGAGGCCACAATTCCCGTTTGGAATCACAACTGCAATTCAAGGCTCGAGGTCACAATTACAGTTCAAAATCACAACTGCTATTCAAGGCTCGAGGTCACAATTCTAGTCTGAGGTCACAATTCCGGTTTGGAATCATATTAGCAGTTCAAGGCTTGATTTCACAATTCCGGTTTGAAATAACAATTGCATTTCAAGGCTTGAGGTCACAATTCCAGTTTGAAATCACATTTGCATTTTAAGTCTTGAGGCCACAATTCCAGTATGAGGATAGAATTCATGTTGGGAATCACGATTGATGTTCAATGCTCGAGGTCACAATTCCAGTCAGAGTTCATGAATCCTGTTTGGAATCACAATTGCATTTCAACTCTCAAGATCACAATTCCAGTCTTAGGCCCCAAATCCTGTCAGGAAACACTACTAAAGTTCAAGGCTCGAAGACACGATTCTAGTCTGATGACCCTATACTGGTTTGGAATCACAAGTGCAGCTCAAGGCTCGGGGTCACAATTCCAGTCTGAGGCCACAACTCCCGTTTGGAATCACAACTGCAGTTCAAGGATCGAGGTCACAATTACAGTTTGGATTCACAATAGCAGTTCATGGAATGAAATCACAATTCCAGTCTTAGGTCAATATTCCTGTTTGGAATCACAACTGATGTTCATGTCTCGAGATCACAATTCCAGTCTGAGGCCCCAATTCCTGTTTGGAATCAGTACTGCAGTTCAAGGCTCGAGGTCACAATTCCTGTTTGAAATCACAATAGCAGTTCATGGAATGAGGTCACAATTACTCTCTGAGGTCATAATTTCTGTTTGGAATCACAATTGCAGTTCAAAGCTCGAGGTCTCAATTCCAGTCTGAGGCCACAATTCCGGTTTGGAATCACAATTGCAGTTCAAGGCTTGAGATCACAATGCCAGACTGAGGTCACAATTCCCGTTTGGAATCACAACTGCTGCTCAATGCTCCGGGTCACAATTCCAGTCTGAGGCCACAATTCCCGTTTGGAATCACAACTGCTGATCCTGTCTCGAGGTCACGATTCCAGTCTGAGGACCCAATTCCGATTTGAAATCACAATGGCAGTTCAAGGCTCGAGATCACAATTCCAGTCTGAGCCCCCAATTCCGTGTTGGAATCACAACTGCTGTTCATGTCTCGAGGTCACAATTCCAGTCTGAAGACCCAATTCCGGTTTGGTATCACAGATGCAGCACAAGGCTCAGGGTCACAATTCAAGTCTGAGGCCACAATTCCGCTTTGGAATCACAACTTAATTTCAAGGTTCGAAGTCACAGTTCCAGTCTGAGGTCCCAATTCCGGCTCTGAATCGTAACTGCTCTACATTGCTCGAGGTGATGATTCCAGTCTGAAGACTCAATTCCGGTATGGTATCACAACTGCAGCTCAAGCCTAGTTGTCACATTTCCAGTCTGAGGCCACGATTCCCGTTTGGAATCACAACTGCTATTCCTGTCTCGAGATCACAATTCCAGTCTGAGGCCCCAATTCCTGTTTGGAATCAGTACCGCAGTTCAAGGCTCGAGCTCACTATTACAGTTTGGAATCACAATAGGAGTTCATGGAATGAGGTCACAATTACTCTCTGAGGTCATAATTTCTGTTTGGAATCACAATTGCAGTTCAAAGCTCGAGGTCTCAATTCCAGTCTGCGGTCACAATTCCGGTTTGGAATCACAATTGCAGTTCAAGGCTTGAGATCACAATGCCAGACTGAGGTCTCAATTCCCGTTTGGAATCACAACTGCTATTCAAGGCTTGAGTTTACAATTCCAGTTTGGAATCACAATTGCAGTTCAAGTCTCGAGATCACAATTCCAGTCTGAGGCCCCAATTCCTGTTTGAAATCACAATTGTAGTCCAAGGCTCGAGGTCACAAATCCAGTCTGAGGTCACAATTCTTGTTTGGAATCAAAATTGCAGTTCAAGGCTCCAGATCACAATTGCAGTCTGAGGCCACAATTCCTGTTTGGAATCACAATGGCAGTTCAAGGCTCGAGATCACAATTCCAGTCTGAGCCCCCAATTCCGTTTTGTAATCACAACTGCTGTTCATGTCTCGCGGTCACAATTCCAGTCTGAGGCCACAATTCCCGTTTGGAATCACAATGGCAGTTCAAGGCCCGAGATCACAATTCCAGACTGAGCCCCCAATTCCGGTTTGATTTCAGAGCTGCAGCTTAAGGTTCAGGGTCACAATTCCAGTCTGAGGTCCCGATATCGGTTTGGTTCCACAACTGCAGCTCAAATCTCTAGGTCACAAATTCAGTGTGTGGTCACTAATCCCGTTTGGAATCACATTTACAATTCAAGGGTCGAGATCACAATTCCAGTCTGAGGCCTCAATTCCCGTTTGGAATCACAACTGAAGCTCAAGGCTCGGAGTCACAGTTCTAGTCTGAGGCCACAATTCCCGTTTGGAATTACAACTGCTATTCAAGCCTCGAGGTCACAATTCCGGTTTGGAATCACAATTGCAGTTCAAGGCTTGATTTCACAATTCCGGTTTGGAATCACAATTGCATTTCAAGGCTGGAGAACACAATTCCAGTTTCAAATCACATTTGCATTTTAAGTCATGAGGCCACAATTCCAGTATGAGGACACAATTCCTGTTTGGAATCACAACTGATCTTCAAGGCTTGAGCTCACAATTGCAGTCAGAGTTCATGAATCCTGTTTGGTATCACAAATACATTTCAAGTCTCGAGATCACAATTCCAGTCTTAGGCCCCAAATCCTGTCAGGAAACACTACTAAAGTTCAAGGCTCGAAGACACAATTGCAGTCTGAGGACCCAATACCGGTTTGGTATCAAAACCGCAGCTCAAGGCTCGGGGTCACAAATCCAGTCTGAGGTCACAATTGCGGTTTGGTATCAGAACTGCAGCTCAAATCTCTAGGTCACAAATGCAGTGTGTGGTCACAAATCCCATTTGGAATCACATTTGCAGTTCAAGGGTCGAGATCACAATTCCAGTCTGAGCCCCCAATTCCAGTCTGAGGACCCAATTCCGGTTTGGTATCACAGATGCAGCACAAGGCTCAGGGTCACAATTCCAGTCTGAGGACCCAATTCCGATTTGGAATCACAACTTAATTTCAAGGTTCGTAGTCACAGTTCCAGTTTGAGGTCCCAATTCTGGCTCTGAATCGCAACTGCTCTACATTGCTCGAGGTGACGATTCCAGTCTGAAGACTCAATTCCGGTATGGTGTCACAACTGCAGCTCAAGCCTAGTTGTCACATTTCCAGTCTGAGGCCACGACTCCCGTTTGGAATCACAACTGCTATTCCTGTCTCGAGATCACAATTCCAGTCTGAGGCCCCAATTCCTGTTTGGAATCAGTACTGCAGTTCAAGGCTCGAGCTCACTATTACAGTTTGGAATCACAATAGGAGTTCATGGAATGAGGTCA
Source organism: Sturnus vulgaris (assembly GCF_052056855.1). Taxonomy (NCBI): domain Eukaryota; kingdom Metazoa; phylum Chordata; class Aves; order Passeriformes; family Sturnidae; genus Sturnus; species Sturnus vulgaris. The sequence continues at coordinate 254,035 of NW_028276422.1, forward strand.
CAATTCCAGTCTGAGGCCCCAGTTCCTGTTTGAAATCCAATTGTAGTTCAAGTCTCGAGGTCACAAATCCAGTCTGCGGTCACAATTCTTGTTTGGAATCAAAATTGCAGTTCAAGGCTCGAGATCACAATTCCAGTCTGAGGCCACAATTCCCGTTTGGAATCACAACTGCTATTCAAGGCTTGAGTTCACAATTCCAATTTGGAATCACAATTGCAGTTCAAGGCTTGAGTTCACAATTCCAGTGTCAAATCACATTTGCATTTTAAGTCATGAGGCCACAATTCCAGTATGAGGACACAATTCCTGTTTGGAATCACAATTGATGTTCAAGCCTCGAGGTCACAATTCCAGTCTGAGGCCACAATACGGCTTTGGAATCACAACTAAAATTCAAGGCTCGAAGTCACAACTGCAGTCTGAGGACGCAATAGCTGTTTGGAATCAGTACTGCAGCTCAAGGCTCCGGGGTCATAGTTCCAGTCTGAGGCCACAATTCCCGTTTGGAATCACAACTGCAATTCAAGGCTCGAAGTCACAATTACAGTTCGGAATCACAACTGCTATTCAAGGCTCGAGGTCACAATTCTAGTCTGAGGTCACAATTCCGGTTTGGAATCATATTAGCAGTTCAAGGCTTGATTTCACAATTCCGGTTTGAAATAACAATTGCATTTCAAGGCTTGAGGTCACAATTTCAGTTTGAAATCACATTTGCATTTTAAGTCTTGAGGCCACAATTCCAGTATGAGGATAGAATTCATGTTGGGAATCACGATTGATGTTCAATGCTCGAGGTCACAATTCCAGTCAGAGTTCATGAATCCTGTTTGGAATCACAATTGCATTTCAACTCTCAAGATCACAATTCCAGTCTTAGGCCCCAAATCCTGTCAGGAAACACTACTAAAGTTCAAGGCTCGAAGACACGATTCTAGTCTGATGACCCTATACTGGTTTGGAATCACAAGTGCAGCTCAAGGCTCGGGGTCACAATTCCAGTCTGAGGCCACAATTCCCGTTTGGAATCACAACTGCAGTTCAAGGATCGAGGTCACAATTACAGTTTGGATTCACAATAGCAGTTCATGGAATGAAATCACAATTCCAGTCTTAGGTCAATATTCCTGTTTGGAATCACAACTGATGTTCATGTCTCGAGATCACAATTCCAGTCTGAGGCCCCAATTCCTGTTTGGAATCAGTACTGCAGTTCAAGGCTCGAGCTCACAATTCCTGTTTGAAATCACAATAGCAGTTCATGGAATGAGGTCACAATTACTCTCTGAGGTCATAATTTCTGTTTGGAATCACAATTGCAGTTCAAAGCTCGAGGTCTCAATTCCAGTCTGAGGCCACAATTCCGGTTTGGAATCACAATTGCAGTTCAAGGCTTGAGATCACAATGCCAGACTGAGGTCACAATTCCCGTTTGGAATCACAACTGCTGCTCAATGCTCCGGGTCACAATTCCAGTCTGAGGCCACAATTCCCGTTTGGAATCACAACTGCTGATCCTGTCTCGAGGTCACGATTCGAGTCTGAGGACCCAATTCCGATTTGAAATCACAATGGCAGTTCAAGGCTCGAGATCACAATTCCAGTCTGAGCCCCCAATTCCGTGTTGGAATCACAACTGCTGTTCATGTCTCGAGGTCACAATTCCAGTCTGAAGACCCAATTCCGGTTTGGTATCACAGATGCAGCACAAGGCTCAGGGTCACAATTCAAGTCTGAGGCCACAATTCCGCTTTGGAATCACAACTTAATTTCAAGGTTCGAAGTCACAGTTCCAGTCTGATGTCCCAATTCCGGCTCTGAATCGTAACTGCTCTACATTGCTCGAGGTGATGATTCCAGTCTGAAGACTCAATTCCGGTACGGTATCACAACTGCAGCTCAAGCCTAGTTGTCACATTTCCAGTCTGAGGCCACGATTCCCGTTTGGAATCACAACTGCTATTCCTGTCTCGAGATCACAATTCCAGTCTGAGGCCCCAATTCCTGTTTGGAATCAGTACCGCAGTTCAAGGCTCGAGCTCACTATTACAGTTTGGAATCACAATAGGAGTTCATGGAATGAGGTCACAATTATTCTCTGAGGTCATAATTTCTGTTTGGAATCACAATTGCAGTTCAAGGCTTGAGATCACAATGCCAGACTGAGGTCTCAATTCCCGTTTGGAATCACAACTGCTATTCAAGGCTTGAGTTTACAATTCCAGTTTGGAATCACAATTGCAGTTCAAGTCTCGAGATCACAATTCCAGTCTGAGGCCCCAATTCCTGTTTGAAATCACAATTGTAGTCCAAGGCTCGAGGTCACAAATCCAGTCTGAGGTCACAATTCTTGTTTGGAATCAAAATTGCAGTTCAAGGCTCAAGATCACAATTGCAGTCTGAGGCCACAATTCCTGTTTGGAATCACAATGGCAGTTCAAGGCTCGAGATCACAATTCCAGTCTGAGCCCCCAATTCCGTTTTGTAATCACAACTGCTGTTCATGTCTCGCGGTCACAATTCCAGTCTGAGGCCACAATTCCCGTTTGGAATCACAATGGCAGTTCAAGGCCCGAGATCACAATTCCAGTCTGAGCCCCCAATTCCGGTTTGATTTCAGAGCTGCAGCTTAAGGTTCAGGGTCACAATTCCAGTCTGAGGTCCCGATATCGGTTTGGTTCCACAACTGCAGCTCAAATCTCTAGGTCACAAATTCAGTGTGTGGTCACTAATCCCGTTTGGAATCACATTTACAATTCAAGGGTCGAGATCACAATTCCAGTCTGAGGCCTCAATTCCCGTTTGGAATCACAACTGAAGCTCAAGGCTCGGAGTCACAGTTCTAGTCTGAGGCCACAATTCCCGTTTGGAATTACAACTGCTATTCAAGCCTCGAGGTCACAATTCCGGTTTGGAATCACAATTGCAGTTCAAGGCTTGAGATCACAATGCCAGACTGAGGTCTCAATTCCCGTTTGGAATCACAACTGCTATTCAAGGCTTGAGTTTACAATTCCAGTTTGGAATCACAATTGCAGTTCAAGTCTCGAGATCACAATTCCAGTCTGAGGCCCCAATTCCTGTTTGAAATCACAATTGTAGTCCAAGGCTCGAGGTCACAAATCCAGTCTGAGGTCACAATTCTTGTTTGGAATCAAAATTGCAGTTCAAGGCTCAAGATCACAATTGCAGTCTGAGGCCACAATTCCTGTTTGGAATCACAATGGCAGTTCAAGGCTCGAGATCACAATTCCAGTCTGAGCCCCCAATTCCGTTTTGTAATCACAACTGCTGTTCATGTCTCGCGGTCACAATTCCAGTCTGAGGCCACAATTCCCGTTTGGAATCACAATGGCAGTTCAAGGCCCGAGATCACAATTCCAGTCTGAGCCCCCAATTCCGGTTTGATTTCAGAGCTGCAGCTTAAGGTTCAGGGTCACAATTCCAGTCTGAGGTCCCGATATCGGTTTGGTTCCACAACTGCAGCTCAAATCTCTAGGTCACAAATTCAGTGTGTGGTCACTAATCCCGTTTGGAATCACATTTACAATTCAAGGGTCGAGATCACAATTCCAGTCTGAGGCCTCAATTCCCGTTTGGAATCACAACTGAAGCTCAAGGCTCGGAGTCACAGTTCTAGTCTGAGGCCACAATTCCCGTTTGGAATTACAACTGCTATTCAAGCCTCGAGGTCACAATTCCGGTTTGGAATCACAATTGCAGTTCAAGGCTGGAGAACACAATTCCAGTTTCAAATCACATTTGCATTTTAAGTCATGAGGCCACAATTCCAGTATGAGGACACAATTCCTGTTTGGAATCACAACTGATCTTCAAGGCTTGAGCTCACAATTGCAGTCAGAGTTCATGAATCCTGTTTGGTATCACAAATACATTTCAAGTCTCGAGATCACAATTCCAGTCTTAGGCCCCAAATCCTGTCAGGAAACACTACTAAAGTTCAAGGCTCGAAGACACAATTGCAGTCTGAGGACCCAATACCGGTTTGGTATCAAAACCGCAGCTCAAGGCTCGGGGTCACAAATCCAGCCTGAGGTCACAATTGCGGTTTGGTATCAGAACTGCAGCTCAGATCTCTAGGTCACAAATGCAGTGTGTGGTCACAAATCCCATTTGGAATCATATTTGCAGTTCAAGGGTCGAGATCACAATTCCAGTCTGAGCCCCCAATTCCAGTCTGAGGACCCAATTCCGGTTTGGTATCACAGATGCAGCACAAGGCTCAGGGTCACAATTCCAGTCTGAGGACCCAATTCCGATTTGGAATCACAACTTAATTTCAAGGTTCGTAGTCACAGTTCCAGTTTGAGGTCCCAATTCTGGCTCTGAATCGCAACTGCTCTACCTTGCTCGAGGTGACGATTCCAGTCTGAAGACTCAATTCCGGTATGGTATCACAACTGCAGCTCAAGCCTAGTTGTCACATTTCCAGTCTGAGGCCACGATTCCCGTTTGGAATCACAACTGCTATTCCTGTCTCGAGATCACAATTCCAGTCTGAGGCCCCAATTCCTGTTTGGAATCAGTACTGCAGTTCAAGGCTCGAGCTCACTATTACAGTTTGGAATCACAATAGGAGTTCATGGAATGAGGTCACAATTACTCTCTGAGGTCATAATTTCTGTTTGGAATCACAATTGTAGTTCAAGTCTCGAGGTCACAAATCCAGTCTGTGGTCACAATTCTTGTTTGGAATCAAAATTGCAGTTCAAGGCTCGAGATCACAATTCCAGTCTGAGGCCACAATTCCTGTTTGGAATCACAACTGCTATTCAAGGCTTGAGTTCGCAATTCCTATTTGGAATCACAATTGCAGTTCAAGGCTTGAGTTCACAATTCCAGTGTCAAATCACATTTGCATTTTAAGTCATGAGGCCACAATTCCAGTATGAGGACACAATTCCTGTTTGGAATCACAATTGATGTTCAAGCCTCGAGGTCACAATTCCAGTCTGAGGCCACAATACGGCTTTGGAATCACAACTAAAATTCAAGGCTCGAAGTCACAACTGCAGTCTGAGGACGCAATAGCTGTTTGGAATCAGTACTGCAGCTCAAGGCTCCGGGGTCATAGTTCCAGTCTGAGGCCACAATTCCCGTTTGGAATCACAACTGCAATTCAAGGCTCGAGGTCACAATTACAGTTCAAAATCACAACTGCTATTCAAGGCTCGAGGTCACAATTCTAGTCTGAGGTCACAATTCCGGTTTGGAATCATATTAGCAGTTCAAGGCTTGATTTCACAATTCCGGTTTGAAATAACAATTGCATTTCAAGGCTTGAGGTCACAATTTCAGTTTGAAATCACATTTGCATTTTAAGTCTTGAGGCCACAATTCCAGTATGAGGATAGAATTCATGTTGGGAATCACGATTGATGTTCAATGCTCGAGGTCACAATTCCAGTCAGAGTTCATGAATCCTGTTTGGAATCACAATTGCATTTCAACTCTCAAGATCACAATTCCAGTCTTAGGCCCCAAATCCTGTCAGGAAACACTACTAAAGTTCAAGGCTCGAAGACACGATTCTAGTCTGATGACCCTATACTGGTTTGGAATCACAAGTGCAGCTCAAGGCTCGGGGTCACAATTCCAGTCTGAGGCCACAATTCCCGTTTGGAATCACAACTGCAGTTCAAGGATCGAGGTCACAATTACAGTTTGGATTCACAATAGCAGTTCATGGAATGAAATCACAATTCCAGTCTTAGGTCAATATTCCTGTTTGGAATCACAACTGCTATTCCTGTCTCGAGATCACAATTCCAGTCTGAGGCCCCAATTCCTGTTTGGAATCAGTACTGCAGTTCAAGGCTCGAGGTCACAATTCCTGTTTGAAATCACAATAGCAGTTCATGGAATGAGGTCACAATTACTCTCTGAGGTCATAATTTCTGTTTAGAATCACAATTGCAGTTCAAAGCTCGAGGTCTCAATTCCAGTCTGCGGTCACAATTCCGGTTTGGAATCACAATTGCAGTTCAAGGCTTGAGATCACAATGCCAGACTGAGGTCACAATTCCCGTTTGGAATCACAACTGCTGCTCAATGCTCCGGGTCACAATTCCAGTCTTAGGCCACAATTCCCGTTTGGAATCACAACTGCTGATCCTGTCTTGAGGTCACGATTCCAGTCTTAGGACCCAATTCCGATTTGAAATCACAATGGCAGTTCAAGGCTCGAGATCACAATTCCAGTCTGAGCCCCCAATTCCGTGTTGGAATCACAACTGCTGTTCATGTCTCGAGATCACGATTCCAGTCTGAGGACCCAATTCCGGTTTGGTATCACAAATGCAGCACAAGGCTCAGGGTCACAATTCAAGTCTGAGGCCACAATTCCGCTTTGGAATCACAACTTAATTTCAAGGTTTGAAGTCACTGTTCCAGTCTGAGGTCCCAATTCCGGCTCTGAATCGTAACTGCTCTACATTGCTCGAGGTGACGATTCCAGTCTGAAGACTCAATTCCGGTATGGTATCACAACTGCAGCTCAAGCCTAGTTGTCACATTTCCAGTCTGAGGCCACGATTCCTGTTTGGAATCACAACTGCTATTCCTGTCTCGAGATCACAATTCCAGTCTGAGGCCACAATTCCCGTTTGGAATCAGTACTGCAGATCATGGCTAGGAGTCACAATTCCAGTCTGAGGCCCCAATTCCCAGTTGGACTCACAACTGCCGGTCAAGGCTCGAGGTCACAATTCCAGTCTGAGGTCACAAGTCCTGTTTGGAATCACAACTGGAGTTCAAGGCTCGAGGTCACAATTACAGTTTGGAATCACAATAGCAGTTCATAGAATGAGGTCACAATTACTCTCTGAGGTCAAAGTTTCTGTTTGGAATCACAATTGCAGTTCAAAGTTCGAGGTCTCAATTCCAGTCTGCCGTCACAATTCCGGTTTGGAATCAGAAGTGCTGTTCAAGTCTCGGGGTCACCATTCCAGTCTGAGGCCACAATTCCCGTTTGGAATCACAACTGCAGCTCATGTCTCGAGGTCACGATTCCAGTCTTAGGTCACAATTCCCGTTTGGAATCACAACTGCTATTCAAGGCTTGAGTTCACAATTCCAATTTGGAATCACAATTGCAGTTCAAGGCTCGAGGTCACAATTCTAGTCTGAGGTCACAATTCCGGTTTGGAATCATATTAGCAGTTCAAGGCTTGATTTCACAATTCCGGTTTGAAATAACAATTGCATTTCAAGGCTTGAGGTCACAATTTCAGTTTGAAATCACATTTGCATTTTAAGTCTTGAGGCCACAATTCCAGTATGAGGATAGAATTCATGTTGGGAATCACGATTGATGTTCAATGCTCGAGGTCACAATTCCAGTCAGAGTTCATGAATCCTGTTTGGAATCACAATTGCATTTCAACTCTCAAGATCACAATTCCAGTCTTAGGCCCCAAATCCTGTCAGGAAACACTACTAAAGTTCAAGGCTCGAAGACACGATTCTAGTCTGATGACCCTATACTGGTTTGGAATCACAAGTGCAGCTCAAGGCTCGGGGTCACAATTCCAGTCTGAGGCCACAATTCCCGTTTGGAATCACAACTGCAGTTCAAGGATCGAGGTCACAATTACAGTTTGGATTCACAATAGCAGTTCATGGAATGAAATCACAATTCCAGTCTTAGGTCAATATTCCTGTTTGGAATCACAACTGATGTTCATGTCTCGAGATCACAATTCCAGTCTGAGGCCCCAATTCCTGTTTGGAATCAGTACTGCAGTTCAAGGCTCGAGGTCACAATTCCTGTTTGAAATCACAATAGCAGTTCATGGAATGAGGTCACAATTACTCTCTGAGGTCATAATTTCTGTTTAGAATCACAATTGCAGTTCAAAGCTCGAGGTCTCAATTCCAGTCTGAGGCCACAATTCCGGTTTGGAATCACAATTGCAGTTCAAGGCTTGAGATCACAATGCCAGACTGAGGTCACAATTCCCGTTTGGAATCACAACTGCTGCTCAATGCTCCGGGTCACAATTCCAGTCTGAGGCCACAATTCCCGTTTGGAATCACAACTGCTGATCCTGTCTCGAGGTCACGATTCCAGTCTGAGGACCCAATTCCGATTTGAAATCACAATGGCAGTTCAAGGCTCGAGATCACAATTCCAGTCTGAGCCCCCAATTCCGTGTTGGAATCACAACTGCTGTTCATGTCTCGAGGTCACAATTCCAGTCTGAAGACCCAATTCCGGTTTGGTATCACAGATGCAGCACAAGGCTCAGGGTCACAATTCAAGTCTGAGGCCACAATTCCGCTTTGGAATCACAACTTAATTTCAAGGTTCGTAGTCACAGTTCCAGTTTGAGGTCCCAATTCCGGCTCTGAATCGTAACTGCTCTACATTGCTCGAGGTGATGATTCCAGTCTGAAGACTCAATTCCGGTATGGTATCACAACTGCAGCTCAAGCCTAGTTGTCACATTTCCAGTCTGAGGCCACGATTCCCGTTTGGAATCACAACTGCTATTCCTGTCTCGAGATCACAATTCCAGTCTGAGGCCCCAATTCCTGTTTGGAATCAGTACTGCAGTTCAAGGCTCGAGCTCACTATTACAGTTTGGAATCACAATAGGAGTTCATGGAATGAGGTCACAATTACTCTCTGAGGTCATAATTTCTGTTTGGAATCACAATTGCAGTTCAAATCTCGAGGTCTCAATTCCAGTCTGCGGTCACAATTCCGGTTTGGAATCACAATTGCAGTTCAAGGCTTGAGATCACAATGCCAGACTGAGGTCTCAATTCCCGTTTGGAATCACAACTGCTATTCAAGGCTTGAGTTTACAATTCCAGTTTGGAATCACAATTGCAGTTCAAGTCTCGAGATCACAATTCCAGTCTGAGGCCCCAATTCCTGTTTGAAATCACAATTGTAGTCCAAGGCTCGAGGTCACAAATCCAGTCTGAGGTCACAATTCTTGTTTGGAATCAAAATTGCAGTTCAAGGCTCAAGATCACAATTGCAGTCTGAGGCCACAATTCCTGTTTGGAATCAAAATTGCAGTTCAAGGCTCAAGATCACAATTGCAGTCTGAGCCCCCAATTCTGATTTGTAATCACAACTGCTGTTCATGTCTCGCGGTCACAATTCCAGTCTGAGGCCACAATTCCCGTTTGGAATCACAATGGCAGTTCAAGGCCCGAGATCACAATTCCAGTCTGAGCCCCCAATTCCGGTTTGATTTCAGAGCTGCAGCTTAAGGTTCAGGGTCACAATTCCAGTCTGAGGTCCCGATATCGGTTTGGTTCCACAACTGCAGCTCAAATCTCTAGGTCACAAATTCAGTGTGTGGTCACTAATCCCGTTTGGAATCACATTTACAATTCAAGGGTCGAGATCACAATTCCAGTCTGAGGCCTCAATTCCCGTTTGGAATCACAACTGAAGCTCAAGGCTCGGAGTCACAGTTCTAGTCTGAGGCCACAATTCCCGTTTGGAATTACAACTGCTATTCAAGCCTCGAGGTCACAATTCCGGTTTGGAATCACAATTGCAGTTCAAGGCTGGAGAACACAATTCCAGTTTCAAATCACATTTGCATTTTAAGTCATGAGGCCACAATTCCAGTATGAGGACACAATTCCTGTTTGGAATCACAACTGATCTTCAAGGCTTGAGCTCACAATTGCAGTCAGAGTTCATGAATCCTGTTTGGTATCACAAATACATTTCAAGTCTCGAGATCACAATTCCAGTCTTAGGCCCCAAATCCTGTCAGGAAACACTACTAAAGTTCAAGGCTCGAAGACACAATTGCAGTCTGAGGACCCAATACCGGTTTGGTATCAAAACCGCAGCTCAAGGCTCGGGGTCACAAATCCAGCCTGAGGTCACAATTGCGGTTTGGTATCAGAACTGCAGCTCAGATCTCTAGGTCACAAATGCAGTGTGTGGTCACAAATCCCATTTGGAATCATATTTGCAGTTCAAGGGTCGAGATCACAATTCCAGTCTGAGCCCCCAATTCCAGTCTGAGGACCCAATTCCGGTTTGGTATCACAGATGCAACACAAGGCTCAGGGTCACAATTCCAGTCTGAGGACCCAATTCCGATTTGGAATCACAACTTAATTTCAAGGTTCGTAGTCACAGTTCCAGTTTGAGGTCCCAATTCTGGCTCTGAATCGCAACTGCTCTACCTTGCTCGAGGTGACGATTCCAGTCTGAAGACTCAATTCCGGTATGGTATCACAACTGCAGCTCAAGCCTAGTTGTCACATTTCCAGTCTGAGGCCACGATTCCCGTTTGGAATCACAACTGCTATTCCTGTCTCGAGATCACAATTCCAGTCTGAGGCCCCAATTCCTGTTTGGAATCAGTACTGCAGTTCAAGGCTCGAGCTCACTATTACAGTTTGGAATCACAATAGGAGTTCATGGAATGAGGTCACAATTACTCTCTGAGGTCATAATTTCTGTTTGGAATCACAATTGCAGTTCAAAGCTCGAGGTCACAAATCCAGTCTGCGGTCACAATTCTTGTTTGGAATCAAAATTGCAGTTCAAGGCTCGAGATCACAATTCCAGTCTGAGGCCACAATTCCTGTTTGGAATCACAACTGCTATTCAAGGCTTGAGTTCGCAATTCCAATTTGGAATCACAATTGCAGTTCAAGGCTTGAGTTCACAATTCCAGTGTCAAATCACATTTGCATTTTAAGTCATGAGGCCACAATTCCAGTATGAGGACACAATTCCTGTTTGGAATCACAATTGATGTTCAAGCCTCGAGGTCACAATTCCAGTCTGAGGCCACAATACGGCTTTGGAATCACAACTAAAATTCAAGGCTCGAAGTCACAACTGCAGTCTGAGGACGCAATAGCTGTTTGGAATCAGTACTGCAGCTCAAGGCTCCGGGGTCATAGTTCCAGTCTGAGGCCACAATTCCCGTTTGGAATCACAACTGCAATTCAAGGCTCGAGGTCACAATTACAGTTCAAAATCACAACTGCTATTCAAGGCTCGAGGTCACAATTCTAGTCTGAGGTCACAATTCCGGTTTGGAATCATATTAGCAGTTCAAGGCTTGATTTCACAATTCCGGTTTGAAATAACAATTGCATTTCAAGGCTTGAGGTCACAATTTCAGTTTGAAATCACATTTGCATTTTAAGTCTTGAGGCCACAATTCCAGTATGAGGATAGAATTCATGTTGGGAATCACGATTGATGTTCAATGCTCGAGGTCACAATTCCAGTCAGAGTTCATGAATCCTGTTTGGAATCACAATTGCATTTCAACTCTCAAGATCACAATTCCAGTCTTAGGCCCCAAATCCTGTCAGGAAACACTACTAAAGTTCAAGGCTCGAAGACACGATTCTAGTCTGATGACCGTATACTGGTTTGGAATCACAAGTGCAGCTCAAGGCTCGGGGTCACAATTCCAGTCTGAGGCCACAATTCCCGTTTGGAATCACAACTGCAGTTCAAGGATCGAGGTCACAATTACAGTTTGGATTCACAATAGGAGTTCATGGAATGAGGTCACAATTACTCTCTGAGGTCATAATTTCTGTTTGGAATCACAATTGCAGTTCAAAGCTCGAGGTCTCAATTCCAGTCTGCGGTCACAATTCCGGTTTGGAATCACAATTGCAGTTCAAGGCTTGAGATCACAATGCCAGACTGAGGTCTCAATTCCCGTTTGGAATCACAACTGCTATTCAAGGCTTGAGTTTACAATTCCAGTTTGGAATCACAATTGCAGTTCAAGTCTCGAGATCACAATTCCAGTCTGAGGCCCCAATTCCTGTTTGAAATCACAATTGTAGTCCAAGGCTCGAGGTCACAAATCCAGTCTGAGGTCACAATTCTTGTTTGGAATCAAAATTGCAGTTCAAGGCTCAAGATCACAATTGCAGTCTGAGGCCACAATTCCTGTTTGGAATCACAATGGCAGTTCAAGGCTCGAGATCACAATTCCAGTCTGAGCCCCCAATTCCGTTTTGTAATCACAACTGCTGTTCATGTCTCGCGGTCACAATTCCAGTCTGAGGCCGCAATTCCCGTTTGGAATCACAATGGCAGTTCAAGGCCCGAGATCACAATTCCAGTCTGAGCCCCCAATTCCGGTTTGATTTCAGAGCTGCAGCTTAAGGTTCAGGGTCACAATTCCAGTCTGAGGTCCCGATATCGGTTTGGTTCCACAACTGCAGCTCAAATCTCTAGGTCACAAATTCAGTGTGTGGTCACTAATCCCGTTTGGAATCACATTTACAATTCAAGGGTCGAGATCACAATTCCAGTCTGAGGCCTCAATTCCCGTTTGGAATCACAACTGAAGCTCAAGGCTCGGAGTCACAGTTCTAGTCTGAGGCCACAATTCCCGTTTGGAATTACAACTGCTATTCAAGCCTCGAGGTCACAATTCCGGTTTGGAATCACAATTGCAGTTCAAGGCTGGAGAACACAATTCCAGTTTCAAATCACATTTGCATTTTAAGTCATGAGGCCACAATTCCAGTATGAGGACACAATTCCTGTTTGGAATCACAACTGATCTTCAAGGCTTGAGCTCACAATTGCAGTCAGAGTTCATGAATCCTGTTTGGTATCACAAATACATTTCAAGTCTCGAGATCACAATTCCAGTCTTAGGCCCCAAATCCTGTCAGGAAACACTACTAAAGTTCAAGGCTCGAAGACACAATTGCAGTCTGAGGACCCAATACCGGTTTGGTATCAAAACCACAGCTCAAGGCTCGGGGTCACAAATCCAGTCTGAGGTCACAATTGCGGTTTGGTATCAGAACTGCAGCTCAAATCTCTAGGTCACAAATGCAGTGTGTGGTCACAAATCCCGTTTGATATCACATTTGCAGTTCAAGGGTCGAGATCACAATTCCAGTCTGAGCCCCCAATTCCAGTCTGAGGACCCAATTCCGGTTTGGTATCACAGATGCAGCACAAGGCTCAGGGTCACAATTCCAATCTGAGGACCCAATTCCGCTTTGATATCACAACTTAATTTCAAGGTTCGTAGTCACAGTTCCAGTTTGAGGTCCCAATTCTGGCTCTGAATCGCAACTGCTCTACATTGCTCGAGGTGACGATTCCAGTCTGAAGACTCAATTCCGGTATGGTATCACAACTGCAGCTCAAGCCTAGTTGTCACATTTCCAGTCTGAGGCCACGATTCCCGTTTGGAATCACAACTGCTATTCCTGTCTCGAGATCACAATTCCAGTCTGAGGCCCCAATTCCTGTTTGGAATCAGTACTGCAGTTCAAGGCTCGAGCTCACTATTACAGTTTGGAATCACAATAGGAGTTCATGGAATGAGGTCACAATTACTCTCTGAGGTCATAATTTCTGTTTGGAATCACAATTGTAGTTCAAGTCTCGAGGTCACAAATCCAGTCTGCGGTCACAATTCTTGTTTGGAATCAAAATTGCAGTTCAAGGCTCGAGATCACAATTCCAGTCTGAGGCCACAATTCCTGTTTGGAATCACAACTGCTATTCAAGGCTTGAGTTCGCAATTCCAATTTGGAATCACAATTGCAGTTCAAGGCTTGAGTTCACAATTCCAGTGTCAAATCACATTTGCATTTTAAGTCATGAGGCCACAATTCCAGTATGAGGACACAATTCCTGTTTGGAATCACAATTGATGTTCAAGCCTCGAGGTCACAATTCCAGTCTGAGGCCACAATACGGCTTTGGAATCACAACTAAAATTCAAGGCTCGAAGTCACAACTGCAGTCTGAGGACGCAATAGCTGTTTGGAATCAGTACTGCAGCTCAAGGCTCCGGGGTCATAGTTCCAGTCTGAGGCCACAATTCCCGTTTGGAATCACAACTGCAATTCAAGGCTCGAGGTCACAATTACAGTTCGGAATCACAACTGCTATTCAAGGCTCGAGGTCACAATTCTAGTCTGAGGTCACAATTCCGGTTTGGAATCATATTAGCAGTTCAAGGCTTGATTTCACAATTCCGGTTTGAAATAACAATTGCATTTCAAGGCTTGAGGTCACAATTTCAGTTTGAAATCACATTTGCATTTTAAGTCTTGAGGCCACAATTCCAGTATGAGGATAGAATTCATGTTGGGAATCACGATTGGTGTTCAATGCTCGAGGTCACAATTCCAGTCAGAGTTCTGAATCCTGTTTGGAATCACAATTGCATTTCAACTCTCAAGATCACAATTCCAGTCTTAGGCCCCAAATCCTGTCAGGAAACACTACTAAAGTTCAAGGCTCGAAGACACGATTCTAGTCTGATGACCCTATACTGGTTTGGAATCACAAGTGCAGCTCAAGGCTCGGGGTCACAATTCCAGTCTGAGGCCACAATTCCCGTTTGGAATCACAACTGCAGTTCAAGGATCGAGGTCACAATTACAGTTTGGATTCACAATAGCAGTTCATGGAATGAAATCACAATTCCAGTCTTAGGTCAATATTCCTGTTTGGAATCACAACTGCTATTCGTGTCTCGAGATCACAATTCCAGTCTGAGGCCCCAATTCCTGTTTGGAATCAGTACTGCAGTTCAAGGCTCGAGGTCACAATTCCTGTTTGAAATCACAATAGCAGTTCATGGAATGAGGTCACAATTACTCTCTGAGGTCATAATTTCTGTTTGGAATCACAATTGCAGTTCAAAGCTCGAGGTCTCAATTCCAGTCTGAGGCCACAATTCCGGTTTGGAATCACAATTGCAGTTCAAGGCTTGAGATCACAATGCCAGACTGAGGTCACAATTCCCGTTTGGAATCACAACTGCTGCTCAATGCTCGGGGTCACCATTCCAGTCTTAGGCCACAATTCCCGTTTGGAATCACAACTGCTGATCCTGTCTCGAGGTCACGATTCCAGTCTTAGGACCCAATTCCGATTTGAAATCACAATGGCAGTTCAAGGCTCGAGATCACAATTCCAGTCTGAGCCCCCAATTCCGTGTTGGAATCACAACTGATGTTCATGTCTCGAGATCACGATTCCAGTCTGAGGACCCAATTCCGGTTTGGTATCACAAATGCAGCACAAGGCTCAGGGTCACAATTCAAATCTGAGGCCACAATTCCGCTTTGGAATCACAACTTAATTTCAAGGTTTGAAGTCACTGTTCCAGTCTGAGGTCCCAATTCCGGCTCTGAATCGTAACTGCTCTACATTGCTCGAGGTGACGATTCCAGTCTGAAGACTCAATTCCGGTACGGTATCACAACTGCAGCTCAAGCCTAGTTGTCACATTTCCAGTCTGAGGCCACGATTCCTGTTTGGAATCACAACTGCTATTCCTGTCTCGAGATCACAATTCCAGTCTGAGGCCACAATTCCCGTTTGGAATCAGTACTGCAGATCATGGCTAGGAGTCACAATTCCAGTCTGAGGCCCCAATTCCCAGTTGGACTCACAACTGCCGGTCAAGGCTCGAGGTCACAATTCCAGTCTGAGGTCACAAGTCCTGTTTGGAATCACAACTGGAGTTCAAGGCTCGAGGTCACAATTACAGTTTGGAATCACAATAGCAGTTCATAGAATGAGGTCTCAATTACTCTCTGAGGTCAAAGTTTCTGTTTGGAATCACAATTGCAGTTCAAAGTTCGAGGTCTCAATTCCAGTCTGCCGTCACAATTCCGGTTTGGAATCAGAAGTGCTGTTCAAGTCTCGGGGTCACCATTCCAGTCTGAGGCCACAATTCCCGTTTGGAATCACAACTGCTGATCCTGTCTCGAGGTCACGATTCCAGTCTTAGCTCACAATTCCAGTTTGGAATCACAATTGCAGTACGAGGCTGGAGAACACAATTCCTGTCTGAGGTCCCAATATCGGTTTGGTATCACAACTGCAGCTCAAATCTCTAGGTCACAAATTCAGTGTGTGGTCACAAATCCCGTTTGGAATCACATTTGCAGTTCTAGGGTGAATATCACAATTTCAGGCTGAGCCCCCAATTCCGTTTTGTAATCACAACTGCTGTTCATGTCTCGAGGTCACAATTCCAGTCTGAAGACCCAATTCCGGTTTGGTATCACAGATGCAGCACAAGGCTCAGGGTCACAATTCAAGTCTGAGGCCACAATTCCGCTTTGGAATCACAACTTAATTTCAAGGTTCGAAGTCACAGTTCCAGTCTGAGGTCCCAATTCCGGCTCTGAATCGTAACTGCTCTACATTGCTCGAGGTGATGATTCCAGTCTGAAGACTCAATTCCGGTACGGTATCACAACTGCAGCTCAAGCCTAGTTGTCACATTTCCAGTCTGAGGCCACGATTCCCGTTTGGAATCACAACTGCTATTCCTGTCTCGAGATCACAATTCCAGTCTGAGGCCCCAATTCCTGTTTGGAATCAGTACTGCAGTTCAAGGCTCGAGCTCACTATTACAGTTTGGAATCACAATAGGAGTTCATGGAATGAGGTAACAATTACTCTCTGAGGTCATAATTTCTGTTTGGAATCACAATTGCAGTTCAAAGCTCGAGGTCTCAATTCCAGTCTGCGGTCACAATTCCGGTTTGGAATCACAATTGCAGTTCAAGGCTTGAGATCACAATGCCAGACTGAGGTCTCAATTCCCGTTTGGAATCACAACTGCTATTCAAGGCTTGAGTTTACAATTCCAGTTTGGAATCACAATTGCAGTTCAAGTCTCGAGATCACAATTCCAGTCTGAGGCCACAATTCCCGTTTGGAATCACAATGGCAGTTCAAGGCCCGAGATCACAATTCCAGACTGAGCCCCCAATTCCGGTTTGATTTCAGAGCTGCAGCTTAAGGTTCAGGGTCACAATTCCAGTCTGAGGTCCCGATATCGGTTTGGTTCCACAACTTCAGCTCAAATCTCTAGGTCACAAATTCAGTGTGTGGTCACTAATCCCGTTTGGAATCACATTTACAATTCAAGGGTCGAGATCACAATTCCAGTCTGAGGCCTCAATTCCCGTTTGGAATCACAACTGAAGCTCAAGGCTCGGAGTCACAGTTCTAGTCTGAGGCCACAATTCCCGTTTGGAATTACAACTGCTATTCAAGCCTCGAGGTCACAATTCCGGTTTGGAATCACAATTGCAGTTCAAGGGTCGAGATCACAATTCCAGTCTGAGCCCCCAATTCCAGTCTGAGGACCCAATTCCGGTTTGGTATCACAGATGCAGCACAAGGCTCAGGGTCACAATTCCAGTCTGAGGACCCAATTCCGATTTGGAATCACAACTTAATTTCAAGGTTCGTAGTCACAGTTCCAGTTTGAGGTCCCAATTCTGGCTCTGAATCGCAACTGCTCTACATTGCTCGAGGTGACGATTCCAGTCTGAAGACTCAATTCCGGTATGGTGTCACAACTGCAGCTCAAGCCTAGTTGTCACATTTCCAGTCTGAGGCCACGACTCCCGTTTGGAATCACAACTGCTATTCCTGTCTCGAGATCACAATTCCAGTCTGAGGCCCCAATTCCTGTTTGGAATCAGTACTGCAGTTCAAGGCTCGAGCTCACTATTACAGTTTGGAATCACAATAGGAGTTCATGGAATGAGGTCACAATTCCAGTCTGAGGCCCCAGTTCCTGTTTGAAATCCAATTGTAGTTCAAGTCTCGAGGTCACAAATCCAGTCTGCGGTCACAATTCTTGTTTGGAATCAAAATTGCAGTTCAAGGCTCGAGATCACAATTCCAGTCTGAGGCCACAATTCCTGTTTGGAATCACAACTGCTATTCAAGGCTTGAGTTCACAATTCCAATTTGGAATCACAATTGCAGTTCAAGGCTTGAGTTCACAATTCCAGTGTCAAATCACATTTGCATTTTAAGTCACGAGGCCACAATTCCAGTATGAGGACACAATTCCTGTTTGGAATCACAATTGATGTTCAAGCCTCGAGGTCACAATTCCAGTCTGAGGCCACAATACGGCTTTGGAATCACAACTAAAATTCAAGGCTCGAAGTCACAACTGCAGTCTGAGGACGCAATAGCTGTTTGGAATCAGTACTGCAGCTCAAGGCTCCGGGGTCATAGTTCCAGTCTGAGGCCACAATTCCCGTTTGGAATCACAACTGCAATTCAAGGCTCGAGGTCACAATTACAGTTCAAAATCACAACTGCTATTCAAGGCTCGAGGTCACAATTCTAGTCTGAGGTCACAATTCCGGTTTGGAATCATATTAGCAGTTCAAGGCTTGATTTCACAATTCCGGTTTGAAATAACAATTGCATTTCAAGGCTTGAGGTCACAATTCCAGTTTGAAATCACATTTGCATTTTAAGTCTTGAGGCCACAATTCCAGTATGAGGATAGAATTCATGTTGGGAATCACGATTGATGTTCAATGCTCGAGGTCACAATTCCAGTCAGAGTTCATGAATCCTGTTTGGAATCACAATTGCATTTCAACTCTCAAGATCACAATTCCAGTCTTAGGCCCCAAATCCTGTCAGGAAACACTACTAAAGTTCAAGGCTCGAAGACACGATTCTAGTCTGATGACCCTATACTGGTTTGGAATCACAAGTGCAGCTCAAGGCTCGGGGTCACAATTCCAGTCTGAGGCCACAATTCCTGTTTGGAATCACAACTGCAGTTCAAGGATCGAGGTCACAATTACAGTTTGGATTCACAATAGCAGTTCATGGAATGAAATCACAATTCCAGTCTTAGGTCAATATTCCTGTTTGGAATCACAACTGATGTTCATGTCTCGAGATCACGATTCCAGTCTGAGGACCCAATTCCGGTTTGGTATCAGAAATGCAGCACAAGGCTCAGGGTCACAATTCAAGTCTGAGGCCACAATTCCGCTTTGGAATCACAACTGCTGCTCAATGCTCGGGGTCACAATTCCAGTCTGAGGCCACAATTCCCGTTTGGAATCACAACTGCTGATCCTGTCTCGAGGTCACGATTCCAGTCTGAGGACCCAATTCCGATTTGAAATCACAATGGCAGTTCAAGGCTCGAGATCACAATTCCAGTCTGAGCCCCCAATTCCGTGTTGGAATCACAACTGATGTTCATGTCTCGAGATCACGATTCCAGTCTGAGGACCCAATTCCGGTTTGGTATCACAAATGCAGCACAAGGCTCAGGGTCACAATTCAAGTCTGAGGCCACAATTCCGCTTTGGAATCACAACTTAATTTCAAGGTTTGAAGTCACTGTTCCAGTCTGAGGTCCCAATTCCGGCTCTGAATCTTAACTGCTCTACATTGCTCGAGGTGACGATTCCAGTCTGAAGACTCAATTCCGGTATGGTATCACAACTGCAGCTCAAGCCTAGTTGTCACATTTCCAGTCTGAGGCCACGATTCCTGTTTGGAATCACAACTGCTATTCCTGTCTCGAGATCACAATTCCAGTCTGAGGCCACAATTCCCGTTTGGAATCAGTACTGCAGATCATGGCTAGGAGTCACAATTCCAGTCTGAGGCCCCAATTCCCAGTTGGACTCACAACTGCCGGTCAAGGCTCGAGGTCACAATTCCAGTCTGAGGTCACAAGTCCTGTTTGGAATCACAACTGGAGTTCAAGGCTCGAGGTCACAATTACAGTTTGGAATCACAATAGCAGTTCATAGAATGAGGTCTCAATTACTCTCTGAGGTCAAAGTTTCTGTTTGGAATCACAATTGCAGTTCAAAGTTCGAGGTCTCAATTCCAGTCTGCCGTCACAATTCCGGTTTGGAATCAGAAGTGCTGTTCAAGTCTCGGGGTCACCATTCCAGTCTGAGGCCACAATTCCCGTTTGGAATCACAACTGCTGATCCTGTCTCGAGGTCACGATTCCAGTCTTAGCTCACAATTCCAGTTTGGAATCACAATTGCAGTACGAGGCTGGAGAACACAATTCCTGTCTGAGGTCCCAATATCGGTTTGGTATCACAACTGCAGCTCAAATCTCTAGGTCACAAATTCAGTGTGTGGTCACAAATCCCGTTTGGAATCACATTTGCAGTTCTAGGGTGAATATCACAATTTCAGGCTGAGCCCCCAATTCCGTTTTGTAATCACAACTGCTGTTCATGTCTCGAGGTCACAATTCCAGTCTGAAGACCCAATTCCGGTTTGGTATCACAGATGCAGCACAAGGCTCAGGGTCACAATTCAAGTCTGAGGCCACAATTCCGCTTTGGAATCACAACTTAATTTCAAGGTTCGAAGTCACAGTTCCAGTCTGAGGTCCCAATTCCGGCTCTGAATCGTAACTGCTCTACATTGCTCGAGGTGATGATTCCAGTCTGAAGACTCAATTCCGGTACGGTATCACAACTGCAGCTCAAGCCTAGTTGTCACATTTCCAGTCTGAGGCCACGATTCCCGTTTGGAATCACAACTGCTATTCCTGTCTCGAGATCACAATTCCAGTCTGAGGCCCCAATTCCTGTTTGGAATCAGTACTGCAGTTCAAGGCTCGAGCTCACTATTACAGTTTGGAATCACAATAGGAGTTCATGGAATGAGGTCACAATTACTCTCTGAGGTCATAATTTCTGTTTGGAATCACAATTGCAGTTCAAAGCTCGAGGTCTCAATTCCAGTCTGCGGTCACAATTCCGGTTTGGAATCACAATTGCAGTTCAAGGCTTGAGATCACAATGCCAGACTGAGGTCTCAATTCCCGTTTGGAATCACAACTGCTATTCAAGGCTTGAGTTTACAATTCCAGTTTGGAATCACAATTGCAGTTCAAGTCTCGAGATCACAATTCCAGTCTGAGGCCCCAATTCCTGTTTGAAATCACAATTGTAGTCCAAGGCTCGAGGTCACAAATCCAGTCTGAGGTCACAATTCTTGTTTGGAATCAAAATTGCAGTTCAAGGCTCAAGATCACAATTGCAGTCTGAGGCCACAATTCCTGTTTGGAATCACAATGGCAGTTCAAGGCTCGAGATCACAATTCCAGTCTGAGCCCCCAATTCCGTTTTGTAATCACAACTGCTGTTCATGTCTCGCGGTCACAATTCCAGTCTGAGGCCACAATTCCCGTTTGGAATCACAATGGCAGTTCAAGGCCCGAGATCACAATTCCAGACTGAGCCCCCAATTCCGGTTTGATTTCAGAGCTGCAGCTTAAGGTTCAGGGTCACAATTCCAGTCTGAGGTCCCGATATCGGTTTGGTTCCACAACTGCAGCTCAAATCTCTAGGTCACAAATTCAGTGTGTGGTCACTAATCCCGTTTGGAATCACATTTACAATTCAAGGGTCGAGATCACAATTCCAGTCTGAGGCCTCAATTCCCGTTTAGAATCACAACTGAAGCTCAAGGCTCGGAGTCACAGTTCTAGTCTGAGGCCACAATTCCCGTTTGGAATTACAACTGCTATTCAAGCCTCGAGGTCACAATTCCGGTTTGGAATCACAATTGCAGTTCAAGGCTTGATTTCACAATTCCGGTTTGGAATCACAATTGCATTTCAAGGCTGGAGAACACAATTCCAGTTTCAAATCACATTTGCATTTTAAGTCATGAGGCCACAATTCCAGTATGAGGACACAATTCCTGTTTGGAATCACAACTGATCTTCAAGGCTTGAGCTCACAATTGCAGTCAGAGTTCATGAATCCTGTTTGGTATCACAAATACATTTCAAGTCTCGAGATCACAATTCCAGTCTTAGGCCCCAAATCCTGTCAGGAAACACTACTAAAGTTCAAGGCTCGAAGACACAATTGCAGTCTGAGGACCCAATACCGGTTTGGTATCAAAACCACAGCTCAAGGCTCGGGGTCACAAATCCAGTCTGAGGTCACAATTGCGGTTTGGTATCAGAACTGCAGCTCAAATCTCTAGGTCACAAATGCAGTGTGTGGTCACAAATCCCATTTGGAATCACATTTGCAGTTCAAGGGTCGAGATCACAATTCCAGTCTGAGCCCCCAATTCCAGTCTGAGGACCCAATTCCGGTTTGGTATCACAGATGCAGCACAAGGCTCAGGGTCACAATTCCAGTCTGAGGACCCAATTCCGATTTGGAATCACAACTTAATTTCAAGGTTCGTAGTCACAGTTCCAGTTTGAGGTCCCAATTCTGGCTCTGAATCGCAACTGCTCTACATTGCTCGAGGTGACGATTCCAGTCTGAAGACTCAATTCCGGTATGGTGTCACAACTGCAGCTCAAGCCTAGTTGTCACATTTCCAGTCTGAGGCCACGACTCCCGTTTGGAATCACAACTGCTATTCCTGTCTCGAGATCACAATTCCAGTCTGAGGCCCCAATTCCTGTTTGGAATCAGTACTGCAGTTCAAGGCTCGAGCTCACTATTACAGTTTGGAATCACAATAGGAGTTCATGGAATGAGGTCACAATTCCAGTCTGAGGCCCCAGTTCCTGTTTGAAATCCAATTGTAGTTCAAGTCTCGAGGTCACAAATCCAGTCTGCGGTCACAATTCTTGTTTGGAATCAAAATTGCAGTTCAAGGCTCGAGATCACAATTCCAGTCTGAGGCCACAATTCCCGTTTGGAATCACAACTGCTATTCAAGGCTTGAGTTCACAATTCCAATTTGGAATCACAATTGCAGTTCAAGGCTTGAGTTCACAATTCCAGTGTCAAATCACATTTGCATTTTAAGTCATGAGGCCACAATTCCAGTATGAGGACACAATTCCTGTTTGGAATCACAATTGATGTTCAAGCCTCGAGGTCACAATTCCAGTCTGAGGCCACAATACGGCTTTGGAATCACAACTAAAATTCAAGGCTCGAAGTCACAACTGCAGTCTGAGGACGCAATAGCTGTTTGGAATCAGTACTGCAGCTCAAGGCTCCGGGGTCATAGTTCCAGTCTGAGGCCACAATTCCCGTTTGGAATCACAACTGCAATTCAAGGCTCGAGGTCACAATTACAGTTCAAAATCACAACTGCTATTCAAGGCTCGAGGTCACAATTCTAGTCTGAGGTCACAATTCCGGTTTGGAATCATATTAGCAGTTCAAGGCTTGATTTCACAATTCCGGTTTGAAATAACAATTGCATTTCAAGGCTTGAGGTCACAATTCCAGTTTGAAATCACATTTGCATTTTAAGTCTTGAGGCCACAATTCCAGTATGAGGATAGAATTCATGTTGGGAATCACGATTGATGTTCAATGCTCGAGGTCACAATTCCAGTCAGAGTTCATGAATCCTGTTTGGAATCACAATTGCATTTCAACTCTCAAGATCACAATTCCAGTCTTAGGCCCCAAATCCTGTCAGGAAACACTACTAAAGTTCAAGGCTCGAAGACACGATTCTAGTCTGATGACCGTATACTGGTTTGGAATCACAAGTGCAGCTCAAGGCTCGGGGTCACAATTCCAGTCTGAGGCCACAATTCCCGTTTGGAATCACAACTGCAGTTCAAGGATCGAGGTCACAATTACAGTTTGGATTCACAATAGCAGTTCATGGAATGAAATCACAATTCCAGTCTTAGGTCAATATTCCTGTTTGGAATCACAACTGATGTTCATGTCTCGAGATCACGATTCCAGTCTGAGGACCCAATTCCGGTTTGGTATCAGAAATGCAGCACAAGGCTCAGGGTCACAATTCAAGTCTGAGGCCACAATTCCGCTTTGGAATCACAACTGCTGCTCAATGCTCGGGGTCACAATTCCAGTCTGAGGCCACAATTCCCGTTTGGAATCACAACTGCTGATCCTGTCTCGAGGTCACGATTCCAGTCTGAGGACCCAATTCCGATTTGAAATCACAATGGCAGTTCAAGGCTCGAGATCACAATTCCAGTCTGAGCCCCCAATTCCGTGTTGGAATCACAACTGATGTTCATGTCTCGAGATCACGATTCCAGTCTGAGGACCCAATTCCGGTTTGGTATCACAAATGCAGCACAAGGCTCAGGGTCACAATTCAAGTCTGAGGCCACAATTCCGCTTTGGAATCACAACTTAATTTCAAGGTTTGAAGTCACTGTTCCAGTCTGAGGTCCCAATTCCGGCTCTGAATCGTAACTGCTCTACATTGCTCGAGGTGACGATTCCAGTCTGAAGACTCAATTCCGGTATGGTATCACAACTGCAGCTCAAGCCTAGTTGTCACATTTCCAGTCTGAGGCCACGATTCCTGTTTGGAATCACAACTGCTATTCCTGTCTCGAGATCACAATTCCAGTCTGAGGCCACAATTCCCGTTTGGAATCAGTACTGCAGATCATGGCTAGGAGTCACAATTCCAGTCTGAGGCCCCAATTCCCAGTTGGACTCACAACTGCCGGTCAAGGCTCGAGGTCACAATTCCAGTCTGAGGTCACAAGTCCTGTTTGGAATCACAACTGGAGTTCAAGGCTCGAGGTCACAATTACAGTTTGGAATCACAATAGCAGTTCATAGAATGAGGTCACAATTACTCTCTGAGGTCAAAGTTTCTGTTTGGAATCACAATTGCAGTTCAAAGTTCGAGGTCTCAATTCCAGTCTGCCGTCACAATTCCGGTTTGGAATCAGAAGTGCTGTTCAAGTCTCGGGGTCACCATTCCAGTCTGAGGCCACAATTCCCGTTTGGAATCACAACTGCTGATCCTGTCTCGAGGTCACGATTCCAGTCTTAGGTCACAATTCCAGTTTGGAATCACAATTGCAGTACGAGGCTGGAGAACACAATTCCTGTCTGAGGTCCCAATATCGGTTTGGTATCACAACTGCAGCTCAAATCTCTAGGTCACAAATTCAGTGTGTGGTCACAAATCCCGTTTGGAATCACATTTGCAGTTCTAGGGTGAATATCACAATTTCAGGCTGAGCCCCCAATTCCGTTTTGTAATCACAACTGCTGTTCATGTCTCGAGGTCACAATTCCAGTCTGAAGACCCAATTCCGGTTTGGTACCACAGATGCAGCACAAGGCTCAGGGTCACAATTCAAGTCTGAGGCCACAATTCCGCTTTGGAATCACAACTTAATTTCAAGGTTCGAAGTCACAGTTCCAGTCTGAGGTCCCAATTCCGGCTCTGAATCGTAACTGCTCTACATTGCTCGAGGTGATGATTCCAGTCTGAAGACTCAATTCCGGTACGGTATCACAACTGCAGCTCAAGCCTAGTTGTCACATTTCCAGTCTGAGGCCACGATTCCCGTTTGGAATCACAACTGCTATTCCTGTCTCGAGATCACAATTCCAGTCTGAGGCCCCAATTCCTGTTTGGAATCAGTACTGCAGTTCAAGGCTCGAGCTCACTATTACAGTTTGGAATCACAATAGGAGTTCATGGAATGAGGTCACAATTACTCTCTGAGGTCATAATTTCTGTTTGGAATCACAATTGCAGTTCAAAGCTCGAGGTCTCAATTCCAGTCTGCGGTCACAATTCCGGTTTGGAATCACAATTGCAGTTCAAGGCTTGAGATCACAATGCCAGACTGAGGTCTCAATTCCCGTTTGGAATCACAACTGCTATTCAAGGCTTGAGTTTACAATTCCAGTTTGGAATCACAATTGCAGTTCAAGTCTCGAGATCACAATTCCAGTCTGAGGCCCCAATTCCTGTTTGAAATCACAATTGTAGTCCAAGGCTCGAGGTCACAAATCCAGTCTGAGGTCACAATTCTTGTTTGGAATCAAAATTGCAGTTCAAGGCTCAAGATCACAATTGCAGTCTGAGGCCACAATTCCTGTTTGGAATCACAATGGCAGTTCAAGGCTCGAGATCACAATTCCAGTCTGAGCCCCCAATTCCGTTTTGTAATCACAACTGCTGTTCATGTCTCGCGGTCACAATTCCAGTCTGAGGCCACAATTCCCGTTTGGAATCACAATGGCAGTTCAAGGCCCGAGATCACAATTCCAGTCTGAGCCCCCAATTCCGGTTTGATTTCAGAGCTGCAGCTTAAGGTTCAGGGTCACAATTCCAGTCTGAGGTCCCGATATCGGTTTGGTTCCACAACTGCAGCTCAAATCTCTAGGTCACAAATTCAGTGTGTGGTCACTAATCCCGTTTGGAATCACATTTACAATTCAAGGGTCGAGATCACAATTCCAGTCTGAGGCCTCAATTCCCGTTTGGAATCACAACTGAAGCTCAAGGCTCGGAGTCACAGTTCTAGTCTGAGGCCACAATTCCCGTTTGGAATTACAACTGCTATTCAAGCCTCGAGGTCACAATTCCGGTTTGGAATCACAATTGCAGTTCAAGGCTTGATTTCACAATTCCGGTTTGGAATCACAATTGCATTTCAAGGCTGGAGAACACAATTCCAGTTTCAAATCACATTTGCATTTTAAGTCATGAGGCCACAATTCCAGTATGAGGACACAATTCCTGTTTGGAATCACAACTGATCTTCAAGGCTTGAGCTCACAATTGCAGTCAGAGTTCATGAATCCTGTTTGGTATCACAAATACATTTCAAGTCTCGAGATCACAATTCCAGTCTTAGGCCCCAAATCCTGTCAGGAAACACTACTAAAGTTCAAGGCTCGAAGACACAATTGCAGTCTGAGGACCCAATACCGGTTTGGTATCAAAACCACAGCTCAAGGCTCGGGGTCACAAATCCAGTCTGAGGTCACAATTGCGGTTTGGTATCAGAACTGCAGCTCAAATCTCTAGGTCACAAATGCAGTGTGTGGTCACAAATCCCATTTGGAATCACATTTGCAGTTCAAGGGTCGAGATCACAATTCCAGTCTGAGCCCCCAATTCCAGTCTGAGGACCCAATTCCGGTTTGGTATCACAGATGCAGCACAAGGCTCAGGGTCACAATTCCAGTCTGAGGACCCAATTCCGATTTGGAATCACAACTTAATTTCAAGGTTCGTAGTCACAGTTCCAGTTTGAGGTCCCAATTCTGGCTCTGAATCGCAACTGCTCTACATTGCTCGAGGTGACGATTCCAGTCTGAAGACTCAATTCCGGTATGGTGTCACAACTGCAGCTCAAGCCTAGTTGTCACATTTCCAGTCTGAGGCCACGACTCCCGTTTGGAATCACAACTGCTATTCCTGTCTCGAGATCACAATTCCAGTCTGAGGCCCCAATTCCTGTTTGGAATCAGTACTGCAGTTCAAGGCTCGAGCTCACTATTACAGTTTGGAATCACAATAGGAGTTCATGGAATGAGGTCACAATTCCAGTCTGAGGCCCCAGTTCCTGTTTGAAATCCAATTGTAGTTCAAGTCTCGAGGTCACAAATCCAGTCTGCGGTCACAATTCTTGTTTGGAATCAAAATTGCAGTTCAAGGCTCGAGATCACAATTCCAGTCTGAGGCCACAATTCCCGTTTGGAATCACAACTGCTATTCAAGGCTTGAGTTCACAATTCCAATTTGGAATCACAATTGCAGTTCAAGGCTTGAGTTCACAATTCCAGTGTCAAATCACATTTGCATTTTAAGTCATGAGGCCACAATTCCAGTATGAGGACACAATTCCTGTTTGGAATCACAATTGATGTTCAAGCCTCGAGGTCACAATTCCAGTCTGAGGCCACAATACGGCTTTGGAATCACAACTAAAATTCAAGGCTCGAAGTCACAACTGCAGTCTGAGGACGCAATAGCTGTTTGGAATCAGTACTGCAGCTCAAGGCTCCGGGGTCATAGTTCCAGTCTGAGGCCACAATTCCCATTTGGAATCACAACTGCAATTCAAGGCTCGAGGTCACAATTACAGTTCAAAATCACAACTGCTATTCAAGGCTCGAGGTCACAATTCTAGTCTGAGGTCACAATTCCGGTTTGGAATCATATTAGCAGTTCAAGGCTTGATTTCACAATTCCGGTTTGAAATAACAATTGCATTTCAAGGCTTGAGGTCACAATTCCAGTTTGAAATCACATTTGCATTTTAAGTCTTGAGGCCACAATTCCAGTATGAGGATAGAATTCATGTTGGGAATCACGATTGATGTTCAATGCTCGAGGTCACAATTCCAGTCAGAGTTCATGAATCCTGTTTGGAATCACAATTGCATTTCAACTCTCAAGATCACAATTCCAGTCTTAGGCCCCAAATCCTGTCAGGAAACACTACTAAAGTTCAAGGCTCGAAGACACGATTCTAGTCTGATGACCCTATACTGGTTTGGAATCACAAGTGCAGCTCAAGGCTCGGGGTCACAATTCCAGTCTGAGGCCACAACTCCCGTTTGGAATCACAACTGCAGTTCAAGGATCGAGGTCACAATTACAGTTTGGATTCACAATAGCAGTTCATGGAATGAAATCACAATTCCAGTCTTAGGTCAATATTCCTGTTTGGAATCACAACTGATGTTCATGTCTCGAGATCACGATTCCAGTCTGAGGACCCAATTCCGGTTTGGTATCAGAAATGCAGCACAAGGCTCAGGGTCACAATTCAAGTCTGAGGCCACAATTCCGCTTTGGAATCACAACTGCTGCTCAATGCTCGGGGTCACAATTCCAGTCTGAGGCCACAATTCCCGTTTGGAATCACAACTGCTGATCCTGTCTCGAGGTCACGATTCCAGTCTGAGGACCCAATTCCGATTTGAAATCACAATGGCAGTTCAAGGCTCGAGATCACAATTCCAGTCTGAGCCCCCAATTCCGTGTTGGAATCACAACTGATGTTCATGTCTCGAGATCACGATTCCAGTCTGAGGACCCAATTCCGGTTTGGTATCACAAATGCAGCACAAGGCTCAGGGTCACAATTCAAGTCTGAGGCCACAATTCCGCTTTGGAATCACAACTTAATTTCAAGGTTTGAAGTCACTGTTCC
The DNA here is from genome assembly GCF_052056855.1 of Sturnus vulgaris. Taxonomy (NCBI): domain Eukaryota; kingdom Metazoa; phylum Chordata; class Aves; order Passeriformes; family Sturnidae; genus Sturnus; species Sturnus vulgaris. The sequence continues at coordinate 282,732 of NW_028276422.1, forward strand.
AGTCTGAGGTCCCAATTCCGGCTCTGAATCGTAACTGCTCTACATTGCTCGAGGTGACGATTCCAGTCTGAAGACTCAATTCCGGTATGGTATCACAACTGCAGCTCAAGCCTAGTTGTCACATTTCCAGTCTGAGGCCACGATTCCTGTTTGGAATCACAACTGCTATTCCTGTCTCGAGATCACAATTCCAGTCTGAGGCCACAATTCCCGTTTGGAATCAGTACTGCAGATCATGGCTAGGAGTCACAATTCCAGTCTGAGGCCCCAATTCCCAGTTGGACTCACAACTGCCGGTCAAGGCTCGAGGTCACAATTCCAGTCTGAGGTCACAAGTCCTGTTTGGAATCACAACTGGAGTTCAAGGCTCGAGGTCACAATTACAGTTTGGAATCACAATAGCAGTTCATAGAATGAGGTCACAATTACTCTCTGAGGTCAAAGTTTCTGTTTGGAATCACAATTGCAGTTCAAAGTTCGAGGTCTCAATTCCAGTCTGCCGTCACAATTCCGGTTTGGAATCAGAAGTGCTGTTCAAGTCTCGGGGTCACCATTCCAGTCTGAGGCCACAATTCCCGTTTGGAATCACAACTGCTGATCCTGTCTCGAGGTCACGATTCCAGTCTTAGCTCACAATTCCAGTTTGGAATCACAATTGCAGTACAAGCCTGGAGAACACAATTCCTGTCTGAGATCCCAATATTGGTTTGGTATCACAACTGCAGCTCAAATCTCTAGGTCACAAATTCAGTGTGTGGTCACAAATCCCGTTTGGAATCACATTTGCAGTTCTAGGGTGAATATCACAATTTCAGGCTGAGCCCCCAATTCCGTTTTATAATCACAACTGCTGTTCATGTCTCGAGGTCACAATTCCAGTCTGAAGACCCAATTCCGGTTTGGTATCACAGATGCAGCACAAGGCTCAGGGTCACAATTCAAGTCTGAGGCCACAATTCCGCTTTGGAATCACAACTTAATTTCAAGGTTCGAAGTCACAGTTCCAGTCTGAGGTCCCAATTCCGGCTCTGAATCGTAACTGCTCTACATTGCTCGAGGTGATGATTCCAGTCTGAAGACTCAATTCCGGTACGGTATCACAACTGCAGCTCAAGCCTAGTTGTCACATTTCCAGTCTGAGGCCACGATTCCCGTTTGGAATCACAACTGCTATTCCTGTCTCGAGATCACAATTCCAGTCTGAGGCCCCAATTCCTGTTTGGAATCAGTACTGCAGTTCAAGGCTCGAGCTCACTATTACAGTTTGGAATCACAATAGGAGTTCATGGAATGAGGTCACAATTACTCTCTGAGGTCATAATTTCTGTTTGGAATCACAATTGCAGTTCAAAGCTCGAGGTCTCAATTCCAGTCTGCGGTCACAATTCCGGTTTGGAATCACAATTGCAGTTCAAGGCTTGAGATCACAATGCCAGACTGAGGTCTCAATTCCCGTTTGGAATCACAACTGCTATTCAAGGCTTGAGTTTACAATTCCAGTTTGGAATCACAATTGCAGTTCAAGTCTCGAGATCACAATTCCAGTCTGAGGCCCCAATTCCTGTTTGAAATCACAATTGTAGTCCAAGGCTCGAGGTCACAAATCCAGTCTGAGGTCACAATTCTTGTTTGGAATCAAAATTGCAGTTCAAGGCTCAAGATCACAATTGCAGTCTGAGGCCACAATTCCTGTTTGGAATCACAATGGCAGTTCAAGGCTCGAGATCACAATTCCAGTCTGAGCCCCCAATTCCGTTTTGTAATCACAACTGCTGTTCATGTCTCGCGGTCACAATTCCAGTCTGAGGCCACAATTCCCGTTTGGAATCACAATGGCAGTTCAAGGCCCGAGATCACAATTCCAGACTGAGCCCCCAATTCCGGTTTGATTTCAGAGCTGCAGCTTAAGGTTCAGGGTCACAATTCCAGTCTGAGGTCCCGATATCGGTTTGGTTCCACAACTGCAGCTCAAATCTCTAGGTCACAAATTCAGTGTGTGGTCACTAATCCCGTTTGGAATCACATTTACAATTCAAGGGTCGAGATCACAATTCCAGTCTGAGGCCTCAATTCCCGTTTAGAATCACAACTGAAGCTCAAGGCTCGGAGTCACAGTTCTAGTCTGAGGCCACAATTCCCGTTTGGAATTACAACTGCTATTCAAGCCTCGAGGTCACAATTCCGGTTTGGAATCACAATTGCAGTTCAAGGCTTGATTTCACAATTCCGGTTTGGAATCACAATTGCATTTCAAGGCTGGAGAACACAATTCCAGTTTCAAATCACATTTGCATTTTAAGTCATGAGGCCACAATTCCAGTATGAGGACACAATTCCTGTTTGGAATCACAACTGATCTTCAAGGCTTGAGCTCACAATTGCAGTCAGAGTTCATGAATCCTGTTTGGTATCACAAATACATTTCAAGTCTCGAGATCACAATTCCAGTCTTAGGCCCCAAATCCTGTCAGGAAACACTACTAAAGTTCAAGGCTCGAAGACACAATTGCAGTCTGAGGACCCAATACCGGTTTGGTATCAAAACCACAGCTCAAGGCTCGGGGTCACAAATCCAGTCTGAGGTCACAATTGCGGTTTGGTATCAGAACTGCAGCTCAAATCTCTAGGTCACAAATGCAGTGTGTGGTCACAAATCCCATTTGGAATCACATTTGCAGTTCAAGGGTCGAGATCACAATTCCAGTCTGAGCCCCCAATTCCAGTCTGAGGACCCAATTCCGGTTTGGTATCACAGATGCAGCACAAGGCTCAGGGTCACAATTCCAGTCTGAGGACCCAATTCCGATTTGGAATCACAACTTAATTTCAAGGTTCGTAGTCACAGTTCCAGTTTGAGGTCCCAATTCTGGCTCTGAATCGCAACTGCTCTACATTGCTCGAGGTGACGATTCCAGTCTGAAGACTCAATTCCGGTATGGTGTCACAACTGCAGCTCAAGCCTAGTTGTCACATTTCCAGTCTGAGGCCACGACTCCCGTTTGGAATCACAACTGCTATTCCTGTCTCGAGATCACAATTCCAGTCTGAGGCCCCAATTCCTGTTTGGAATCAGTACTGCAGTTCAAGGCTCGAGCTCACTATTACAGTTTGGAATCACAATAGGAGTTCATGGAATGAGGTCACAATTCCAGTCTGAGGCCCCAGTTCCTGTTTGAAATCCAATTGTAGTTCAAGTCTCGAGGTCACAAATCCAGTCTGCGGTCACAATTCTTGTTTGGAATCAAAATTGCAGTTCAAGGCTCGAGATCACAATTCCAGTCTGAGGCCACAATTCCCGTTTGGAATCACAACTGCTATTCAAGGCTTGAGTTCGCAATTCCAATTTGGAATCACAATTGCAGTTCAAGGCTTGAGTTCACAATTCCAGTGTCAAATCACATTTGCATTTTAAGTCATGAGGCCACAATTCCAGTATGAGGACACAATTCCTGTTTGGAATCACAATTGATGTTCAAGCCTCGAGGTCACAATTCCAGTCTGAGGCCACAATACGGCTTTGGAATCACAACTAAAATTCAAGGCTCGAAGTCACAACTGCAGTCTGAGGACGCAATAGCTGTTTGGAATCAGTACTGCAGCTCAAGGCTCCGGGGTCATAGTTCCAGTCTGAGGCCACAATTCCCGTTTGGAATCACAACTGCAATTCAAGGCTCGAGGTCACAATTACAGTTCAAAATCACAACTGCTATTCAAGGCTCGAGGTCACAATTCTAGTCTGAGGTCACAATTCCGGTTTGGAATCATATTAGCAGTTCAAGGCTTGATTTCACAATTCCGGTTTGAAATAACAATTGCATTTCAAGGCTTGAGGTCACAATTCCAGTTTGAAATCACATTTGCATTTTAAGTCTTGAGGCCACAATTCCAGTATGAGGATAGAATTCATGTTGGGAATCACGATTGATGTTCAATGCTCGAGGTCACAATTCCAGTCAGAGTTCATGAATCCTGTTTGGAATCACAATTGCATTTCAACTCTCAAGATCACAATTCCAGTCTTAGGCCCCAAATCCTGTCAGGAAACACTACTAAAGTTCAAGGCTCGAAGACACGATTCTAGTCTGATGACCGTATACTGGTTTGGAATCACAAGTGCAGCTCAAGGCTCGGGGTCACAATTCCAGTCTGAGGCCACAATTCCCGTTTGGAATCACAACTGCAGTTCAAGGATCGAGGTCACAATTACAGTTTGGATTCACAATAGCAGTTCATGGAATGAAATCACAATTCCAGTCTTAGGTCAATATTCCTGTTTGGAATCACAACTGATGTTCATGTCTCGAGATCACGATTCCAGTCTGAGGACCCAATTCCGGTTTGGTATCAGAAATGCAGCACAAGGCTCAGGGTCACAATTCAAGTCTGAGGCCACAATTCCGCTTTGGAATCACAACTGCTGCTCAATGCTCGGGGTCACAATTCCAGTCTGAGGCCACAATTCCCGTTTGGAATCACAACTGCTGATCCTGTCTCGAGGTCACGATTCCAGTCTGAGGACCCAATTCCGATTTGAAATCACAATGGCAGTTCAAGGCTCGAGATCACAATTCCAGTCTGAGCCCCCAATTCCGTGTTGGAATCACAACTGATGTTCATGTCTCGAGATCACGATTCCAGTCTGAGGACCCAATTCCGGTTTGGTATCACAAATGCAGCACAAGGCTCAGGGTCACAATTCAAGTCTGAGGCCACAATTCCGCTTTGGAATCACAACTTAATTTCAAGGTTTGAAGTCACTGTTCCAGTCTGAGGTCCCAATTCCGGCTCTGAATCGTAACTGCTCTACATTGCTCGAGGTGACGATTCCAGTCTGAAGACTCAATTCCGGTATGGTATCACAACTGCAGCTCAAGCCTAGTTGTCACATTTCCAGTCTGAGGCCACGATTCCTGTTTGGAATCACAACTGCTATTCCTGTCTCGAGATCACAATTCCAGTCTGAGGCCACAATTCCCGTTTGGAATCAGTACTGCAGATCATGGCTAGGAGTCACAATTCCAGTCTGAGGCCCCAATTCCCAGTTGGACTCACAACTGCCGGTCAAGGCTCGAGGTCACAATTCCAGTCTGAGGTCACAAGTCCTGTTTGGAATCACAACTGGAGTTCAAGGCTCGAGGTCACAATTACAGTTTGGAATCACAATAGCAGTTCATAGAATGAGGTCACAATTACTCTCTGAGGTCAAAGTTTCTGTTTGGAATCACAATTGCAGTTCAAAGTTCGAGGTCTCAATTCCAGTCTGCCGTCACAATTCCGGTTTGGAATCAGAAGTGCTGTTCAAGTCTCGGGGTCACCATTCCAGTCTGAGGCCACAATTCCCGTTTGGAATCACAACTGCTGATCCTGTCTCGAGGTCACGATTCCAGTCTTAGCTCACAATTCCAGTTTGGAATCACAATTGCAGTACGAGGCTGGAGAACACAATTCCTGTCTGAGGTCCCAATATCGGTTTGGTATCACAACTGCAGCTCAAATCTCTAGGTCACAAATTCAGTGTGTGGTCACAAATCCCGTTTGGAATCACATTTGCAGTTCTAGGGTGAATATCACAATTTCAGGCTGAGCCCCCAATTCCGTTTTGTAATCACAACTGCTGTTCATGTCTCGAGGTCACAATTCCAGTCTGAAGACCCAATTCCGGTTTGGTACCACAGATGCAGCACAAGGCTCAGGGTCACAATTCAAGTCTGAGGCCACAATTCCGCTTTGGAATCACAACTTAATTTCAAGGTTCGAAGTCACAGTTCCAGTCTGAGGTCCCAATTCCGGCTCTGAATCGTAACTGCTCTACATTGCTCGAGGTGACGATTCCAGTCTGAAGACTCAATTCCGGTACGGTATCACAACTGCAGCTCAAGCCTAGTTGTCACATTTCCAGTCTGAGGCCACGATTCCCGTTTGGAATCACAACTGCTATTCCTGTCTCGAGATCACAATTCCAGTCTGAGGCCCCAATTCCTGTTTGGAATCAGTACTGCAGTTCAAGGCTCGAGCTCACTATTACAGTTTGGAATCACAATAGGAGTTCATGGAATGAGGTCACAATTACTCTCTGAGGTCATAATTTCTGTTTGGAATCACAATTGCAGTTCAAAGCTCGAGGTCTCAATTCCAGTCTGCGGTCACAATTCCGGTTTGGAATCACAATTGCAGTTCAAGGCTTGAGATCACAATGCCAGACTGAGGTCTCAATTCCCGTTTGGAATCACAACTGCTATTCAAGGCTTGAGTTTACAATTCCAGTTTGGAATCACAATTGCAGTTCAAGTCTCGAGATCACAATTCCAGTCTGAGGCCCCAATTCCTGTTTGAAATCACAATTGTAGTCCAAGGCTCGAGGTCACAAATCCAGTCTGAGGTCACAATTCTTGTTTGGAATCAAAATTGCAGTTCAAGGCTCAAGATCACAATTGCAGTCTGAGGCCACAATTCCTGTTTGGAATCACAATGGCAGTTCAAGGCTCGAGATCACAATTCCAGTCTGAGCCCCCAATTCCGTTTTGTAATCACAACTGCTGTTCATGTCTCGCGGTCACAATTCCAGTCTGAGGCCACAATTCCCGTTTGGAATCACAATGGCAGTTCAAGGCCCGAGATCACAATTCCAGACTGAGCCCCCAATTCCGGTTTGATTTCAGAGCTGCAGCTTAAGGTTCAGGGTCACAATTCCAGTCTGAGGTCCCGATATCGGTTTGGTTCCACAACTGCAGCTCAAATCTCTAGGTCACAAATTCAGTGTGTGGTCACTAATCCCGTTTGGAATCACATTTACAATTCAAGGGTCGAGATCACAATTCCAGTCTGAGGCCTCAATTCCCGTTTGGAATCACAACTGAAGCTCAAGGCTCGGAGTCACAGTTCTAGTCTGAGGCCACAATTCCCGTTTGGAATTACAACTGCTATTCAAGCCTCGAGGTCACAATTCCGGTTTGGAATCACAATTGCAGTTCAAGGCTTGATTTCACAATTCCGGTTTGGAATCACAATTGCATTTCAAGGCTGGAGAACACAATTCCAGTTTCAAATCACATTTGCATTTTAAGTCATGAGGCCACAATTCCAGTATGAGGACACAATTCCTGTTTGGAATCACAACTGATCTTCAAGGCTTGAGCTCACAATTGCAGTCAGAGTTCATGAATCCTGTTTGGTATCACAAATACATTTCAAGTCTCGAGATCACAATTCCAGTCTTAGGCCCCAAATCCTGTCAGGAAACACTACTAAAGTTCAAGGCTCGAAGACACAATTGCAGTCTGAGGACCCAATACCGGTTTGGTATCAAAACCACAGCTCAAGGCTCGGGGTCACAAATCCAGTCTGAGGTCACAATTGCGGTTTGGTATCAGAACTGCAGCTCAAATCTCTAGGTCACAAATGCAGTGTGTGGTCACAAATCCCATTTGGAATCACATTTGCAGTTCAAGGGTCGAGATCACAATTCCAGTCTGAGCCCCCAATTCCAGTCTGAGGACCCAATTCCGGTTTGGTATCACAGATGCAGCACAAGGCTCAGGGTCACAATTCCAGTCTGAGGACCCAATTCCGATTTGGAATCACAACTTAATTTCAAGGTTCGTAGTCACAGTTCCAGTTTGAGGTCCCAATTCTGGCTCTGAATCGCAACTGCTCTACATTGCTCGAGGTGACGATTCCAGTCTGAAGACTCAATTCCGGTATGGTGTCACAACTGCAGCTCAAGCCTAGTTGTCACATTTCCAGTCTGAGGCCACGACTCCCGTTTGGAATCACAACTGCTATTCCTGTCTCGAGATCACAATTCCAGTCTGAGGCCCCAATTCCTGTTTGGAATCAGTACTGCAGTTCAAGGCTCGAGCTCACTATTACAGTTTGGAATCACAATAGGAGTTCATGGAATGAGGTCACAATTCCAGTCTGAGGCCCCAGTTCCTGTTTGAAATCCAATTGTAGTTCAAGTCTCGAGGTCACAAATCCAGTCTGCGGTCACAATTCTTGTTTGGAATCAAAATTGCAGTTCAAGGCTCGAGATCACAATTCCAGTCTGAGGCCACAATTCCCGTTTGGAATCACAACTGCTATTCAAGGCTTGAGTTCACAATTCCAATTTGGAATCACAATTGCAGTTCAAGGCTTGAGTTCACAATTCCAGTGTCAAATCACATTTGCATTTTAAGTCATGAGGCCACAATTCCAGTATGAGGACACAATTCCTGTTTGGAATCACAATTGATGTTCAAGCCTCGAGGTCACAATTCCAGTCTGAGGCCACAATACGGCTTTGGAATCACAACTAAAATTCAAGGCTCGAAGTCACAACTGCAGTCTGAGGACGCAATAGCTGTTTGGAATCAGTACTGCAGCTCAAGGCTCCGGGGTGATAGTTCCAGTCTGAGGCCACAATTCCCGTTTGGAATCACAACTGCAATTCAAGGCTCGAGGTCACAATTACAGTTCAAAATCACAACTGCTATTCAAGGCTCGAGGTCACAATTCTAGTCTGAGGTCACAATTCCGGTTTGGAATCATATTAGCAGTTCAAGGCTTGATTTCACAATTCCGGTTTGAAATAACAATTGCATTTCAAGGCTTGAGGTCACAATTCCAGTTTGAAATCACATTTGCATTTTAAGTCTTGAGGCCACAATTCCAGTATGAGGATAGAATTCATGTTGGGAATCACGATTGATGTTCAATGCTCGAGGTCACAATTCCAGTCAGAGTTCATGAATCCTGTTTGGAATCACAATTGCATTTCAACTCTCAAGATCACAATTCCAGTCTTAGGCCCCAAATCCTGTCAGGAAACACTACTAAAGTTCAAGGCTCGAAGACACGATTCTAGTCTGATGACCCTATACTGGTTTGGAATCACAAGTGCAGCTCAAGGCTCGGGGTCACAATTCCAGTCTGAGGCCACAATTCCCGTTTGGAATCACAACTGCAGTTCAAGGATCGAGGTCACAATTACAGTTTGGATTCACAATAGCAGTTCATGGAATGAAATCACAATTCCAGTCGTAGGTCAATATTCCTGTTTGGAATCACAACTGATGTTCATGTCTCGAGATCACGATTCCAGTCTGAGGACCCAATTCCGGTTTGGTATCAGAAATGCAGCACAAGGCTCAGGGTCACAATTCAAGTCTGAGGCCACAATTCCGCTTTGGAATCACAACTGCTGCTCAATGCTCGGGGTCACAATTCCAGTCTGAGGCCACAATTCCCGTTTGGAATCACAACTGCTGATCCTGTCTCGAGGTCACGATTCCAGTCTGAGGACCCAATTCCGATTTGAAATCACAATGGCAGTTCAAGGCTCGAGATCACAATTCCAGTCTGAGCCCCCAATTCCGTGTTGGAATCACAACTGATGTTCATGTCTCGAGATCACGATTCCAGTCTGAGGACCCAATTCCGGTTTGGTATCACAAATGCAGCACAAGGCTCAGGGTCACAATTCAAGTCTGAGGCCACAATTCCGCTTTGGAATCACAACTTAATTTCAAGGTTTGAAGTCACTGTTCCAGTCTGAGGTCCCAATTCCGGCTCTGAATCGTAACTGCTCTACATTGCTCGAGGTGACGATTCCAGTCTGAAGACTCAATTCCGGTATGGTATCACAACTGCAGCTCAAGCCTAGTTGTCACATTTCCAGTCTGAGGCCACGATTCCTGTTTGGAATCACAACTGCTATTCCTGTCTCGAGATCACAATTCCAGTCTGAGGCCACAATTCCCGTTTGGAATCAGTACTGCAGATCATGGCTAGGAGTCACAATTCCAGTCTGAGGCCCCAATTCCCAGTTGGACTCACAACTGCCGGTCAAGGCTCGAGGTCACAATTCCAGTCTGAGGTCACAAGTCCTGTTTGGAATCACAACTGGAGTTCAAGGCTCGAGGTCACAATTACAGTTTGGAATCACAATAGCAGTTCATAGAATGAGGTCACAATTACTCTCTGAGGTCAAAGTTTCTGTTTGGAATCACAATTGCAGTTCAAAGTTCGAGGTCTCAATTCCAGTCTGCCGTCACAATTCCGGTTTGGAATCAGAAGTGCTGTTCAAGTCTCGGGGTCACCATTCCAGTCTGAGGCCACAATTCCCGTTTGGAATCACAACTGCTGATCCTGTCTCGAGGTCACGATTCCAGTCTTAGGTCACAATTCCAGTTTGGAATCACAATTGCAGTACGAGGCTGGAGAACACAATTCCTGTCTGAGGTCCCAATATCGGTTTGGTATCACAACTGCAGCTCAAATCTCTAGGTCACAAATTCAGTGTGTGGTCACAAATCCCGTTTGGAATCACATTTGCAGTTCTAGGGTGAATATCACAATTTCAGGCTGAGCCCCCAATTCCGTTTTGTAATCACAACTGCTGTTCATGTCTCGAGGTCACAATTCCAGTCTGAAGACCCAATTCCGGTTTGGTACCACAGATGCAGCACAAGGCTCAGGGTCACAATTCAAGTCTGAGGCCACAATTCCGCTTTGGAATCACAACTTAATTTCAAGGTTCGAAGTCACAGTTCCAGTCTGAGGTCCCAATTCCGGCTCTGAATCGTAACTGCTCTACATTGCTCGAGGTGATGATTCCAGTCTGAAGACTCAATTCCGGTACGGTATCACAACTGCAGCTCAAGCCTAGTTGTCACATTTCCAGTCTGAGGCCACGATTCCCGTTTGGAATCACAACTGCTATTCCTGTCTCGAGATCACAATTCCAGTCTGAGGCCCCAATTCCTGTTTGGAATCAGTACTGCAGTTCAAGGCTCGAGCTCACTATTACAGTTTGGAATCACAATAGGAGTTCATGGAATGAGGTCACAATTACTCTCTGAGGTCATAATTTCTGTTTGGAATCACAATTGCAGTTCAAAGCTCGAGGTCTCAATTCCAGTCTGCGGTCACAATTCCGGTTTGGAATCACAATTGCAGTTCAAGGCTTGAGATCACAATGCCAGACTGAGGTCTCAATTCCCGTTTGGAATCACAACTGCTATTCAAGGCTTGAGTTTACAATTCCAGTTTGGAATCACAATTGCAGTTCAAGTCTCGAGATCACAATTCCAGTCTGAGGCCCCAATTCCTGTTTGAAATCACAATTGTAGTCCAAGGCTCGAGGTCACAAATCCAGTCTGAGGTCACAATTCTTGTTTGGAATCAAAATTGCAGTTCAAGGCTCAAGATCACAATTGCAGTCTGAGGCCACAATTCCTGTTTGGAATCACAATGGCAGTTCAAGGCTCGAGATCACAATTCCAGTCTGAGCCCCCAATTCCGTTTTGTAATCACAACTGCTGTTCATGTCTCGCGGTCACAATTCCAGTCTGAGGCCACAATTCCCGTTTGGAATCACAATGGCAGTTCAAGGCCCGAGATCACAATTCCAGACTGAGCCCCCAATTCCGGTTTGATTTCAGAGCTGCAGCTTAAGGTTCAGGGTCACAATTCCAGTCTGAGGTCCCGATATCGGTTTGGTTCCACAACTGCAGCTCAAATCTCTAGGTCACAAATTCAGTGTGTGGTCACTAATCCCGTTTGGAATCACATTTACAATTCAAGGGTCGAGATCACAATTCCAGTCTGAGGCCTCAATTCCCGTTTGGAATCACAACTGAAGCTCAAGGCTCGGAGTCACAGTTCTAGTCTGAGGCCACAATTCCCGTTTGGAATTACAACTGCTATTCAAGCCTCGAGGTCACAATTCCGGTTTGGAATCACAATTGCAGTTCAAGGCTTGATTTCACAATTCCGGTTTGGAATCACAATTGCATTTCAAGGCTGGAGAACACAATTCCAGTTTCAAATCACATTTGCATTTTAAGTCATGAGGCCACAATTCCAGTATGAGGACACAATTCCTGTTTGGAATCACAACTGATCTTCAAGGCTTGAGCTCACAATTGCAGTCAGAGTTCATGAATCCTGTTTGGTATCACAAATACATTTCAAGTCTCGAGATCACAATTCCAGTCTTAGGCCCCAAATCCTGTCAGGAAACACTACTAAAGTTCAAGGCTCGAAGACACAATTGCAGTCTGAGGACCCAATACCGGTTTGGTATCAAAACCACAGCTCAAGGCTCGGGGTCACAAATCCAGTCTGAGGTCACAATTGCGGTTTGGTATCAGAACTGCAGCTCAAATCTCTAGGTCACAAATGCAGTGTGTGGTCACAAATCCCATTTGGAATCACATTTGCAGTTCAAGGGTCGAGATCACAATTCCAGTCTGAGCCCCCAATTCCAGTCTGAGGACCCAATTCTGGTTTGGTATCACAGATGCAGCACAAGGCTCAGGGTCACAATTCCAGTCTGAGGACCCAATTCCGATTTGGAATCACAACTTAATTTCAAGGTTCGTAGTCACAGTTCCAGTTTGAGGTCCCAATTCTGGCTCTGAATCGCAACTGCTCTACATTGCTCGAGGTGACGATTCCAGTCTGAAGACTCAATTCCGGTATGGTGTCACAACTGCAGCTCAAGCCTAGTTGTCACATTTCCAGTCTGAGGCCACGACTCCCGTTTGGAATCACAACTGCTATTCCTGTCTCGAGATCACAATTCCAGTCTGAGGCCCCAATTCCTGTTTGGAATCAGTACTGCAGTTCAAGGCTCGAGCTCACTATTACAGTTTGGAATCACAATAGGAGTTCATGGAATGAGGTCACAATTCCAGTCTGAGGCCCCAGTTCCTGTTTGAAATCCAATTGTAGTTCAAGTCTCGAGGTCACAAATCCAGTCTGCGGTCACAATTCTTGTTTGGAATCAAAATTGCAGTTCAAGGCTCGAGATCACAATTCCAGTCTGAGGCCACAATTCCCGTTTGGAATCACAACTGCTATTCAAGGCTTGAGTTCACAATTCCAATTTGGAATCACAATTGCAGTTCAAGGCTTGAGTTCACAATTCCAGTGTCAAATCACATTTGCATTTTAAGTCATGAGGCCACAATTCCAGTATGAGGACACAATTCCTGTTTGGAATCACAATTGATGTTCAAGCCTCGAGGTCACAATTCCAGTCTGAGGCCACAATACGGCTTTGGAATCACAACTAAAATTCAAGGCTCGAAGTCACAACTGCAGTCTGAGGACGCAATAGCTGTTTGGAATCAGTACTGCAGCTCAAGGCTCCGGGGTCATAGTTCCAGTCTGAGGCCACAATTCCCGTTTGGAATCACAACTGCAATTCAAGGCTCGAGGTCACAATTACAGTTCAAAATCACAACTGCTATTCAAGGCTCGAGGTCACAATTCTAGTCTGAGGTCACAATTCCGGTTTGGAATCATATTAGCAGTTCAAGGCTTGATTTCACAATTCCGGTTTGAAATAACAATTGCATTTCAAGGCTTGAGGTCACAATTCCAGTTTGAAATCACATTTGCATTTTAAGTCTTGAGGCCACAATTCCAGTATGAGGATAGAATTCATGTTGGGAATCACGATTGATGTTCAATGCTCGAGGTCACAATTCCAGTCAGAGTTCATGAATCCTGTTTGGAATCACAATTGCATTTCAACTCTCAAGATCACAATTCCAGTCTTAGGCCCCAAATCCTGTCAGGAAACACTACTAAAGTTCAAGGCTCGAAGACACGATTCTAGTCTGATGACCCTATACTGGTTTGGAATCACAAGTGCAGCTCAAGGCTCGGGGTCACAATTCCAGTCTGAGGCCACAATTCCCGTTTGGAATCACAACTGCAGTTCAAGGATCGAGGTCACAATTACAGTTTGGATTCACAATAGCAGTTCATGGAATGAAATCACAATTCCAGTCGTAGGTCAATATTCCTGTTTGGAATCACAACTGATGTTCATGTCTCGAGATCACGATTCCAGTCTGAGGACCCAATTCCGGTTTGGTATCAGAAATGCAGCACAAGGCTCAGGGTCACAATTCAAGTCTGAGGCCACAATTCCGCTTTGGAATCACAACTGCTGCTCAATGCTCGGGGTCACAATTCCAGTCTGAGGCCACAATTCCCGTTTGGAATCACAACTGCTGATCCTGTCTCGAGGTCACGATTCCAGTCTGAGGACCCAATTCCGATTTGAAATCACAATGGCAGTTCAAGGCTCGAGATCACAATTCCAGTCTGAGCCCCCAATTCCGTGTTGGAATCACAACTGATGTTCATGTCTCGAGATCACGATTCCAGTCTGAAGACCCAATTCCGGTTTGGTATCAGAAATGCAGCACAAGGCTCAGGGTCACAATTCAAGTCTGAGGCCACAATTCCGCTTTGGAATCACAACTTAATTTCAAGGTTTGAAGTCACTGTTCCAGTCTGAGGTCCCAATTCCGGCTCTGAATCGTAACTGCTCTACATTGCTCGAGGTGACGATTCCAGTCTGAAGACTCAATTCCGGTATGGTATCACAACTGCAGCTCAAGCCTAGTTGTCACATTTCCAGTCTGAGGCCACGATTCCTGTTTGGAATCACAACTGCTATTCCTGTCTCGAGATCACAATTCCAGTCTGAGGCCACAATTCCCGTTTGGAATCAGTACTGCAGATCATGGCTAGGAGTCACAATTCCAGTCTGAGGCCCCAATTCCCAGTTGGACTCACAACTGCCGGTCAAGGCTCGAGGTCACAATTCCAGTCTGAGGTCACAAGTCCTGTTTGGAATCACAACTGGAGTTCAAGGCTCGAGGTCACAATTACAGTTTGGAATCACAATAGCAGTTCATAGAATGAGGTCACAATTACTCTCTGAGGTCAAAGTTTCTGTTTGGAATCACAATTGCAGTTCAAAGTTCGAGGTCTCAATTCCAGTCTGCCGTCACAATTCCGGTTTGGAATCAGAAGTGCTGTTCAAGTCTCGGGGTCACCATTCCAGTCTGAGGCCACAATTCCCGTTTGGAATCACAACTGCTGATCCTGTCTCGAGGTCACGATTCCAGTCTTAGCTCACAATTCCAGTTTGGAATCACAATTGCAGTACGAGGCTGGAGAACACAATTCCTGTCTGAGGTCCCAATATCGGTTTGGTATCACAACTGCAGCTCAAATCTCTAGGTCACAAATTCAGTGTGTGGTCACAAATCCCGTTTGGAATCACATTTGCAGTTCTAGGGTGAATATCACAATTTCAGGCTGAGCCCCCAATTCCGTTTTGTAATCACAACTGCTGTTCATGTCTCGAGGTCACAATTCCAGTCTGAAGACCCAATTCCGGTTTGGTATCACAGATGCAGCACAAGGCTCAGGGTCACAATTCAAGTCTGAGGCCACAATTCCGCTTTGGAATCACAACTTAATTTCAAGGTTCGAAGTCACAGTTCCAGTCTGAGGTCCCAATTCCGGCTCTGAATCGTAACTGCTCTACATTGCTCGAGGTGATGATTCCAGTCTGAAGACTCAATTCCGGTATGGTATCACAACTGCAGCTCAAGCCTAGTTGTCACATTTCCAGTCTGAGGCCACGATTCCCGTTTGGAATCACAACTGCTATTCCTGTCTCGAGATCACAATTCCAGTCTGAGGCCCCAATTCCTGTTTGGAATCAGTACTGCAGTTCAAGGCTCGAGCTCACTATTACAGTTTGGAATCACAATAGGAGTTCATGGAATGAGGTCACAATTACTCTCTGAGGTCATAATTTCTGTTTGGAATCACAATTGCAGTTCAAAGCTCGAGGTCTCAATTCCAGTCTGCGGTCACAATTCCGGTTTGGAATCACAATTGCAGTTCAAGGCTTGAGATCACAATGCCAGACTGAGGTCTCAATTCCCGTTTGGAATCACAACTGCTATTCAAGGCTTGAGTTTACAATTCCAGTTTGGAATCACAATTGCAGTTCAAGTCTCGAGATCACAATTCCAGTCTGAGGCCCCAATTCCTGTTTGAAATCACAATTGTAGTCCAAGGCTCGAGGTCACAAATCCAGTCTGAGGTCACAATTCTTGTTTGGAATCAAAATTGCAGTTCAAGGCTCAAGATCACAATTGCAGTCTGAGGCCACAATTCCTGTTTGGAATCACAATGGCAGTTCAAGGCTCGAGATCACAATTCCAGTCTGAGCCCCCAATTCCGTTTTGTAATCACAACTGCTGTTCATGTCTCGCGGTCACAATTCCAGTCTGAGGCCACAATTCCCGTTTGGAATCACAATGGCAGTTCAAGGCCCGAGATCACAATTCCAGTCTGAGCCCCCAATTCCGGTTTGATTTCAGAGCTGCAGCTTAAGGTTCAGGGTCACAATTCCAGTCTGAGGTCCCGATATCGGTTTGGTTCCACAACTGCAGCTCAAATCTCTAGGTCACAAATTCAGTGTGTGGTCACTAATCCCGTTTGGAATCACATTTACAATTCAAGGGTCGAGATCACAATTCCAGTCTGAGGCCTCAATTCCCGTTTGGAATCACAACTGAAGCTCAAGGCTCGGAGTCACAGTTCTAGTCTGAGGCCACAATTCCCGTTTGGAATTACAACTGCTATTCAAGCCTCGAGGTCACAATTCCGGTTTGGAATCACAATTGCAGTTCAAGGCTTGATTTCACAATTCCGGTTTGGAATCACAATTGCATTTCAAGGCTGGAGAACACAATTCCAGTTTCAAATCACATTTGCATTTTAAGTCATGAGGCCACAATTCCAGTATGAGGACACAATTCCTGTTTGGAATCACAACTGATCTTCAAGGCTTGAGCTCACAATTGCAGTCAGAGTTCATGAATCCTGTTTGGTATCACAAATACATTTCAAGTCTCGAGATCACAATTCCAGTCTTAGGCCCCAAATCCTGTCAGGAAACACTACTAAAGTTCAAGGCTCGAAGACACAATTGCAGTCTGAGGACCCAATACCGGTTTGGTATCAAAACCACAGCTCAAGGCTCGGGGTCACAAATCCAGTCTGAGGTCACAATTGCGGTTTGGTATCAGAACTGCAGCTCAAATCTCTAGGTCACAAATGCAGTGTGTGGTCACAAATCCCATTTGGAATCACATTTGCAGTTCAAGGGTCGAGATCACAATTCCAGTCTGAGCCCCCAATTCCAGTCTGAGGACCCAATTCAGGTTTGGTATCACAGATGCAGCACAAGGCTCAGGGTCACAATTCCAGTCTGAGGACCCAATTCCGATTTGGAATCACAACTTAATTTCAAGGTTCGTAGTCACAGTTCCAGTTTGAGGTCCCAATTCTGGCTCTGAATCGCAACTGCTCTACATTGCTCGAGGTGACGATTCCAGTCTGAAGACTCAATTCCGGTATGGTGTCACAACTGCAGCTCAAGCCTAGTTGTCACATTTCC